>NC_060122.1:116060370-116407370 GCF_021461395.2 Schistocerca americana | reverse complement strand
AAGCTGGCATTTCTCTCATTGACACTGGTGGTTCAGTTTCTGGAACTGCCAAGGTAGAACTTAGACGAATTTTTAGTGTCTGTCCTGGGACATAAACAGTATTACAACGGTGGCGCAATAACTCAAGGTTAAGACAGTGGTAAGGTATACACACCCCTCCTGCTACACGTTTTACAGCTACACACTTGCTTCAGAGTTATTTCTTTAAGGCTGTCGCAAATACTATGCGGATATGGGCTTTGAAAATGTACAGTTGTGATGTGCAGCAGTAGAATTCATCCGCAAATGAGTACAAACTTTTACTCATAGAATCTGTTCTCCAGAGAATCACAACAACTTACATTTATCGGAAGTGCCTGGAGCTCTGTGCTGCGTGGCCTCGGGACAGTAGAGCTGACCATGAACTCTTTTTAGACTCATATGTGAAATTCCTCTCCCAGTACCGAAGTGCACGGAAGATTTCAACTCTTAGTAGCAGAATAACAAAGCAGACTGTCCTTTTCACATTACGATTCACTTAGCCCAGTACTATCCCTCAGTGTACCAGTTCCCATTCAGAGGTCAGTTTACACGAAATTACAAATTAACTTGCGCCCAAAAAGGCAAATAAAAACAAATTAACCCCGTCTTTAATCATCTGAAGGACTGAAGTAAGTTTTACATATCTAAAATGCCGGAAGCTGGCTACATTACAATTATAATTTTCCCTGGCGTATGTTTCTCACACCATGGCGCCACATTCGGATCGGCACCCTCAGTCATATTTAGTTATTCACAATCTCAATGATTCATACCTCACTTCTGTGCCACTTCGATTACCTCATTCAGAGGGACAAAAAAATGAAAATAATATCGTCCAACATAAATATTAGCAGCACTCAAGAACTGAAATTGTTACCTAAATTTTTATTGGTTTCATGAATATATTGTTTACTTAAAGATTAAAGAATAAGTTTTTTTTATAGTTAAGGCTCACCGGGCACCTTCTTCATCTGTGCGAATGCACAAACAGTGCCCGAACACTTACGGGAATCGGCAACACGCCGCGAGTAATGAGTATAATGGGCGGGGGCACTACAAATGTAGTGCGGGACAATACGTTGAGAATGTGGGTTTCGCGGGAGGCATGCCAGAGATAAATCCCTGTAGTCGCCCTATCCTGTGTGTCCTCGGTCGCTCAGATGGATAGAGCGTCTGTCATGTAAGCAGGAGATCCCGGGTTCGAGTCCCGGTCGGGGCACACATTTTCGTCTGTCGCCGTTGACGTATGTCAACACCTGTAAGCAGCTAAGGGTGTTCATTTCTTTCTAAAAAATAAGTGTTTAGTTATACCTCTTCAAAAATTCTGCACAAAAATTATTAACGTGTCACGAATCTATTTCTCAAGAACTGTAAATTTTGTGTCTTGTTGTTGTCTTCAGTCCAAAGACTGGTTTGATGCAGGTGTGCTACTCTATACCGTGCAAGCCTCTTCATCTCTGAGTATCAACTGCACCCTACATACTTCTGAACCTGCTTACTGTATTCATCTCTTGGTCTACCTCTACGATTTTTACATCTCCCTCCGCCCCTCCAATCTTTCCTTCGCTGCTAAATTGGTGATCCCTTGGTGCCTCATAATGTATCCTACCAACCAATCCCGTCATTTGTACCACAAAGTTCTCTTCACCCCAGTTCTATTCAGCACTTCCTCATTAATTATATCATCTACTCATCTGATCTTCAGTATTCTTCTGTAGCACCAAATTTCAAAAGCTGTAATATATTTATTGTTTCTTGCTACTGTACTGTTATCTTGAAGCTGTGAGAAATGAGGACAAGCGCTCCAAGGCGCGGGAGCAGAGACGATGCTGAGGGCAGACGAAACTGGGAGAGATATTGTTACATGAAGTGAACCATAAGGGGAGAGCCTTACGAAAATGCAAACACCCCCAGACGCGGTCCCAGGGCGCTAGTTACTCTTCAAGGAATTAACAATTTCAGATGTCGTCTAGACGCTGTGGTAGGTTGCCACCGTAGAACTTTGTAACCAACAGGCACGTATTAGCGTATCAAGCCAGCTTGATACCAGCCCTCAGAACAGCATCGTCAGTAGGCTCACAAGGGTTAGAAAGAGAGCGAAAACTTAAAAAAATGTTGACCTAGTAGTGCCTACTCAGGGGAACCCGAGGGGCGGGGCTTAATGACGTATAACAGTAATGTTGCAAGGCTTATTTGGCAGAGCAGTTACGTTTAGCTTTCAGCGGAACAATGTTGATACCAAATACAGACTTAGTGCAACTGCATTAGGAGCAGCAGAAGGGACCTAACTAAACTGTGATTGGGAGAGACCTGCGGAATTGGCTGGGTGGCTTTCAGTGAGAAAAGCAGTGCCCCCATTCGACTCTTTGAAACCCCTAGATTCCGCATTTTGGTGGAGTTCTCAGTCAGACGATCTGGACGCCGAATCCGCGTACGTCGACTCCAGCCTCGGTCCAGCTCACCGTAAGTCTGCTCTCTCACTTGGAATGTCTCAGTGTACATTGTCACATTAATTATGTTTTGTTTTGCAACTAAGTTGTTGCCTTAAGATGCTACTGGTGTTTGCTACTGTGGTTAGCATCCACTCCTGGGACTTCTGCACTGGCTTGTGTTGTAACAGTGTTATTTGTGCTTTTTCTAACCCTAGAACTAACCTCCAGTGTATTAGTTAGTCCTGTCTGGAATAAATAACTATTTTAAAACCGTGTTTGTCCAAGAGGGTCTCCACAACGAGTTCCCTACCAAGTCTCACCACCTGCATTTCTAGTCGTTGGGTTGTTTGAGGAGGCAGACCAGGCATCGAGGTCATCGGTCACATCTGATTAGGGAAGGACGGGGAAGGAAGACGGCCGTGCGCTTTCAAAGGAACCATCCCGGCATTTGCCTGGAGTGATTTAGGGAAATCACGGAAAACCTAAATCAGGATGGCCGGACGCGGGATTGAACCGTCGTCCTCCCGAATGCATTTCTAGTAAATGCCTGTTCCAGTGTTGGCTCAGATAGAAGAAAACAATCAAATGCCTTCACTGTGAATTGTCCTGCCTTCTGCTGTGTACCTCTCGGGAGCGCAGACTGACCAGTAACCCCTTTTCTCCCATTCCCTCCTATGTCAGGACACAACGTAGGAACAATATTGTGGTGTCAGATGTGGGGCTGTTTTCGGTGGAACTGATTTTTAAGATAGGTAGACACTTCGTTCCTGGTCAGCCCAAGGTCTTGACTGGACTGATTGCTTTGAGACACTGTTAGACGCAGCATTGGCACTCCAGTGACAGCAGACAGAGCGAGTAGATCAGAAGAGAGGATGGACATCGAAGCCGGACGCCAGAAGACGCGGCCAGGGCAGCCTGTCTTCACGACTACTAACACCACGGACGTCGCAGGAGCGGCGGAGTGCCAACGAGAGGGGGCGTTGTCACGGTCCTCGGAGGACCGCTAGGGCAACGCACCCACGCCATACCAGGACAGCCGGAGACACGTCCTTCAGGCGTCACCAGGCGCCTCCAGCAGCGGCAACGGCTTCAGCGGCTGTGAGCTACGCAACACCACGCCCGGCCCAAGACAGCGCAGCGCTGGACAGGTGATAGCAACTCGGCTCCAAGTACAGCACATTGGCACGCATGTGCACATACCAGAACAGCACCGCGCCAGCTCATCTCTACTCAGCACGTCGCATCACAAACACAATAAGTCATGACGACCCCTAACTCTACCGTCACTGAGAGCGGACTTGCTATGGCTAGTATTTCAATAAGCGACGCATTAAAGTTGATCCCTCAGGCCTTTGATGCCACTAAGTCAACATTAAATGAATTAATAAATAATGCAGACATATGAACTAGTACTTGAAGGAGATCATCCTATCCTTTTAAAATTTGTCAAAACAGGAATCCAGGGTACTGCACGAAGCAAATCGCTCGTACGAGAACTATCTTCCACATGGGCGGAAGCAACAGCCATTTTGTTAGAAAATTACACACCCAAGCGCACGTTAGATTTCTATGCATGTAAAATGTTTTCGAGTAGGCAATCAAACGGAGAATCAATTGCAGATTGGGCTAGTAAAGTAGATTCGCTTCAACATCAATTTCGTGAAGCTGTACACAGTGCCATCCCAGCGTCAGAACTGGTGGGATCTGTGGCGTTAGTAGGAAAATTAAGCACAGCAGTATTCATTCAGGGGATCTATGATGAGCGTATACCGACAACTGTGCGTGCAAGTGGAGAAAACTAACTGAAGCTGTCGAGGGAGCTTTAACATAGAAGTCAGCAATTATTTCCACCAAGAAAAAAGGATTTAATGATAGAAGTCAGCAGGGCAAAATGGGGAAAGCTACTCTCAAGTGTTTTACCTGTGGTCGTGTAGGGCATACCTCTAAGGTATTGAGAAACGGATTCGCAAAGTCCAATCGGCGCAAGCGTGTCGAGAATCAGAGACGTCAAAAACAGTTAGATGTGAAAGTTGCAGTTTATTGGGACATCGAGGTCCCTGCAAGAAAGCGAAATCAGTTGTGGGTTTTGCGTGTCATAGGCCAGGACACATGACTCGAGAATGTACTGAGAACTCAGGGTCACCTGTGAAAAGTAAGAAGCAGGAATACGACCGGAAAGCATAAGATTACAGTCGCCTTATGCTTAACTAGGGAAGGTATTTAAAGTCGACTGTGAGAGTAAAAATGAGTTTGTACAATTGAGATGTCCCCAGAGTATAGACAGTCGGTTAAAATTGCTTCTAGATAATGGATCTCAGAGCTCAGATTAGTTTATTTAATATGAAGAATCTGCAAGACCAGGTCGGGGAAAGACCTGAGGAAAGTATAAAGATTACAGGTATTACGAATCCAGCCATACACACATATGGGACAGCCTTCTTAGATATTGAAACAGATTGCAAGTAAAGAGTGAAACATAAGTTTCATCTGGTAGGAGGCGAATTGGATATTCCCTATGCTGGTTTAATTGGAAGAGACTTCTTTACGAAGTATGGCATAGTGATTGACCATGCAAAAGGAACATTGTAGATTAAGGGCAGATCCGTTAAACTGTGTACGGGGGTGGAGACACCAAGCCCACGTACACAAGAGCCGGGGCTTAAGGGGCCGCCGATGGAATATGAAACTGCAGAGAGAGAATGCAGTACACAGGATACCGGTAAACAGAAGTGTCGCTGACAAGAAGAAGTCGCTATCCAGCCTAGAACAGGCCAGGTGGCAAATATAGACATAGATCCTCGTGAGGAGAGGATTTTGAGGATAGATGTTGCAGATACTAGCCTAGAGGAAGGCATTGTGGAAAAGCAAGAATTGCAAGAAGGAGTGTAACTCCCAGAAGTGTTGATGAGAATAAGAAAAGTCTCTTGTTTAATTAGTGTGTTACATACACGGGAGGAGGTTTCTCTTGAGATGCCTTGAATTAAAGTCGAGGGAGTTCCACAGTACAGCGCTAGTCCGCAGCGGACTCTGCGTAACGTAGAAGTCTCGAGCAAGAAGAAGTCGAGAATCAGTTTACTGAGGGAGAATTTACGATTGGATCATTTAAATGATGTAGAAAAAGAGTTCATAACAGAGGTGTGTTCTGCATATAATGATATTTTCCATCTGCCATGAGACAAGTTGACATATACAGAGACGCTTCGACATAGGATACAATTGATTCCTGAGGCACAGGGGCGAATTATTTGTTCCCGCCCATACCGAATCCCAGAAGCGCAGAAAGAAGTGTTGCAACGAGAGATAAATCAAATGTTAGAGGACGATATATACGTTCCTTCCAACAGTCCTTTCAACTTTCCTTTAATTATGATTCCAATAAAGATGGATGCATTAGGTAAAAAGAAATGGCGAGTAGTCGCGGACTCCAGGAAGCTAAATGACATTACTGTCAACACAGTCTTCCCACTTCCGCGTATCGATGAAATTCTGGATGGCTTAGGAAAAGCAAAATTTTTTTCAACACTTGATTTGGCAAAAGGATATTATCAGGTGATATTAGAAGAAAAAGTAGAGAACTTACAGCTGTTAGTGCACGATATGCTCATAATATGTAAAAAAGGATGCCCATGGGGCTTCGTTCAGCACCTTCCACCTTCCAAAAATTGGTGAATGCCGTATTAACGGGGTTGCAGGGTGACAAGATGTTTATTTATTTAGATGACACAGTAGTTTTTGATCCATCTCTGGAAGAGCACGATTCCCGATTGGGTGAAGCCTTCGAGAGACTAAGACAACATAATTTGAAGTTGCAGGTTGATAAATGAGAATTCTTAAGGAAGGGAGTCACATATTTGGGGCATATTTTGACTGCTGATGAGTTACAGGATCCAAACAAGTTGAAAGCAGTGGCGGAGTTTCCGCAGCCACAAACAACAAAAGAATTGAAATCTTTTCTTGGATTAATAGGGTATTATTGGCGTTTCTTGAGTGACTTCAGCGAAGTGGCAAAACCACTGCATGAATTATTAAAAAAGGGTGTTAAGTATGAATGGGGCGCAGAGCAAGAAAATGCATTCCGGAAGCTAAAACCCCCCGATGTTACAGTATCCAGATTTTTCAAAAAAGTTTATCATTATAACTGATGCGAGTTCATTTTTGATGGCGTCTGTTCTATCTCAAGGCAAAATAGGCAAAGACCTCCCCATGGCCTTTGCATCCAGAACCCTAAACAATGCAGAGCGAAATTATAGTACAATTGAACGGAAATTATTGGCCGTGGTTTGGGCCGTCAAACATTTCAGACCGTGTGTGTTTGGTCGCAAGTTCACCATCTGTACTGATCATAAGCCATTACAGTGGATTGGAAATATTAGCGATCTGTCCTCACGTTTAATGAAGATGAGACTGAAATTAGAAGAATACAATTACGAAATTGTGTATAAAAAGGGGAAAAATAATCAGGTTGCTGGCGCACTCTCGAGAGTGAGAGAGCTCAGGGGCGTCTGATAAGCGCCCGTACGGATACAGTAGCCTAGGTCAGGGCACGGCCATAGAGCAGGTCCCGGACGCACAAGGAGACCGTGCACCAGCGGAGCCAATTACGGCGGAAGGTATAAACAAGAGTGAGGAAACACTGGTAGGTCAAGTAGACGAACAACAGGAAATAACTGATGCAGGAAAGGCGAAAATTTTGCGAGAATTCCGTAACGCACCCATAGGTGATTATCAAGGGATCGTGAGAACCTGCGATCGTATACGAAAATACCGAAAGTGGCACCGTACGGAGAAAGACACTGAGGACTGTATTAGGAAATGCCCCAGTTGCCAGAAAAACAAAATAACACAGAATAAGACCAAAATGCCTTCGGTTATAACACCAACGCCGCAAGACGTATTTGATCGGTGTGATATTGACATTGTTGGCCCATTAACGGTAACCGAGAAAAACAACAGGTATGTACTGACTTTTCAAGACGCGCCAACGAAGTTCATTGTGGCCGAACCCATAGTAAAACAGGACGCAGGCACTGTGGCGCGCGTCCTCGTGAAAAAAAGTAATTTTGAAGTTTTTAATGTTTTTGGTAATACTCAGTGATAACGGCAGCAACTTCTTGAGTGACACTCTAAAGAGAGTGTGCAAAACGTTAAGGATTGTTAGAGTAAAACCTTCTTGTTACCATCCGCAGTCGAACGGCGCATTGGAAAGGTCGCACTGCACCATAACAGAATTCCTAAGACACTATATCAACAGACATCAAACAGACTGGGATGACTGGCTTCAGTTTGTTGTCTTCATGTTCAATACCACACCCCAAAGAGCAACCAATTATACACCCCATGAGTTGTTTTTCGGTAGAGAATGCAACATACCTGGAACATTGCAAAGAGATCCCACAGGTGTTACGTGTAATTACGATGAATATGTTCTTAAATTGAAAGGCAAAATGAGGCAAATGCACCAGTGCACAAGGGATCATAACAAACAGTCCAAACAAAAAAAATAAGGATTACTATGATAGAACGAAAAAACCCAAAAGACTTCAAAACAGGTGGTCGGGTTCTGTTGTACGATGAAAGTGTCAGAATAGGTAGAAGTCGTAAGCTAGACAGCCATTGATGTAGTCCCTTCACTGTAGTAAGGACAAAAGGACCGAATGTAGTTATCCTCTTTAAGAAGAAACCAAATTTTAACAGTACATGCCAACAGATCAAAGGAATTCTACTAAAACCGTATTTTCTTGAAAATACAGATGAAGAAACGGACGGAAGTGTTGTACCTGGTGAGCTGTATCGCCGCCGTGTACACCCTCTGACACTATCAAGATTTTTGTGTGGAACAGTTTCCTTCGTCTCCAGGCTTGTATTATGGCAAGGTACAGATCTACAGTGTGACATGGAAAAATCGTGAGTTATATTCATTTAAAAGACCTCCACACTGAAGCTGATGAAACAGAGAGAGTTGCACATTTATCTATAAGTTATTGTAAATAGAAATTAACCAGTCTGGGAATTGGTGATCGGGAATGCATAGCAGTGGAACAGGCTTTAGAATGGCATGTCCGAAAGATAAGAACTGCAAAAGGTCTAATAGGGCAATGAACAAGGCATGAGACACGTAGAAATAGAGGTGCCTTGAATTTTGTGGGAGAAATAACTAGACTTCTGTTTGGAACCTTAGACGAACAGCATGCCTCGTTTTCAAATCAAAGATTGATTTAATTGAAAGCGAACAGAGGCAGTTGCTTAAGCTGACCAAAGCGCAAGTTACCGTAGTTAAAGCCACTTTGACAAGTGTCAATCACACAGCGTCTAGCTCTGTACGTAACGAAGAAGTTATTTTCTAGAACATGGAGAAACTTTATAGATACATGAATAAACATGCTAATAGCACAAGTCAAAAAATACAGCAATTACTTGTTCTTACTGCTATCAATACAGATGGTATCAATATTTATGGAATTAGATCGGGAATACGAGTTGTTAATTGCTGCAATTATAAACGCACAAAAAGGAATATTCTAACCTCATATAATTAACCCAGTTCAAATACTTAAATACTTACAATTAATTCGGGATGACATTAAAGATAAGAAGTTCCCAATTGCGCCTACAGAACAGAGTGGGTACCAGCTGCTACGCATAACTGATGTTGATGCTTTCTTTTAGGTAATATACTAAGTTATGTGCTAAATGTTCCATTAGTGGAAAATGAGTTGTTCGGTTTATACAAAGTGTTACCCAGACCTTCAGAAGTTGATGGAAATCAGAATTTATTCATGTACATACAGCAGGAGAAAGATTATTTGTTAACTGACGAAGTTAAGCGGCACTATGCCAAACTGAGTAGCGAACAACTATTATGTAAGGAAATAGGCCGTGTTCGAAAAATTTGTAAAGAGAAGCTTGTTTTAATGTACACGTACGTTCATGAAACGTGTGAAGCTAGAATGTTGCAACCCATAAGGGAAATTCCTAGTGATTGCATTAAAAGTTTGTGAAATTGAATGATAGCATATGGACTCCCTTGAGTCAAGATCAATGGTTGTTTGTTGTCCCGAAAGAGGAAGGGTTGGCAGTTTAGTGTAACGATAACAAGCCCACAGATGAACTAGTAAAAGGGACAGGAGAACTGAACTTTTATGGCAGGTGCAAGGGATACGGAACACAAGTGTTCATACGGTCTGAACAAATCATAAGAACTAGCGTGCCAACTCTAAACATGCAGATTGATTGTTGTATAATTAACAAAGAAACATACTGGAGCTGAAGTTAGACATGCCATTAGAGCAAGTAGTACAGCATTTAATTAACAAAGAAACATACTGGAGCTGAAGCTAGACATGCCATTAGAGCATGTAGTACAGCATTTAGACCATCTCAAAGTCGCTGGTCATAAAATAGAAGAAATAGAGGGAGAGATATCATTCCAAGAAGAGCATAGTTTCTCGTAAATCTCTTGGTATCATTATTCGTTCTGGTCTTACCTAGGAGTTGTAATACTGACTATTTTGTTTATATGTTGTTGGTATCAGTATTGCAAATGTTTTCGAGGTTGTTTCAAATACGCGTGGAAAGGCATTGGAGATGATTCTTGTGGCCGAATATGTGTGCGAACAACAATATTAAATACGTGCGAAGTATCAGAAATGACACTCATCGGAGTAGACGACCCCTCCGAAATAGCGGTCGAGGTAGTGGCGATGGAAATGAGGAATCTGCTACTTCAGCACACAACGAAGAAAGTATCCCGCTACCGATGCCAGTTCCGTGTAGGGATCAAAGATAAAACAAGACACTGCAGAAACCCCCCCCCCCCCTTTATACATAAGAAACCAATATTGTTATTCATGTCACTCTATGTAAACTGAATAATGTAAAATGTATACTCTTTTGACATTGCTTATATTAAATGTAACATACAACTTCTGCATTGTTGTGTATCTGTGATGAAAAAAATGTAAGATAAAAATAAAAGCAATTAACCAAGAATAGCTATTAAGTAAGTAAATGTATTAAATTTTGGATGTATATGTATATGTGATGTATTTGTAAAGTGAACATTTTGTAAAAAAAATATGTGACAACGATGTTTTCATGTAAAATATATTGGACAAAAGAGAACCGTTTTATAGTGGTGATCGATGTGTGCAGTGAAAAAGGTTTTATGTTGTGACAAGACACTAAAGAACTGTTCATAGACTGAAGTGTTCAGCAAAAAATGAATTAATTAATATCACTTCAAGAGGTAAGATATTTTAAGCACAACAGAAGCCAGTTTACAAATTTTTTGAAAGTGATGGTCAACAGAATTCTTCCACGCGGGGAGGTGTAATATATTGATTATTCCTTGGTACTGTTGTGTTATCTTGAATCTGTGAGAAAGGAGGACAGGCGTTCCAAGGCGTGGAAGCAGAGACGATGCTGAGGACAGACGAAACTAGGAGCGATATTATTACATGAAGTTAACCGTAAGGGGAGAGCCTTGCGAAAATGCAGACGCCCCCCAGGTGCGGTCCCAGAGCGCTAGTTACTCTTCAAGGAATTAACATGTAACTTCATGTGTCGTCTAGACGCTGTTCAAAAAATGGCTCTGAGCACTATGGGACTCAACTGCGGTGGTCATAAGTCCCCTAGAACTTAGAACTACTTAAACCCAACTAACCTAAGGACAGCACACAACACCCAGCCATCACGAGGCAGAGAAAATCACTGACCCCGCCGGGAATCGAACCCGGGATCCCGGGAGTGGGAAGCGAGGACGCTACCGCACGACCACGAGATGCGGGCTCTAGACGCTGTGGTAGGTTGCCACCGTAGAACTTTGTAAGCAACAGGCACGTATTAGCGTATCAAGCCAGCTTTATACCAGCCCTCAGAACAACAACGTCAGTAAGCTCACAAGGGTTAGAAGGAGATCGAAAACTTAAAAAAAAAGTTGACCTAGCAGTCCCTACTCAGGGGAACCTGAGGGGTGGGGCTAAATGACGTATAACAGTAAACTTTATTTGGCAGAGCAGTTACGTTTAGCTTTCAGCTGAACAATGTTGATACAAAATACAGACTTAGTGCAACTGCATTTACATCTCCGCCTTCCCCGCCTTAGGAGCAGTGGAGGGGACCTAACTAAACCGTGATTGGCAGGCGCCTGCAAGAGACGTGCGAGATTGGCTGGGTGGCTTTAAGTGGGAAAAACATTGCTCCCATGCGACTCTTTAAAACGCCTAGATTCCGCATTTTGGCGGAGTTCTCAGTCAGACGATCTGGGCGCCGAATCCGCGTCCGTCGACTCCAGCCTCGGTCCAGCTCCGCGTAAGTGTGCTCTCTAACTTGGAGTGCCTCAGTGAACAGAGTCACATTCAGTATGCCTTGTTTTGCAACTAAGTTGTTGCCTTAAGATGCTGCTAGTGTTTGCTACTGTTGTTAGCATTCGCTCCTGGGACTTCTGTACTGGCTTCTGTTGTAACAGTGTTATTTGTGCTTTTTCTAAACCTAGAACTAGTCTCCAGTGTATTTGTTAGTCCTGTCTCGAATAAACACATATTTCAAAAACCTGTTTGTCCAAGAGTCTCCAAAACGAATGCCCTACCAAGTCTCACCACCTGCATTTCTAGTAAATGCCTGTAGAAGTGTTGGCTCAGATAGAGGAAAACAATCAAATGCCTTCACTGTGAATTGTCCTGTCTTCTGCTCTGTACCGCTTGGTAGCGCAGACTGACCAGTAACCCCTTTTCTCCCTCTCCCACCCATGTCAGGACACGACAAAGCTTCTATCCTCTCTTTGCCTAAACTGTTAATCATCCATGTTTCACTTCCATATGTGGCTACACTCCAAACAAATACTTTGAGAAAGGAAGTCCTGACATTTAAATCTATATTCGATGTTAACACGTTTCTCTTCTTTAGAAACACTTTTGTTTTCATCGCCATTCTACATTTTATGTCCTCTCTACTTCGATCATCATAGTTTGTTTCCCAAATAGCAAGACCCATCAACTACTTTCAGTGTCTCATTTCCTAATCTAATTCCCTCAGCATCACCTCATGTAATTTGACTACATTCCGTTGTCCTCGTATTCCTTTTGTTGGTGCTCATCTTGTATCCTCCATTCAAGACACTATCCATTCCGTTCAACAGCTCTTCCAAGTCCTTCGTTGTCTCTGAGAGAATTACAACGTCATCGTGAAACCTCAAAGTTATTATTACTTCTCGCTGGACTGTAATTTCTACTCATAATTTTTTCTTTTATTTCCTTTATTTCTACCTAAATATATAGAATGAATCGCATCGAAGATGTGTTACAATCCTACCTCACCCCCTTCTCAACAGCTGCTTCCCTTTCACGTTCGTCGACTCTTATAACTGCCATCTGGTTTGTGTGCAAACTGTAAATAGCCATTCGCTCCTGTATTTTACTCCTGCCATCTTTAGAATTTGAAAGGGATTATTCCAGTCAACGTTGTCAAAAGCTTTCTCTAAGGCTACAAATGAGTTACGTCAAAATACAGTACCATACGACATAAGCGAATGAAAGTAAGTAAAGTACATTAATTTTCGTCTCGAACGATCACATACTTCAGATACTGTTCGAATAGTAAAAGTGGCAGAATTAAGTCTTTGAACAAGATCCTGAACGTGGGCTTTCGACGACAGTTTGCTATCAATCTGAGCACCTAGAAATTTGCATTGTTCACAGTTTCATTAATCAAACGCCCATTCTGTGAAATTAAAACGTCGGATTTTCTTGAGTTGTGTGTTAGAAACTGTAAAACCTGAGTCTTACTGTGATTTAGCTTTAGTTTATTTTCTACAAGCCATGAAATTATGAACTGCATTATTTGAAACAGAGCCAATGCTGTACATAACATCTTTTACTACGAAGTTAGTGTTATCAGCAAACAGAAATAGTTTAGAATTACCTGTAATACAACAGGACGTATCATTTATATAAATAAGGAACAGGACGGACCAACACCCCTGAGGCACCCTCCATTTGATGTACCCGACTCAGACCCAACATCACAGCCATTCTCCACACTGTGGATAACGACCTAGCCGGCCGAAGTGGCCGTGCGGTTAAAGGCGCTGCAGTCTGGAACCGCAAGACCGCTACGGTCGCAGGTTCGAATCCTGCCTCGGGCATGGATGTTTGTGATGTCCTTAGGTTAGTTAGGTTTAACTAGTTCTAAGTTCTAGGGGACTAATGACCTCAGCAGTTGAGTCCCATAGTGCTCAGAGCCATTTTTTTGATAACGACCTTCTGCTATCTGTTGTTAAAGTAAGAGGTGAACTAATTGTGATCTGCTTCCTGTATTCCGTAATGGTCCAACTTCTGGAGCAATATTTTGTGATCAACACAATCAAACGCCTTAGTTAAATCAAAAAATATGCCTAGCATTCGAAACCTTTCGTTTAATCCATACAGTACTTCACAGAGAAAAAAAAAATAGCATTTTCAATTGTTAAACGACTTCTAAGGCCAAACTGTACATTTGGTAGCAAATTATGTGATATAAAATGACGAATTATCCTTACATATACAGACTTTTCAATATGTTTAGCAAACACTGATGACATAAAAATACGTCTAAAATTCAGAATGAGATTTTCACTCTGCAGCAGAGTGTGCGCTGTTATGAAACTTCCTGGCAGATTAAAACTGTGTTCCGGTCCGAGACTCGAACTCGGGACCTTTGCAAGTGCTCTACCAACTGAGCTACCCAAGCACGACTCACGCCCCGTCCTCACAGCATTACTTCTGCCAGTACCTCGTCTCCTACCATCCACACTTTACAGAAGCTCTCCTGCGAACCTTGCAGAAACATCAACCAACCTCTCAGTTGGTAGAGCACTTGCCCGCGAAAGGCAAAGGTCGCGAGTTCGAGTCTCGGCACGGAACACAGTTTTAATCTGCCAGGAAGTTTCATAACAGCGCACACTCCGCTGCAGGGTTAAAATCTCATTCTGGAAACACCCCGCGGGCTGCAGCTAAGCCATGTCTCCGCAATATCCTTTCTTTCGGGACTGCTATTTCTGCAAGGTTCGCAGGAGAGCTTCTGTAATGTTTGGAAGGTAGGAGACGAGGTACTGGCACAAGTAAAGCTGTGAGGACTGGGCGTGAGTCGTGCTTGGGTAGCTCAGTTGGTAGAGCACTTCCCCACGAAAGGCAAAGGTCCCGAGTTCGAGTCTCGGCCCGGCACACAGTTTTAATCAGCCAGGAAGTTTCACGTCTAAAATTGTTTATACCATAACTTTCTCCCATTTCTTAAAACGGCTTTACTACTGAGTACTTTAATCGTTCAGGAAACTGGCCATTCTTAAAGGAAAAATTACAAATATTACTAAATATAGGAGTAACTTTGCAGCACAGTACTTTAATATTCTGCTTTGTGCAGTATTTTCATTTTATTTGTACATTGAAGTCTACAGCTTCCAATGACGTGGGAAAATTCGTTTCGTATCCAACGAGGGACGCTCCCTATTACAGCTTCGCCACATGTGGCGTAGCTAACGGATGCGACTGTGAACGTTAAGCCGTCAGGTGCTGCCGCGGTGTAAGCGCGAGTAGTGCGCGCATCACGCCTAAGGCGGTAGTGAGGCCGGCTGGCTGGACAACAGAGCGGGCGGCCGGGTTGCCTGCCTGCTAGGGGCGGTCTCCGGCGCCCTGTGAGCGCAGCGGCGCGCGGCGGCTCGACGTCATGGCCTTCCGGATGAGGTCGCCGCGCGCCTCAGGCACGGCAGACCAGGCCAGGCCAGGGCAGGGCAGGTCGGCTTCCGCAGGCCCGCAGCCCGCCGGCTTCCTGCAAACACTTTGCAAGTCGCCGAGAGGCGCCCTCTGTCGGACGCAGGGCCCGCGGCGTTGGGAAAGCCATCCGCCGCAAACACGTTGTTGTTGTTGTGGATATTATTTTCGGACCAGGAGGAGAAAGTTACTGCTAGGTAAACTGGATGACCAGTGATAGTAAATCTATATACAGGGTGGTCCATTGATCGTAACTGGGCCAAATATCTCACGAAATAAGCGTCAAACGAAAAAACTACAAAGAACGAAACTTGTCTAGCTTGAAGGGGGAAACCAGATGGCGCTATGGTTGGCCCGCTAAATGGCGCTGCCATAGGTCAAACGGATACAACTGCATTTTTTTAAATAGGAACCCCCATTTTCATTACATATTCGTGTAGTACGTAAAGAAATATGAATGTTTTAGTTGGACCACCTTTTTCGCTTTGTGATAGATAGCGCTGTAATAGTCACAAACATATGGCTCACAATTTTAGACGAACAATTGGTAACAGGTAGGTTTTTCAAATTAAAATACAGAACGTAGGCACATTTGAACATTTCATTTCGGTTTTTCTTATGTGATACATGTACCTTTGTCAACTTATCATTTCTGAGAACGCATGCTATTACAGCGTGATTACCTGTAAATACCACATTAATGTAATAAATGCTCAAAACGATGTACGTCAACCACAATGCATTTGGCAATACGTGTAACGACATTCCTCTTACCAGCGAGTAGTGCGCCTTCCGTAATGTTGCCACATGCATTGACAATGTGCTGACGCATGTTGTCAGGCGTTGTCGGTGGATCACGATAGCAAATATCCTTCAACTTTCCCCACAGAAAGAAATCCGTGGATGTCAGATCCGGTGAACGTGCGGACCATGGTATGGAGCTTCGACGACCAATCCACCTGTCATGAAATACGCTATTCAATACCGCTTCAACCGCACGCGAGCTATGTGCCGAACATTCATCATGCTGGAAGTACATCGCCAATTTGTCATGCAGTGACACATCTTGTAGTAACATCGGTAGAACATTACGTAGGAAATCAGTAGACATTGGACCATTTAGACTGCCATCGATAAAATGGGAGTCAATTATCCTTCCTCCCATAATGCCGCACCCTACATTAACCAGCCAAGGTCGCTGATGTCCGACTTGTCGCGGCCATCGTGGATTTTCCGTTACCCAATAGTGCATATTATGCCGGTTTACGTTACCGTTGTTGGTCAATGGCGTTTCGTCGCTAAATAGAACGCGTGCAAAAAATCTGTCATCGTCCCGTAATTTCTCTTGTGCCCAGTGGCAATACTGTACACGACGTTAAAAAGTCGTTGCCATGAAATTCCTGGTGCATAGAGATATGGTACGTGTGCAGTCGATGTTGATGTAGCATTCTCAACACCGACGTTTATGAGATTCCCGATTCTCGCGCAATTTGTCTACTACTGACGTGCGGATTAGCTTTGACAGCAGCTAAAACACCTACTTGTTCATTATCATTTGTTGCAGGTCGTGATTGACGTTTCATATGTGGCTGAACACTTCCTGTTTCCTTAAAGAACGTAACTACCCGGCGATCGGTCCAGACACTTGGATGATATCGTCCAGAATACCGAGCACCATACACAGCACACGCCCGTTGGGCATTTTGGTCACAATAACCATACATTAACACGATATCGACCTTTCCGCAATTGGTAAACGGTCCATTTTAACACGGGTAATGTATCACGAAGCAAATACCGTCCGCACCAGCGGAATGTTACGTGATACCACGTACTTATACGTTTGCGACTATTACAGCGCCATCTATCACAAAGTGAAAAAAGTGGTCCAACTAACACATTCATATTTCTTTACGTACTACACGAATGTGTAATAAAAATGGGGGTTCCTATTTAAAAAACGCAGTTGATATCCGTTTGACCTAAAGCAGCACCATTTAGCGGGCCAACCATAGCGCCATCTGGTTTTCCCCTTCAAGCTAGACGAGTTTCGTTCTTTGTAGTTTTTTCGTTTGATGCTTATTTCGTGAGATATTTGGTCCGGTCACTATCAATGAACCACCCTGTAATCCCTTATATAAAAATCATGCTCCCAGTTTTTTAATGATATTTCCAAGGTATTTGGTTGTTTACATTATGTTACACACTCAGAAAAACTTACGTTTTATGGAATAAATGGCTTTACATATAACTGGTTTCAATCACACATGAGATACAGTGTGTTGGATAATTCAGACAATGTTGGAAAGATTGAAAAAATTAGTGATTGTGGAGAATTCCCCTCCCCCTCCCATAAACCAAGGACCCTGCCGTTGGAAGGGAGGCTTCCGTGCTTGAGCGATACATACAGCTGTACCGTAGGTTCAATGACAACGGAAGGGTATTGTTGAGCCGACAGACAAAAGTGTGATTCCTGAGGGGAGCAGCTGCCTTTTCAGTAGTTATAGGCACAACGGTCTGGATGATTGACTGATCTGGACTTGTAACATCAACCAAAAGGGCCTTGCTGTGGTAGTGCTGCGAACCGCTGAAAGCAAGGCGAAACTACACGCGTAATGTTCTGCTAGTGCATGCAGCTCTACTGTATTGTTGAATGATGATGGCATCCTCTTGGGTAAAATATTGCTGTTTTGAAATAGTCCCCCAGTTGGATCTCCGAGCTGGGACAGCAGAGGAAGATGTCGTTATCAAGAGAAATAAAACCGGCAAACTACATACCGGACCGTGGAATGTCAAATCCCTTAATCGGGCGGATAGGTTAGAAAATTCAAAAAGGGATTGGTTAATGTTAGATGTAGTGGGAATTAGTGAAGTTCTATGGCAGGTGGAACAGGACCTGTGGTCAGGTCAACACGCGGCTATAAATACAAAATCAAATAGAGGTAATGCGTGAGTAGGTTCAATAATGAATAAAAAAATAAGAACGCGGATAAGCTACTATGAACAGCGTAGTGAACGAATTGTTGTAGCCAAGAGACACACGAAGCCTACACCCTCAACAGTAGTACAAGTTTATATGCCAAATAGTTCCGCAGATGAGGAGGAGATTGAGGAAATGTATGATGAGATAAAAGAAATAATTCACATCATTAAGGGAGCCGAAAATTTAATTGTCATGGGGGACTGGAATACAATGGCAGGAAATGGACGAGAAGGAAAAGTAGTAGGTGAACATTAAATGGGGAAAAGCAATGGAGGAGGAAGCCGCCTGGTAAAATTTAGCACAGAGGATAATTTAATCGTAACTAACACTTGGTTTAAGAATCATGAGAGAAGGTTGTATACGTGGAAGAAACCCAAAGACACTGAACGGTTTCAGATGGATTATTTAATGGTTAGACCAAGATTTAGGAACCAGATTTTAATTTTTAAGACATTCCCAGGGACTCTGACCACAATTTGTTGCTTATGAATTGTAGATTAAAATGAGGAAACTGCAAACAGGAATGTAAGGAGGTGGGACCTGGATAAACTTAAAGAGAGTTTCAGAGAGAGCGTTAGGGAACGATCGACAAGAACAGGGGAAGGTAATACAATAGAAGACGAATGGGTAGCTTTGAGAGATGAAATAGTCAAGGCAGAAGGGAATCAAGTAGGTAAAAAGACGAGAGCTAGTAGAAATCCTTGGGTAACAGAAGGGATACTGAATTTAATCGATGAAAGGAGAAAATATAAAAACGCTGTAAATGAAGCAGGCAAAAAGGAATACGCAGCAACAACAACAACAATAACAACTCGGAGAAATGTCAAAGAAAGTCCCGCAACGTTCAGTTTTTGGTCCACTCCTGTTCCTTATGTATGTGAATGTTGTTCCACTTAATATTCAAATGGCACAACTGGTATCTTTTGCAGTCAGTACTTCTGTTATAATAAATTCAATTAGAGCGAAAGCAACAAAATAGATTGCTTATAATATTTTACGAAGAATTATTAAGTGCTTCTCAGAAAACACAGAGTCAGTAAACAGGATAAACTCCAAATTTTTATGTGTACATATTGATGAAAACATGAACCGGAAGCAGCATATAAG
This sequence comes from Schistocerca americana, assembly GCF_021461395.2. NCBI lineage: Eukaryota > Metazoa > Arthropoda > Insecta > Orthoptera > Acrididae > Schistocerca > Schistocerca americana. The sequence goes on along the minus strand of NC_060122.1, from coordinate 116,388,087 downwards.
TGAGCTTCTCAAACAAATAAGTTCAGGTAACTGTGTGGTCTTTGTGTAGTTGCTAGTCTTGGAAACGAATTTTATCGTCCTAACATATTTTACAATTTGTACAGAAACCAGATGGCAGTTATAAGAGTCGAGGGACATGAAAGGGAAGCAGTGGTTGGAAAGGGAGTGACACAGGGTTGTAGCATCTCTCCGATGTTATTCAATCTGCATATTGAGCAAGCAGTAAAGGAAACTAAAGAAAAATTTGGAGTAGGTATTAAAATCCAGGGAGAAGAAATAAAAACTTTGAGGTTCGCCGATGACATTGTAATTCAGTCAGAGACAGCAAAGGACTTGGAAGAGCAGTTGAACGGAATGGACAGTGTCTCTTTCAAGAGAAAATCAACAAAAGCAAAACGAGGATAATGGAATGTAGTTGAATTAAGTCGGGTGATGCTGAGGGAATTAGATTAGGAAATGAGACACTTAAAGTAGTAAAGGAGTTTTGCTATTTGGGGAGCAAAATAACTGATGATGTTCGAAGTAGAGAGGATGTAAAATGTAGACTGGCAATGGCAAGAAAAGCGTTTCTGAAGAAGAGAAACTTGTCAACATCTAGTATAGATTTAAATCTCAGAAAGTCGTTTCTGAAAGTATTTGTATGGAGTGTAGCCATGTATGGAAGTGAAACATGGACAATAAATAGTTGGGACAAGAAGAGAATAGAAGCTTTCGCATTGTGGTGCTACAGAAGAATGGTGAAGATTAGGTGGGTAGATCACGTAACTAATGAGGAGGTATTGAATAGGATTGGGTAGAAGAGAAGTTTGTGGCACAACTTGACTAGAAGAACGGTTGGTAGGACATGTCCTGAGGCAGCAAGGGATCACAAATTTAGCATTGGAGGGCAGCGTGGAGGGGGTAAAAATCGTGGAGGGAGACCAAGAGATGAATACACGAAACAGATTCAGAAGGATGTAAGTTGCAGTAGGCAATGGGAGATGGAGCTTGCATAGGATAGATTAGCATGGATAGCTGCATCAAACCAGTCTCAGGACTGAAGACCACAACAGCAACAACAACAACAACAACATATTTTTCATTTTTGTACTCAGTGACGTCTTATGGAATAGTTTCCTGCGGTAACTAACCACTTAGAAATTACTGCGTGCACAAAAGTGAATAATAAGAATAATATGAGGTGTTCACCGCCGAGCGTCTTCAGGGAGCTGGGAATTTTAACTGAGCTATGACAACAGATATACTCGTTAACAAAATTCGTCACAATTATCTATCAGAATTTGAAAAGTGATATAAGACGAGAGGGAAAAAGTGTCTTTGCTACCAATTATTTACGCTGTCGGTGTCTCGGAACGTAGCTCAGTATGTAGCAACAAAAATTTTTGATCAATTGTCCAATACCATAAAATGTCTGAGCGTACCACTGCATGTTTTAAATATAAGCTAAAATCATTGCTCGTGGATAATTCATTCTATTCCAAGGGAGAATTTCCGTTTAAAAACTGGTAGCATATGATATAAATATGGTTTTCTTGTAGTGGCATGAGTAAAGATGCATACATGTCTTTTAAGTGGCTCTTTCGACAGCGATAAAAGAATCGTTCTAATTATCTATGGGACATGTTCCTAACATACAAACATGTACAATATTTTCACCGGAGAGTTAAGATTAGCAACGTCCTGTCACTGGGCGGTTTTATAGAGAATTACGTAAGCGGTAAATACACTCCTGGAAATGGAAAAAAGAACACATTGACACCGGTGTGTCAGACCCACCATACTTGTTCCGGACACTGCGAGAGGGCTGTACAAGCAATGATCACACACACGGCACAGCGGACACACCAGGAACCGCGGTGTTGGCCGTCGAATGGCGCTAGCTGCGCAGCATTTGTGCACCGCCGCCGTCAGTGTCAGCCAGTTTGCCGTGGCATACGGAGCTCCATCGCAGTCTTTAACACTGGTAGCATGCCGCGACAGCGTGGACGTGAACCGTATGTGCAGTTGACGGACTTTGAGCGAGGGCGTATAGTGGGCATGCGGGAGGCCGGGTGGACGTACCGCCGAATTGCTCAACACGTGGGGCGTGAGGTCTCCACAGTACATCGATGTTGTCGCCAGTGGTCGGCGGAAGGTGCACGTGCCCGTCGACCTGGGACCGGACCGCAGCGACGCACGGATGCACGCCAAGACCGTAGGATCCTACGCAGTGCCGTAGGGGACCGCACCGCCACTTCCCAGCAAATTAGGGACACTGTTGCTCCTGGGGTATCGGCGAGGACCATTCGTAACCGTCTCCATGAAGCTGGGCTACGGTCCCGCACACCGTTAGGCCGTCTTCCGCTCACGCCCCAACATCGTGCAGCCCGCCTCCAGTGGTGTCGCGACAGGCGTGAATGGAGGGACGAATGGAGACGTGTCGTCTTCAGCGATGAGAGTCGCTTCTGCCTTGGTGCCAATAATGGTCGTATGCGTGTTTGGCGCCATGCAGGTGAGCGCCACAATCAGGACTGCATACGACCGAGGCACACAGGGCCAACACCCGGCATCATGGTGTGGGGAGCGATCTCCTACACTGGCCGTACACCACTGGTGATCGTCAAGGGGACACTGAATAGTGCACGGTACATCCAAACCGTCATCGAACCCATCGTTCTACCATTCCTAGACCGGCAAGGGAACTTGCTGTTCCAACAGGACAATGCACGTCCGCATGTATCCCGTGCCACCCAACGTGCTCTAGAAGGTGTAAGTCAACTACCCTTGCCAGCAAGATCTCCGGATCTGTCCCCCATTGAGCATGTTTGGGACTGGATGAAGCGTCGTCTCACGCGGTCTGCACGTCCAGCACGAACGCTGGTCCAACTGAGGCGCCAGGTGGAAATGGCATGGCAAGCCGTTCCACAGGACTACATCCAGCATCTCTACGATCGTCTCCATGGGAGAATAGCAGCCTGCATTGCTGCGAAAGGTGGATATACACTGTACAAGTGCCGACATTGTGCATGCTCTGTTGCCTGTGTCTATGTGCCTGTGGTTCTGTCAGTGTGATCATGTGATGTATCTGACCCCAGGAATGTGTCAATAAAGTTTCCCCTTCCTGGGACAATGAATTCACGGTGTTCTAATTTCAATTTCCAGGAGTGTACTTACTTTGTCACCTAAGCAATTCGTAGTGGAGTTATATTAAGAAATCTGAAGTAATGTAAGCATGAGCTGTCTAAAACAAATATCTCAAAAGAGTAAAAGTGTTTCAGCAAAGTGTATTATATCCGTTTGCAGGGAAACTGGAATGTCTTCCCCGTTTCTTATAATGACACACCAAGTATTAGCCATCAAAGAAGCACACTTTCTGTAGAACAGGAAGCACTGTGCCTCTGCTTCCTGCATCAGCTCGAAGACCTACATTACTCTCTGAAAGGCACGCACTGAAATGTACACAATAATAATCTTAGCATTTGCTACCGATGGTGACGTAAATTCCAATAAGAAAATCATGAGTGTCTACCACTAGAGGGAGCCAAGCAATACGTTTTCAGATCAATTAATGGAATGCCAACCGACGAATACAAATCATCCTAATTCATTTAAAAAGAAAACATCGTGCCAGGGAGCATTACTGTAAAAAATCTTTAAAAAACAAATTCATGTAAATGATCCAAGCAAAGTAAATAAGTCACAACGATACGTGCACCACTTGTGCCTCTAGAACATGCGGCAAACAGATAGCCAAAAGGTAAGGGAAATGAACAAAGTATAATCCAATACAGATTCAAAATCACTTGCTAAATGCAATAAATTAATTTTATATGTTAAACCAAATATCAAATTATGTCATTCAAACGTTCATTGCTTAGTTTAAAAAGTAATTGGGGCACGTATCCTCTTTCTTTTTCCTTCCATCTTCATGTAAGGACACATTTTCTTGTTACTTATATTTCTCACTGAAATAATAATAATAATAGTATTGAGATGTATTTAAGTATTTATTTAATAGTAGTCAAATAGAGATCCTGTTACAAATTATATGTCCAAAATTTTTCTCTGTTTCGTTCCAATTACTTTGGGAAGCGCTAAGTTTGGTGACGTATCGAACAGCGCGCCACCCGCGCGTTATTATACAGGGTGGTCCATTGATCGTGACCGGGCCAAATATCTCACGAAATAAGCATCAAACGACAAAGTAAAAAGAACGAAACTCGTCTAACTTGAAGGGGGAAACCAGATGGCGCTATGGTTGGCCCGCTAAATGGTGCTGCTTTAGGTCAAACGGATATCAACTGCGTTTTTTTAAGTAGGAACCTCCATTTTTTAATACATATTCGTGTAGTACGTAAAGAAATATCAATGTTTTAGTTGGATCACTTTTTTCTCTTTGTGACAGATGGCGCTGTAATAGTCACAAACGAATTATTACGTGGTATCGCGTAACATCCCGCCTGTGCGGACGGTATTTGCTTCGTAATACATTACCTGTGTCAAAATGAACCGTTTACCAATTGCGGAAAAGGTCGATATCTTGTTGATGTATGGCTATTGTGATCAAAATGCTATGTATGCTGCTCGGTATCCTGGACGACATCATCCAACTGTCCGGACCGTTCACCGGATGGTTACGTTATTTAAGGAAATGACGTACAGCAAAAGATGATGCCCAAGTAGATGTTTTAGCTGCTGTCGCGGCTAATCCGCACATCAGTGGCAGAAAAACTGCGCGAGAATCGGGAATCTCAAAAACGTCGGTGTTGAGAAAGCTACATCAGCATCGATTGCACCCGTATCGTATTTCTATGAATCAGGAATTGCATGGCGGCGACTTTGAACGTCGTGTACAGTTCTGCCAATGGGCACAAGAGAAGTTACGGGACGTTGACAGATTTTTTGCACGCGTTCTATTTAGTGACGAAGCTTCACCAACAGCGGTAACGTAAACCGGCAAAATATGCACTACTAGGCAACGGAAAATCCACGGTGGCTGCGGCAAGCGGAACATCAGCGACCTTGGCGGGTTAATGTAGGGTGCGGCATTATGGGAGGAAGGATAATTGACCCCCCTTTTATCGATGGCAGTCTAAATGGTCCAATGTATACTGATTTCCTACGTAATGTTCTACCGATGTTACTACAAGATGTGTCACTGCATGACAAATTGGCGATGTACTTCCAGCATGATGGATGTCCGGCACATAGCTCGCGTGCGCTTGAAGCGGTATTGAATAGCGTATTTCATGACAGGTGAATTGGACGTCGAAGCTCCATACCATGGCCCCCACGTTCAGCGGATCTGACATCCACGGACTTCTTTCTGTGGGGAAAGTTGAAGGATATTTGCTATCGTGATCCACCGACAACGCCTGACAACATGCGTCAGCCCGTTGTCAATGCATGTGCGAACATTACGGAAGGTGAACTACTCGCTGTTGAGATGAATGTCGTTATACGTACTGCCAAATGCATTGAGGCTGACTGACATCATTTTGTGCATTTATTGCATTAATGTGGTTTTTACAGGCAATCACGCTGTAACAGTATGCGTTCTCATAAATGATAAGTTGACAAAGGTACATGTATCACATTGGAACAACCATATTAAAATGTTCAAACGTACCTACGTTCTGTATTTTAACTTAAAAAACCTACCTGTTAGCAACTGTTCGTCTAAAATTGTGAGCCATATGTTTGTGACTATTACAGCGCCATCTGTCACAATGGGAGAAAAGTGGTCCAATTAAAACATTGATATTCTTTACGTACTGCACGAATATGTAATAAAAAAAGGGGGTTCCTATTTAAAAAGAAAAGCAGTTGATATCCGTTTGACCTACGGCAGCGCCATGTAGCGGGCCAACCATAGCGCGTTTCCCCCTTCAAGCTCGACAAGTTTTGTTCTTTGCAGTTTTTTCGTTTGACGCTTCTTTCATGAGATCTTTAGCCCAGTCACTATTAATGGACCACCCTGTATACAGATTTGCATTCTTTAGAAGTGGAATCTTGCAATCTGAATTTCCCATCACGAAGTCTGATCAACGGTTTTGTATATTGAAAAACATTTTGTTGCATTACACTTCATGTTATCACGGTCCGCCGTCACCAAGGTTATCTGCTCCCCAACAACCACTCTGAAGTTGAACACTACGAAATCAGGTAACGGAAAACAGTTTAGCCCACAGTAGGAGTGAATTTAAACAAAAATTAACTTCTTATGATATTTCTTTATTTATCATGCTCCTATTTTATTTTTTCGGAGCAATTAAGTACATTCATTAATTTTTAGTTACATTTCGTCCCTTATTTTGAATCGGATGATTTGCAAAGGATTCAGTGACAGAGAAAGTTATTTAATTGACCGTATTCCCACTCGAATGAATTAATGGCAATCAGATTCTGTATCATGTCTCTATACGAACTCCCTCATTATGAACAAAGGGCCGATAGCCACGCGTGTGACGCAAGGCCAACATTTGAAAGTGAAAGCAGTTTCGCGACTCGTTTTATGCGCACATTCAATCATGTCAAAGTTAGCGTAAGGAGGGCTATGCGTGAAGCGTTCAGTGAATTCGAAAGTAAAATTCTATGTACCGACTTGACAGAAAATCCTAGGAAGTTCTGGTCTTACGTTAAATCAGTAAGTGGCTCGAAACAGCATATCCAGACACTACGGGATGATGATGGCATTGAAACAGAGGATGACACGCGTAAAGCTGAAATACTAAACACCTTTTTCCAAAGCTGTTTAACAGAGGAAGACCGCACTGCAGTTCCTTTTCTAAATCCTCGCACAAACGAAAAAATGGCTGACATCGAAATAAGTGTCCAAGGAATAAAAAAGCAACTGGAATCACTCAATAGAGGAAAGTCCACTGGACCTGACGGGATACCAATTCGATTCTACACAGAGTACGCGAAAGAACTTGCCCCCCTTCTAACAGCCGTGTACCGCAAGTCTCTAGAGGAACGGAGGGTTCCAAATGATTGGAAAAGAGCACAGATAGTCCCAGTCTTCAAGAAGGGTCGTCGAGCAGATGCGCAAAACTATAGACCTATATCTCTGACGTCGATCTGTTGTAGAATTTTAGAACATGTTTTTTGCTCGAGTATCATGTCGTTTTTGGAAACCCAGAATCTACTATGTAGGAATCAACATGGATTCCGGAAACAGCGATCGTGTGAGACCCAACTCGCTTTATTTGTTCATGAGACCCAGAAAATATTAGATACAGGCTCCCAGGTAGATGCTATTTTTCTTGACTTCCGGAAGGCGTTCGATACAGTTTCACACTGTCGTCTGATAAACAAAGTAAGAGCCTACGGAATATCAGACCAGCTGTGTGGCTGGATTGAAGAGTTTTTAGCAAACAGAACACAGCATGTCGTTATCAATGGAGAGACGTCTACAAACGTTAAAGTAACCTCTGGCGTGCCACAGGGGAGTGTTATGGGACCATTGCTTTTCACAATATACACTCCTGGAAATGGAAAAAAGAACACATTGACACCGGTGTGTCAGACCCACCATACTTGCTCCGGACACTACGAGAGGGCTGTACAAGCAATGATCACACGCACGGCACAGCGGACACACCAGGAACCGCGGTGTTGGCCGTCGAATGGCGCTAGCTGCGCAGCATTTGTGCACCGCCGCCGTCAGTGTCAGCCAGTTTGCCGTGGCATACGGAGCTCCATCGCAGTCTTTAACACTGGTAGCATGCCGTGACAGCGTGGACGTGAACCGTATGTGCAGTTGACGGACTTTGAGCGAGGGCGTATAGTGGGCATGCGGGAGGCTGGGTGGACGTACCGCCGAATTGCTCAACACGTGGGGTGTGAGGTCTCCACAGTACATCGATGTTGTCGCCAGTGGTCGGCGGAAGGTGCACGTGCCCGTCGACCTGGGACCGGACCGCAGCGACGCACGGATGCACGTCAAGGCCGTAGGATCCTACGCAGTGCCGTAGGGGACCGCACCGCCACTTCCCAGCAAATTAGGGACACTGTTGCTCCTGGGGTATCGGCGAGGAGCATTCGTAACCGTCTCCATGAAGCTGGGCTACGGTCCCGCACACCGTTAGGCCGTCTTCCGCTCACGCCCCAACATCGTGCAGCCCGCCTCCAGTGGTGTCGCGACAGGCGTGAATGGAGGGACGAATGGAGACGTGTCGTCTTCAGCGATGAGAGTCGCTTCTGCCTTGGTGCCAATGATGGTCGAATGCGTGTTTGGCGCCATGCAGGTGAGCGCCACAATCAGGACTGCATACGACCGAGGCACACAGGGCCAACACCCGGCATCATGGTGTGGGGAGCGATCTCCTACACTGGCCGTACACCACTGGTGATAGTCGAGGGGACACTGAATAGTGCACGGTACATCCAAACCGTCATCGAACCCATCGTTCTACCATTCCTAGACCGGCAAGGGAACTTGCTGTTCCAACAGGACAATGCACGTCCGCATGTATCCCGTGCCACCCAACGTGCTCTAGAAGGTGTAAGTCAACTACCCTGGCCAGCAAGATCTCCGGATCTGTCCCCCATTGAACATGTTTGGGACTGGATGAAGCGTCGTCTCACGCGGTCTGCACGTCCAGCACGAACGCTGGTCCAACTGAGGCGCCAGGTGGAAATGGCATGGCAAGCCGTTCCACAGGACTGCATCCAGCATCTCTATGATCGTCTCCATGGGAGAATAGCAGCCTGCATTGCTGCGAAAGGTGGATATACACTGTACAAGTGCCGACATTGTGCATGCTCTGTTGCCTGTGTCTATGTGCCTGTGGGTCTGTCAGTGTGATCATGTGATGTATCTGACCCCAGGAATGTGTCAATAAAGTTTCCCCTTCTTGGGACAATGAATTCACGGTGTTCTTATTTCAATTTCCAGGAGTGTATATAAATGACCTAGTAGATAGTGTCGGAAGTTCCATGCGGTTTTTCGCGGATGATGCTGTAGTATACAGAGAAGTTGCAGCATTAGAAAATTGTAGCGAAATGCAGGAAGATCTGCAGCGGATAGGCACTTGGTGCAGGGAGTGGCAACTGACCCTTAACATAGACAAATGTAATGTATTGCGAATACACAGAAAGAAGGATCCTTTATTGTATGATTATATGATAGCGGAACAAACACTGGTAGCAGTTACTTCTGTAAAATATCTGGGAGTATGCGTGCGGAAAGATTTGAAGTGGAATGATCATATAAAATTAATTGTTGGTAAGGCGGGTACCAGGTTGAGATTAATTGGGAGAGTGCTTAGAAAATCTAGTCCATCAACAAAGGAGGTGGCTTACAAAACACTCGTTCGACCTATACTTGAGTATTGCTCATCAGTGTGGGATCCGTACCAGATCGGTTTGACGGAGGAGATAGAGAAGATCCAAAGAAGAGCGGCGCGTTTCGTCACAGGGTTATTTGGTAACCGTGATAGCGTTACGGAGATGTTTAGCAAAGTCAAGTGGCAGACTCTGCAAGAGAGGCGCTCTGCATCGCGGTGTAGCTTGCTCGCCAGGTTTCGAGAGGGTGCGTTTCTGGATGAGGTATCGAATATATTGCTTCCCCCTACTTATACCTCCCGAGGAGATCACGAATGTAAAATTAGAGAGATTAGAGCGCGCACGGAGGCTTTCAGACAGTCGTTCTTCCCGCGAACCATACGCGACTGGAACAGGAAAGGGAGGTAATGACAGTGGCACGTAAAGTGCCCTCCGCCACACACCGTTGGGTGGCTTGCGGAGTATAAATGTAGATGTAGATGTAGATGTATCACACCATCTCACCTACCAGCGTCCGGAAACACGCGACATTACACAGCAAAAACGAGATTTCCTCTACCCAGCTGTACACAAGGGCAGGCTATTGAAAACTCAAGTTCAATGTTCCTACGGCGGGAGGTAGCAATCCGATTGATTCATTCACCTGGACACCCAAGGTTTACTTACAATAAACCTCACACACTACCCTACTGGTAACCAAGGTGATCGATACTTGGTACCGTCGACGAAATAAAACTATTCGCACGGAAAATGACCAAGACTCACATCGGGATTTCTCGGTGTGTAGAGCCACGACACAAGTTGTGACAATACTTTCGCCCCGTTAAGGTACATGTCGGATTACTGCGACAGTATATTATCATCCCAGAGAGACATACTACACACATAATTTGGATGCAACACCAATTGCACATTATAATGGAAGTAAAGGATGTTGACAGCGGTAGTGAAATATGTAGTGATTTGTTTTCCCGCGCTATGTGCGGTCAGAAGGATGTGTTAGCGTCATTGTGTAAGTGGCTCACGGTCAGAGTGTCTGGTCGTCACTCGCTGGATCAGAGTTCGGTACAGCCGTCTAGAAAATATTTCTTCTGTCCCAGTAGTGTAAGGCGTCAACGGCGTTTCTGGGGCTTCTCACACTGGTGCATGTTACTTGTAGGCTATTAGAATATTGCAGTACAAGTTAACAAAAACAGTGTCACAAAGTTCACAAAATGTTAAACAAAATCCTTCCAAGGTTTTTTTTCTGGGCGTGAGATAATGTTGTTATTTTGATAAGTGAAAGATTTTACTTCAGTTAGACTTAAAGTAAAATTTACTAACTGGTTTTGCAGTTTTGTGAACTTTGTGAAGCCATCTGGTGATGATCCTACGGTGCTAATTCTTGATGGACATTATATCTCATTCGTATGGCAGACAAAGCAAGTGAAAACCGTGTCCACATCATTTATCAGCCCACTTCCCCCATAAAATGCAATTCTTGTGCGGAATTCATCGTACCGTTTAAAAAGAAATATCCTCAAGAAATAGAAAACAGGTGGGAAAATAACCCAGGCCAACTAGTAATCTGATTTTAGGTTACTAAATTATTTGGAGTGACCTATTTGAGAGCAGTATCAATGGAAAGTGCTATAAACGGAATCTGGAAAATGGGACTCTTCCCTTGTAACAGAAATATACTAAGAAACAATGACTTCGCAACAGGCAAGAGACTGGACGTACGAATATATGATGCAAACAACGGAATAATGTGAGTCCAAATGGTATATGGCCGCCTCCCAAAATTACATCAAGAGTCACTAGCTCTTGTAATTTCATCACGTTCTGAATCCCTTATATAGCTAAAATCGACTCCATACAGGAATCGTTTGAGAAAAACCCAAAGAGGAGAAAACAGCGAAATCATAGAAGACAGAACTGAAAGTTTTATTCTTATTCTTGGAAAAGTAAAAATCACATGCACTGGAAACATAACCTTACATTCTTTCGGAATCACGGAATCACATACGAGTTTAGTTGAGGACAATGCTTTAGACGTGCAGTCGGAAGAAGAATACATTGAATGCATATTCTGCTGTATTCGTTTCTCTGAAGAATAACAAAGAGAAATGGGTACAGTGCACGGAATGTTATTCTTAGGCTCCAGAAACAGAGCTTTCTTATGCCTTGACTGCACTTCTTTTGCACAACAACCACATAAAATGTTGGAGAGGCGGTAAGGAAGAATATATTACTGTATTAGAGTTTACCTGTTCTTACACATATTGGTCGACATTAACTCTAGCAATACCACGGAAGTTACTACGGGGGGGGGGGGGGGGGGGGGGGGGATGATGATATTTTACATCCATCTGAAAACAAATTAAAAAAAAAAAAATTCGTTAACTAATATTGAATTCTACTAACAAAATGCTTACTTAAAGAGCTACTGATATGTAAGTATGGCCCACATCTTGAAAAAACCATTCAGCACAATCTTAGCAATTTCAAAGCACTTTTGATAACGGATACTACCGACTTCATGACCACCAGAAAAAAGTTAAAACATGCAAATTTAGTTACTCTCAACATACTTTTCAAAGAGATACTGATGTATAAGTATGGCCCTGAACCTGGAAATATTGACTACAACATTTACTGAGGAAAGTGAGATTTGCTACAGAAACTTAAATTTTTGAGTTAAACTTAACAGAAAAATTTGAAGCATATACGTAATCTGGTAGAACGGTTAATTATAAACAGTATTTTTCCTAAATTTTAATTTATAAAGTAACTGACTATATTACCATATTTTGAAGAGATGGGCATAAGTGCTTCCCGCCCCCTCCCCGCCCTTTGCATTGTGAGGGTTATGAGTTTTCTCTGACTGTCTCATATTGGGATATAATTTTTATTTGGATTCAGACTGACTTCTATGCAGTTTATTCAAATTTACATGTATGATGCGCTAAGCAGTACCAATGCAACAAATGAAATTTAAAGTACAATGATGTCATGTTGCTTTCCAAGTAACAAACTTGTTGGAGTATAAGTGAAGTTATGTGAGACGAGGGAAGTTTCATGTCAAGGATGAGGCTAGTATGGCGTCCATCTACCATTGGCATCAGTTATATGGTTCATCCAAAGAGGCATGGAGACGTTCAGCGTATGGAAAAACATCTCATCTTCCACGAGACTCTACCATGTATCCCACATTAGGTGCCACATGTGGTCAGGTGTGCTTAGCACCAGGACTGGCCAGTTTAAGTTCATGTGACGCTTCGTGTTGGCTCCCAGATTTTCAGTGGGATTCAAGTCCGGAACTCGAACACACCAATCGATCAGGTCGACGTCAGCCTGTTGCGAGAACCATTGCACGAACCAACTCATGTGAACCAGTGAGTGGACCGGGATCAGACTACTGGGATAGCACATCCTCACAATTGGCGCCATAGTATGTTTCATGACGTGCACATACTGCTCTTCGGCGGTGTGAGCATAGATTCGATGAAGCAGCCCCGCCCCATCTAATGACATCCACTCTGAACACGAGACTGTAATGAGTACAGCACACGAATGTTGGCCACTTTACTGTGAGCTGTAACGTGCTCCCCATGGCCTGGACCCTCATTTCCTGATCTAAATATTGGCATGAGAAGATGACGTCGTGCCAGCAAAGGCCTATATTTACTTAGCGAATGCAAGCCTACAAAGTCTGTGAGTATCAGAAGGAGCCTCTTTATGAGCAGCTCTATGGGCTCCAAGGCCAGCATCCTATAAGTGGTTGCGAAAAGATGGCGAGCGTTCGGAAGTTCCATACATTGCTTTATTCACTTCTTAACACAGCAGAGTTCAATGTTGCATCTGGCTGCCCCTTCGCGTGCACTAAAACCACAGCAGTGGACGCGTGTCTAGACGCTCTCTCTTGTAGCACGTGTAAACTGAGACTATCTAACAGTAAATTTGTATCATGTATCCCGTCTGTGGAACAGTGTATTATCACGTTCAGCATATCTCAGCTACATTCGTGTTACGCTTGCAATACATCAACAAGCAATGCAATGTAATGAAAAATCATATTGTAACGAGGGGACACGAAAACTACTACTACCTAGGTGAAATCCCAAAGCCTCCAATGCTGCCACATGGCTACCACGTAACTGTATGGGTGTGCACATAATCGCTTATTGGAGACAGAAGAATGTCGGCGTTTCAAACAGATAAAAGTAAATATTATAATGCATATCTAAAACAATATGTGGTAATTATACACAATCGCAGATCTGGTCCATTAATTCTAGGTGGAAATTGCAGGGAGACCTATGATGGAAAATTATATCATAGGTTGAAAATCCAAGGTGGTTGACCTCGACGCTGCTCTATGATATCACAATACGCAGTGTTCGATCTAAGCACAGGCTCCACAGTTGTGAGATATCCTAGGGTTTCCCCACACTATGACATCACTTTCAAATGTAGGCTGACCGTAGCACAGCCTACATGGTTGTTCAGATTTCATGCAGTTTCTAATTTTAGAATCCTGTCCTAATTACACTGGAGAGGAAATTCCAAACTCCTGGGATTTACCCAACTCCTTTGATGTTGTTATTGTGCTAAGAAGTCACTTGCCTTTAAGTTTAAAATTCACACAACTTTCATGCTTAAACAAGTGGCACAAAGAGTTTGGATCTGACTTTTCCTAAGTTTAAGTCCACTTGTGTTATCCTTAAACACTCTTCCGCCACAACAGCTCCAGGCTCACTTGACCTATGTAGTAGGAACAGGTCAAGTACAATTACATCTTTATTTAGTGAAATGCCATTCCAAGTGGGTCACCGGTAGTCGTATCATGCCATATGTTGCTGATTCACCTGCGCTGTAGCCTCTGACTCCAACTCTGATTCAGCACTGCAACTCAAAGACTCTATCTCCACACTCTATCCCCCACACTCTGACTCTGCACTCTGATACTGCTCTCCGACTCCGTATTCCGAATCTACGTGCTAAATCCGCACCCTGATACCACACTATGATCTGATGCTGTAGCCTGACTCTGTACTCTTGACTCCATGCCCTGTACTATGTACTCCACACCCTATCTCCATAACTGTGGCGCTGGATTCTGACTTGTACACCCATTGCTGTATTTCAGGCTCCACACCTTGACTAACTGAAGTAATAAAGACTACCAGTCTTGCTTGCAAGATGAAGGTGGAGCTCACCATCTGTAGCATCGTCGATAGAACCGACTCTGGTCTTTGGTGCAGAACCGAATGGAGGGTTTGAATCAGAGGGTCAGACTGTCCTACGACCGTGTAGGTTGGAGTTTGCTCGACTTGCGCCATAGGATGGTGGGTTTCTACGTTCTACTAAATACGCCAGAAGTCCACTACAAGTAGGAAGCGGCTACACATGTAGCTAGGGCTTTGGTAAGGCGACTGGGCGGTTTGTTAGTGTAGAGTGTTTTCAGCTTCAAGTGGTTGCGACAGTACTACAGCTTAAAGTGGTTACGACAGGACGAACACAAAAGGGGGTAGACATTGAAAAATCAATGACGAAGTTGTTAACTGCCTTAGCTGTGTTGGGAAAGAATCAGAGCTCCAAGTGCTAATAGAAAGTTCTCAATCGTTATAGGTACGGAGAGCTGGCTAAAGCTGGACATAAGTTCAGCAGAAACCATTACAGAAGACGTAACCATGTTCAGAATGGATAGGATCAATAAGGTTGATGGTGGAATGTTCAATGCTGTCAGAAGCAGTTTACTTTGCAGTGAAACTGAAGTAGATAGTTCCTGTGAGTTAATATGGGTAGAGGTTATACTTGACAACTGGAATAAATTAATACCCCAGACTCGGATGATATAGTTGCTGAACAGTTCAGAGAAAATTTGAGTGTCATTTCAAATAGGCATTCCACTCATACAATTATAACTGGTGGTGACTTCACTCTACCCTAGATGTGTTAGCGAAAATACATGTTTAAAGTCGGTGGCTGGCATAAAACATCTGAAATCGCACAGAGAGTTATTTCGAACAACCCTCTTCAGGAGCCCACTCGACGTGTAAATGGTTGGGAAGACATACTTCACAATTTTGCAACTAATAAACCTGCCCCAATAGGGAGTGTCATGACACAGGGATTAGTGACCGCAATGTTGTGGTAGTTAGACCGAGTACCATAACATCCAAACACACAAAAAATAGACGCAAAACGCATCTTTTTAGAAAAGCAGATAAAAATTCGCTTGACAGCTTCAAGAGACAGTCTCCCCTCCTTCAAATGAAATGAATTAATAAGAGATGGTACTGATACCTCATGGTACACAATACATGCCAAATTTAAAGGAACGCAAAATCCCCAAGATCGGAGATGTTTTACCGATGCTCGAAATTTAGCGAGAACTTCAATGTAAGATGCTGTTGATAGTTACCACAACGAAACTCTGTCTACAAATCTGGCAGAAAACCAAAGGAGATTCTGGTCATATGTAAAGTACACCAGTGGTAAGACATAATCAATACCTTCACTGTAACATAAAAATGGTGATTTTGCTGATGACAGAGCCACAAAAACAGAGTTACAAAACGCGGCTTTCCAAAATTCCTTCACAAAAGAAGACGAAGTATATATTCCAGAATTAGAATCTCGAACAACTTCCACTATGAGTAACACAAAAATAGGTTCCTTTCGAAGTATGCTGATAGCTCTATACTTATCACATACAGCGGCTCGCTCGTACAAAGGTCTGTACCCAAAGTCTGGAAAGATGAAAAAGGCACACCAATACCCAAGAAAGAAAACAGGAGTAATATTCTGCATTACAGACTCACATCACTAATGTCAATTTACAGTAGGGTTTTGGAACATATACTTCGCTCGAACATTATGAATCACCTCGAAGGAAACGATTTATTGACATCATACAATGAAGGCTTTCACGACCGGGTGATACTGTTGTTGATAATTCTTCCGGGTTATATGGACGTGGTCCATGGAATTCTTCTATTCCTAACGTTTCATCAAATACTACGCTGGACATCTTCAGAGTCGGCAGCACTCAGCAGGACCAGCCATACTTCTGAAGATGTGCAACGTAGTATTGGATGAAACTTTAGGAATAGAAGAATTCCATGGACCACGGCCATATAACCCGGAAGAATTATCGATTCATTGACAAGCAGCCAATATTCATTCAGAAAATATCATTCTTGTGAAACACAATTAGCTCCTAATTCTCACAAAGTAATGAGCATTATCGAGAGGAGACGTCAAATCGATTCCACATTTTTAGATTTCCAGAAGGCCTTTGACACCGTTCCTCACAAGCGTCTTCTAATTAATCTACATCCCTATGGAGAATTAGCCCAGTTGTGTGACTGGATTCGTGGTTTCCTGTCAGGAAGGTCACACTTCCTAATAACTGACGGAAAGTCATCGAGTAAAACAGAAGTGGTATTTGGAGTTTCCCAAGGAACTGGAATAGGCCCCCTGTTGTTCCTGATCAACGTAAACTATTTAGGTGATAATCTGAGTGACTCTCTTAGATATTTTTCTGATGATGCTGTCTTTTAACGTCTTATAAACTCATCAGATGATCAAACCGAATTACAAAATGACTTACACAAGATATCTGTAAGGTGTAAAAAGCGGCGTTTGACTCTAAATAATGAAAAGTGTGAGGCCTTCCATATGAGTACTAAAAGTAACCTCCTAACTTTCAGTTACACAATCAATCTAAATCCTTTAAACTCGGTTAAATAATTAGGGATTACGATGACAAATATCTTGCTACGATCGCATAGATAATGTTGGGGGGGGGCGGGGGGGGGGGGGGGGGGGGGAAGCAAACCGAAGACTTAGAAAATGAAACAGGTCTGCCAAGGAGACTGCTTACACTCCACTTGTCTGCCGGCTTCTGGAGTACTGCTGTGCAGTTTGGAATCAGCGGGGCTGACAGAAGACGCCGAAAAAGTTCAAAGAAGCTTGGCTCGTTTCCTACTATCGCGAAATAACGGAGGGAGTGCTACGGATGTGATACACGAATTGGAGTGACTGTCGTTAAAACAAAGGTGGTTTTCACTGTGGCAGTAACTTCTCTTGAAATTTCAATCACCAACTTTCTCTTCGGAGTGTCAAAATATTTTGTTAGCGCCCAGCTACATAAGAAGAAATGATCATCATAATAAAATAAGAGAAATCAGAGTTCACACGGAAAGATTTAAATGATCGTTTTTCTTCAACGCTGTTCAAGAGTAGAATAGTAGAAAAGTAACTTGAAGGTGGTTTGATGAACTCTGCCAGGATATAAATGTAATCATGTAGATGTAAACGCAGATGTAGATAGACCCTATAGTGCCACTCCACACCCCAAACTCTATATACAGGCATTCACAAACTCGATTCCATAACTCGACTCAGTTTCACAGGCAATATCAGACAGAGTGCCCCAACTCCATAACACTTACGTGTAACCTGACTCCCTATCAAAACTTAATAGATTGACTCCATACCCCGACTCTCTATTTCTCTTCTGTACTCTGACGCAGTACTACGTAATTTGTAAACTGGCCCTATTACTACAGGTTCCGTAGTTGAGTACCGCGCGGAGTAGGCCCGTGGTCTCGGATGGCTTGACACGGTTCACGCAGCTCCCCCCGTCGGAGGTTCGAGTCCTCCCTTGAGCATGGGTGTGTGTGTTGTCCTTAGCGTATGTTAAATTGAGTTAGATTAAGCAGTGTGTAAGCCTAGGGACCAATGATCTCAGCAGTTTGATCCCATAGGAACTGCACCCGCAACTGCTCTGCGCCCTTATTCTGCACACAAAATCTGACTCTGCACTCTGACCTTGATCTCCATTCTGACCCCAGTTCCAGACACCAACTCTGCCTCTGCACTCAAGTTCTGTACTACGAATTTGACATTACACTCCAACACAGACTCTGCACTCTGACACACTGTCTCAAATTCCCCACTCTGACTATGATGCCACACTGAGTCAAAACTAACACTCCGATTTTGACTCTGTACTACATCCCTGCACCCTGTCCCCTATGAGGCTGACATCACGTTTCTATCCTGTTCTGCACAATGAATCTACACCCCAACTCTGCACCCTGACTTTCGACAGCTCCAAATCCCAAAACCCATTCTCAAATTTGTAAAACGACAAAGCAGTCTTGGCTCCACACAGTCACTTACACTCTGACTTCACACTTCAGCTCAGATTTCTGCTCCTCACCCCTACTTCATCCACCAACTCTGACTTTGCACTCTGCTCTCCGATTCCACACTCCATATTCTGACTCCACACTCCACACTCTGGCTCTGACTCCACGCAATGCTTCTCAATCTGCATTCCGACTAGAACTCTGCACAATGACACTGAGTCAGCCCTATGCTTTTGACAGAGAACACTGGCACATTATTTTTATTATGACTGCAGTTCCAACTATGCACTGAGACTGTGACTCAGAATCTGCACTGAGGCATTGAACTGGCATTCTGACTCCAATTCCACAATCCGACTATGGCACCACACTCCAACTCAGCACTATGACTCTTACTCTGCTGCGTGAAACTGGCTGCAAACTCTGACTCTGACTTTGCACTCAGTCTCTGATTCTGGACTCTAATTCCAAATGTGTACTTTGACTCCGAATCAACAGTCTTACTCCAACTAAGCAGCTGTCTATGATACCATCCACTGAGTCAACCTCTGTACATCAACTGAGACTTCACACTCTCACCCCAACTTTGCTAACTGCCACCACCAATTCCATTCCCTCCCTCTGTCACACCATTTCTGTTCTAACTCTGCACTCCATACTTTGATTCTGTACTCTGAATTCCATATTTCATACCTCTTACTACGGATTCCGTACTCTGGACTCACTACTTGTGACTCCATGCTTGTGACTTTGCAGTCCTGACTATCATTACATTGGTCCAAAGATGCGAATCCTCCTACACATTGGTAAGGGGGCCTGAAGATTGCGTAGCCCAATAAAATAACACTCTGCAAATTTATACAACTGGAAGATGTTTGATTTGACAATCTGTACTGAACATCTGAGGCCCCAAAACCATCTGTGAAACGATGGATAGACAGAAATTCTTACTATAAACTCTATACTCTATACTTCTGGACGCCAGGATCTGGACTTGTTGCTTTAGACGCCATTCTCCAGACTATGTTCTCTGGAATGCATACTGCGTATTCCATATCTGTACTCTGTATCTTGTCTGCATATCTGACACTAAACTCTGACTCTTTATTCTGACACTGAACTCCAACTCTGTACTCTGATATACTGTGGATCTGAATTCTGACTCAGAACAGCAAACTGTACACTGGACTCCAAAGTCCAGACTCAATGCTCTGTACATTGTCCCGGGACACTATATCCTTACTCCATATACAGACTCCATTCTTTGACTCTGTCCTGACTTCAAACCCAATCTGACACCACTCTCCAACCCCACACTCAGAACTTGTACTCTGAATCCTCACTCTGACCGTACATAACAACCCTACCACGGCAACTCACACTCTGGTACAGCACTCTTACTCCTCACTGAAACGCCAGACATGACCACATGCACTAACATGACTTCACATATTAACTCTAGATCATTAATCTGCTCTGTGAGTCTGCCTCACGGGAAAGCCGAGAGGTCTATGGCGCTGCAGTCATGGGTTGTGCGGCTGGTCCCAGAAGAGGTTCGAGTCTTCCCTCGGGCATGGGTGTGTGTGTTTGTCCTTAGGATAATTTAGGTTAAGTAGTGTGTAGGCTTAGGGACTGATGACCTTAGCTGTTTAAGTCCCACAAGATTTCACACATTTTTTGCACTGTGATTCCACTCTGCATCTCAGTATTCATATTCCAGAGATGGACTGCAGGGTCTCAATCCTACTCTGCTCTTTGACACCCAACTCTTCACTCTAGCTACATTTCCACATACTGAACCCATCTCCACACGCTACACTCCAACTCCATACTCGTAATTTCGAACTACATACTCTGGACATGCTACCTCAGATTCCCTATTCCACACTCCACATTATTTACTTTATACTCATAACTCTGTATGACATCAGACTCCATCTCTGTGTTCTGGATTTTTTCTCCAGTGTCCATACTCTGGAGTCTATATTCTGGACTCTTGGCTCCAGGTTACAACTTCACACTCAAGTTCCATACTCTGGACTCTGCAATCTAGCCATCAGAACTGTATCCCACATGCTGACTCTGTACTTTGGAGTCCATATTGTAGAGTCCATATTCCACATCCTGACGCTGTATGACAAATCTGAATTCTGTAATCTGAACTCCACATGCCAGACTTTGTAACCTGACTCTGCATCTTGTCTCTAAACCTAACCTTCATACATTGAAACCTCATCAGGTTCCATATCCCAAGTCCACACCCAGCTCCATACTCCAATACCTATATACTCAAACTTCACACTCCATGCTATGGGTTT
Organism: Schistocerca americana; assembly: GCF_021461395.2. Taxonomy (NCBI): domain Eukaryota; kingdom Metazoa; phylum Arthropoda; class Insecta; order Orthoptera; family Acrididae; genus Schistocerca; species Schistocerca americana. The sequence goes on along the minus strand of NC_060122.1, from coordinate 116,367,356 downwards.
CATACTCCTGTCTGTAAGCCTTTGTACTCTGGATTCTGTACCACCAGTTCTGTCCACATGACTCTTTACTCAAGATTTCATACTACAAGACTCCATATTCTTGCCTCTGAATCTGATGACTCGTTTCCCTGACTCCGTACCTCAAAACTGTACTCTGACTACTTACCCCAACGCTTTATCCAGACATAATACCCTGAACTCATACTCTTACTCTGGCTGTCTACTTCAACTCTGTACTTCATCTCTCTACTCTGCACTCAGTACACAAGAATCCGTACTCCATGTTTTGTACCCCATATTTTGTACTCTGACTCTGCACCCTGTCTCAGTTGTCTGAAGCAGTTCCATAACATTATACCTGAACTCTGCACCTTAACTCTGTAACCCAACTCCATACCCAACTCCATACCTAGACTCTGTGCAACAACACTGTAATCCATATGCCTACTCTGTACTCCTGACTCTGCACTTCTTACTCCGTAATCCATACTATCGACACTATAATCCAGACTCTTTAGCTCCTTGCCCAATTCTGCACCTCATCTTGGCAAGCTGAAGCAGTACCCACCCTCCATAACCCATCCCTGACTCCATTCTCGGACTCTGTACTCTGAGATCATTGTACTCTGACTGCAAACCCCAGCCGCTAGTCTCAGGGCTCTTTTTTTAAACTCTAACTCCAGACTCTGGATCCAGCTGGTGTCAGCGGCGGGCGGAGACGTGTGAGAGGGAAATGCTGACGTAATCGGCGCTTGGCGCTACCAACAGAAACTGCAACGTTTATCTTCAGCACGGAATTTTGACGATAAAACAGCTAGGTCGCTGGCGTTTGTGGAAATGAGAAAACAGCGAAGTAGACATGAAGTGTTCCGGAAAAATCAGGTATGTGACGAAACCGAACGACGGACCTATCGGACACCTTTCATTGTGCCACTTACATGCAGTTACTATTGATAGCAAAGTGATTATCGCCCAGCAGGGACCTGCATCGTTTTCCTTTCAGTTCTTCCTCTATGGGGGCTAAGCAGAGTGCTCTTTGAAGTACAAAATATTTATTAATAAATCAATAAGTAAATATACAGCTCTAAAGTCAGCAGTAGATTTATAATGTGCAGCCGATATTTTTATAGACCCGTATGCCGATATTTTTTCCGTCGATACTTCGATATGGCGATACTTTTACGATATATCGAAGGCCGATAATGAAATTTTTTTAATATTGGTATATAGAAATCCTGATATTTTTGAAACTATCAACAATCCCAGTCTCCACTCAAGTGTATTTTTCATTTCCACTGTATCCTCCCTCTTTTGCTCTGGCTGCTTCTGTCTCCGTCCATCTCTCTTCTCTTTTACTGTCACTGTCTCTCAGTGTCCATTAATATCTTTACAGAGCGCCGAGCGGAAACACCACTACATGAAGTCAGGATAGCTGTTGGGAACCTGTGGAGCGTATTCGATGGTAGTAAAACATTAAAACATTGTTGGAGTTCAATGTAATGGTTTCAGTGTTCACAAGTCGTCGCTCTTCTGCAGCAGCCTCGGCTGTTGCTCGTTCAGATGCGTGTTGGATTACAGGTGGCGTCCGTCGAGTCAGCTCGGTGGCTGCACGCCAAGGAAGTAACACCAGCAACCCTGATGGGGCAGTGGACTGCCGGCGAGCAGGCGCGGCCGTTGCACAGGACGAAGTGGTTCTTGTGCTGGCTGCTAGACTGTACTTGGTCCCAATCCAAATTCTATGACGACTCTTGATGACCCATCAGCGATATACCTTGCGTCAGTAATCGTGTGGTGGGTCGACCTCCTCCCTACGCCTGGTAGGTGTCAGCACCCAAAGGTTCCTAAGTTTAGACCAGGAACGTGGACCCCAAGACGTTTTTTTGCTGGCTTCCGTGCTTACAGTAATGGCAGCACTCTGTGATGTGGTGTTGTCAGAAGACAGTTTCTCCATGGAGAAGCGCCAAACAGCATGAATTTCATCAGATGAAGACCATCTCCTTGTGTACATCTACTAGTTGATAGAATATGCTAAAGCATGAAGGGCATAGATCAGTCATGGAATTGTGTGCCGTTACTGTGAATGCCATCCATCCCAACAGACAACTCGTGCTGAAAGTTATAGAGTTTGAGTATTTATTGTGGGCTGACGTGAGGCTGTGTCATGCTCGGTTAGTAACAAATGCTTTCTTTCTTTTCCTTGCGCCTTTTTTCCTGCGGCTACGCAGGGTCGGCATGGGTAATCAAATGTGGCAATGTTAGTGGAAGGGGTGGCCAGATGCCCTTACTGCCGCCATCCCGTATTCCCCGGGACGGAATTATTGTACCCCAACTTTCTGCGACTAGTGTAATCCATGGAATAGTGCGAAAATGTTCAGATGTCTGCGAGTCGTGTAACTGAGGCGGGACGTGGGAATCAGCCCGGTATTCACCCAGGGGGATGTGGAAAACCGCCTAAAAACCACGTCCAGGCTGTCCAGCACACCGGCCGTCGTCTTTAATCCGCCGTGCGGATTCGACCCGAGGCCGGCGCGCCTACCCGAGTCCAGAAAGCAACGCGTTAGCGCTCTCGGCTAACCTGGCGCGTTTCGTAATAACTGCTTGTACCATCATGATTCTGCTACATTCACTTAACAGGCTGTTAACCGTTGTGCCAGTTCCGCGATATGTGCTCTTGTGGAAGAAATAGAGTTCCTTGCAACATGTCATGAGGAAACGAATATGTTTGTCTCGCTTCCATCGGTCTTCTGTCACAGTCTCCTGCCTGCTGAATGCGTATCATCACTTGGTAGACGGTGTCTTAATGTGTCATCGACCTGACCCACTACCGACATACTGTCTCGGTTAAGCTTCTGCCTCTCTCCCTGTAATCAGTATACCTGTGGCAATGTAAGTGAGTTTTAATACAATTTTCTAATTTCTACCTCTCTACTATTCCGCGCCCACACCGAATTTCTCTTTGGCTTCCACTGCTATTCTCTTCATGCATCACTCTTTTTCTCTTTTGCTGTCAAAACCTCTCGTCCACCATAACTGTCTCCTCTCTCTTTCCCTACCATTGGCACTTTCTCTTCTCTCTTCCACGGTCACTGGCTCTTTGCTACTTTTTTTCCGCACGTAGAGGACGAGTATGTTCGCAAGCCAAAACGTTTGTTGGGAAAGGCTGAATAAACATTGACGCAGCTGGTTCCCCACTTTTCCGTCAGGGTCTTTTAAAAAAGAACATATTCGCCTTTTTTGTGCTTTCTCAGGACCAGTTTCGGGCTGGTTTCCTTCTCTTCCCAGTTACAGAAGGGTGTGCTGCTTATATTAAGCTAATTCTATAGGTCAGTATACTTTTGAAAGAATATCTGTATCTTCTATTTACTTTGACATATATAAACAACAAAATATAAGTGTGTGTAATCTGAAAGCAAAAGAAAATATTTTGCTTACATTCTTCTGGATAGTTTGCTTATCGATCGCCATTCATCGGAAATGCCCAGATTACGATTTTTTCTCAATACAGTACAATATAAAACTATTTTACTAACATAGCAATCGTTCCAGTTTTACGTAGTTTTTGCCAGTCATTTTATATTCTTTTCAGGCATGCCAAGATACTTTTTAGCCCATTTTTTGTCACATCCAGAGCACTCTGACCATATTTTTATAGGCCCCATACAGTGCGTCATAAAGTTTTATTGATGAAAACCTGCCGATGAAAAATACAGTTCTGGTGACCTCAGAACCCTTGCTATGACCATATAACCCTTCCCACATTTTCACAACGTCAGCTGACACTACATATATGCTTCGGACAGAATATTACGTGTTAAGTACGTAACTTTGAACCTCTGGATCTCTCTTACGTGTGACGACACTGAGAAAAGATTCGAAGTTCCACTAGAGCCTAATCTTAAAAACAAATAGCAAAAATTTCAGTGATTTGCCATGAACATCAATTATAGAAGGAACACTCCACACAACTGGCACTTTTAATACCGAAAAATCGTGGATTTTGGTGCACCTTTATAACGGATACAGATTTTCTAAAATGACAGTAAGTGACTGAGGCACATGTGCAAAAACTGCAAAAAACTGGTATATGCTGTTTTTATGGATAAGTACGTTAACATCGAACCTCTGCGTCCAGGAAACGAATAATGACACCAAAAAAAAATTCACAGTTTGCCGATAATGTCATTTTCACAATATACAGTACAAGTTTCGACGATGAGCCATGAACATATATATAAGAGACGTAGCCATCCTCCCAATTGATACTTTCCGTAACCTAAAATCATGGATTTTTGGGTTTTCTAGGCACTGCACATGAGAAAATGGTGCTTTTACGAGTATAAGCAACCTAAAATTTTCCAAGACCACGCCTAACTGACCACGCCTAACTCAAAAGATTCAACCGATTTGCTATATTTACCTCGGCTAGAGGAAGAGTGTAATGTTTAAATTTTGACCCTTCACTATAGTATAGCTATTGAATGCCAGTTCCTCAGATAACCATGCTGACCACTCATCTCTCTGGTCAATAAGTTCCCGAGATATGTCCCTTAGAAATCGTATTTTCGTGCACGGCTTTTTGCAGTATGTTGGTACTGGGCTCTGTACTGCACAGAACGATGTGGACGTCTGATCAATACAGTGAATTTGGTCTACGTTACATATATGTAACTAATACAAATAAAAACATTAATGCTGGTATTAAACGCAAGACCTGTAATTCCAGAAGGAAACCTTTATATTCCACTTTCGGAACGTAGCGTTGAAAGGAAGACAAGATGTAGATTATCTGATGGCATCCAATAAATAAATGAGTTAATAAGAAGAAATGTGGTACCAAAAAAGATTCTTAAGGTACAGTTGATAACTGAGGTACAGAATAACGAGATAATACTATAACCATCCGGAAAAGTACGTGTAAAGAAAAGGCCCAAGTCTGCTCCGCCGAAGGACATTGAACCGATACTTCGAGATTCTACTGACTTTCTTTGTCTCATAAGTGTGAGACTTAAGAATTCATTCTAAAACCCCGACGTGAAAACCAGATTTAATGTGAGTAGGAATAGCTCCAATTTTGAAATACGAATTCCTACTTCGTATCGTTCAAAGTAAAAGTAATTAACTTTCAATCTTCTTTATTTACAGAGTTCAAAGCACTATTACGTAACAGAATTTCGAAATACATAACTGCTGTCTTTGAACAGAAGTATGTGTGTTACGTACAATGTTGGAAAAGATATTGGCCACGTTAAATGGAAGACCATTTTTTTGTGTTCCGCCTGTAAGGCGGTGCGTGAGTAGGAGCAGGTAAAGGTAATACACGTCGGTAGTACAAACACAGTTAAAGCACCTTTACTAGTGTATAAACATATGCAAACACATTAGATAACTTTAGGTGATGGCACGTAGGTGAGACGTTGTGGCCCCATCGTAACTGATGCAAAGTCTCAATAGCGAGCTAGGCTGAAGTGATTTTTCCTGGCTGGCTGGACCTGATCAAATGGGGAGAATCTGTAGCGATGCTCGTAGAGCTCTCCAGCGCCGGCTAGAGGGCGCTGTCATCGGTGTTGATGTCGTAGTGCCAACTTAACTGGTACCTAAGCCGTGGCATCGTAGGTATCGATACCACACATTTGATGATTAAACAGGCAGGTAGTCTCACAATGTATTTAACTGCACTCTCTTCTGAAAATATCGCATGAATATTTAGCACCAACTTCAGTCTACTATGCTCTGTTACATCCTAGTAATCCGCGTAGTGTCAAAATTACGAGCAACAGGGAAAATTTAGTTAATTTCCTTTCACGTTACAATTACAAACAGAAATCAAAAGGCGACTTTTATATTCTAATCGCGATATGCTTAATTATTCCCGGCATTGCAGAATAGTTACTCTGTGATAGCGTTTCAACAGTTTGCTTTAGTGAATCTCTTAAAAATACATTATTAATTTCACGTTACGGATTACGATTTGTTAAAGTTAACTTTATGGAAGTATTTATTGGGCTTTAGCTAACAATACGCAATAACTACCAGCGCTAGATTACGTTCTAACCAGCTACCGCACTTCCACGAAATAGACGTATCGTAATTTATATCAATCACGGCATGTGAACTGCAGTCTTCGTAGACGTGGTGTTTCGGTACGAGTATCGCCTCTACCTCACCCACAGTTATGACTACATGCGTATCCTAAGTAACCGAGCTGGAAAGCTAATGAAAGCCCTGAGCTTTGAGTGAGGCATTATTGGACTTCCAAGAATCCGAAAAAAAGCGAACAGCAACCACTTCATCAAGAGCGTTTCAAAGTTGCAGTACGTCCCCTCTTTCGCGAAATACGCTTGCCATATTTCAAGCGGACATTGCCACAGGTATTTATGCTGAGGAATGTTTGTACGTCAACGTTCTCCAGCTACCACTACTGTTTTGTCCTTAGTGGACTAATTCACAATTAACATAGGTGTAACTGAATGGGAATAGGACAGGACAGGACGGGTTGAGCTGTTCACCATACCCCTAAGACGCTAAAGACCCTATCCCCGGTGACGTACAGCGATGGGAAGTTCCACATAAGACCATGGAAATTTAAAGGAAAAATATCGTGCCTTTGGAAAGAGCTTATTGAGAGAAAATTAATAGTGTGAACCAATTAAGAATGAAAGGGGGCGGGTGGGAGTGGGGGGAAACCCGCACCACACACGGACATATTTTTGAAGGGATCCACCAAGCTACAATATAACATTAATCTTTACCATAAACCTCTGGTTTATTGCCAGGAGACATAAATAAAATGATTTAGCCCCTTAATCAGGAATACAATCGCGCGGCTCCCCCCGTCGGAGGTTCGAGTCCTCCCTCGGGCATGGGTGTATGCGTTGTCCTTAGCATAAGTTAGTTTAAGTTACATTAATTAGTGTGTAAGGCGAGGGACCGATGACCTTAGAAGTTTGGTCCCATGGAACCTTACCACAGATTTACCAGCAATACAAGCAGTTAACAGTTGGACCCTGTAATTCAAATACGAACTATAGCCTTGGCACAAGTGGCTTTATACATAATGTTGTGTTAGCAGAAGAACCAACACCGTGTTACGAGTGGAGGCCGAAATGCACGCGTTTTAGCTTAGTGACCTGAGGTCTGGAACATGACAAGGAATGAGAACTGAGAAAGCTTTGCTTGACACTCGTGCTGGGCTGGAACGCAGACTGTCCTCGGTTGCTGTCTACGTGTGCGGATAATGGATTTCAGCAGAAAACAACTTTATAACGATTCCGTTCCTCTTACTGTTCGTATGCCACCTAAGAGCCCGAAAGCTGCTGAAGTGACTTGACTCCCTCACCATATGAAGAGGAAAGGAGATAGAGAAATAATTTGAAAGGAAATTATTGACAGAAATCAATATCGCTTGCAGTTTTGATGCAGCGTGAGTGATTTGACCAGGCTAAATATTGGAATCTGCACATTAAGTTATAAAACATGTTACTGAACGATCGGGGAATAAACATCCATCTAACAGGTGGTACTTCCAGTATCATGTACAGGATGGATGTATGGATAGATGGATGGAGAGGTTTGTATAGGCGCACGACGGCAAGGTCTTCAGCGCCTGCTTAAAAATAGATTGAGACGGGTGTCAAGAAAATACCCAGAGCATCAAGATAAAACAGAACGTAAAAAACAGGTAACAAAAGTTGGAAAACTATCTATGTGCTTACCCACACCGAAGCTTGGGATGAAGCGTGACGTCAGCAGTAAAACAGGGACAACACAGGAAGAAAGTGGTAGATGGAGCTAAAACAATGTAACAGATGGAAGTGGCTGGTTCACCGCAAGGAAAAAAAGGGAGAAGCCAGCCGCTCTGCAATACACTAAACCCTCCAGCCTAAAAGCTTAGGCCAGAGGCTAGGCATATAGCAAAACTTTAAAACGCTAGTTACACTCGTCTCATCATCAGCTAAAATAGTGGCCAGATTCGCACCAATGTTAGCTTCTGCCCTTGCATCACGGTATAAAACGTATCCCGTTAAAACGAAGGGGACAGAGATGTGCACACCACAAGCATCACGTAAGAGAAAGCTGTGTGTGAGAGGACAGTGCCCAATCCGGAGACGCGTGAGGGTCACTTCATGTGTTTCATACTAGCCCGAGACGTATAGAGAATTAGATTTTCATCACGTCATGTAAGTGCCAATGTAATTTTTGTCATAAGAGATGAATGTACATGTAAAAATAATCACATGGCAACTGTTATGCATTTAATCGGCGATAATATAGTACACGAAGTGCTCGTATTAAGAAGGGTGTAAGACAAGGCTGTAGCCTTTCGCCCCTACTCTTCAATCGGTATATCGAGGAAGCAATGATGGAAATAAATGAAAGGTTCAGGAGTGGAATTAAAATACAAGGTGAAAGGATATCAATGATACGATTCGCTCATTACATTGCTATCCTGAGTGAAAGTGAAGAAGAATTAAATGATCTGCTGAACGGAATGAACAGTCTAATAGGTACACAGTTGTCTTGTGACAGCCAGAGCGAGAGCACCAGCAGCAGCGAGTACTGTTTGTATAAAGCGTTTATTTTGCATTTTGTTTACGACCTTCCACTAAGGAAGGGATTCTATTTGTGTTTATCTGCTCTGCATAGTAACTAACAGTTCTTGATAAAACTTTACGTAGTTTTCGTGTTAGATTTCTTAGTGTTTTCTTGATCGTTTAGAACAGAAAGCGCCCTAAAACCGTCTTTTGTTTGTTTCGCGGCCGTTAGCCACTAGTCACTTGAATCAGCAGTTGTCTTGTGACAGCCAGAGCGAGAGCACCAGCAGCAGCGAGTACTGTTTGTATAAAGCGTTTTTGTACTTATTTGCTGCGCTTAGCTTTTAAATAGTTTTTCTGGGAAAACCTAGCGTAGTTTTCGCGTCTCGTATTTCAGTGAGTGTTTCTTGATTATCAGAGTAGCTCATCAGAAGATTATCTTGGGAATTTGTCACCGTATAGAGTAGGGTAAACATAGTCATGTGTAGGGACTGTGGTTGTTGTGAGCGGACGCAAGGAGAATTGGCCACTCTTCGGGGGCAGGTGGAGGCTTTGTCTGTTAGGCTCATCGAGCTCGAGGCGCAGGCGTCGGCTCGTAGTGGCGTTGGGGCAACTGTGGTGAGACCTATGCCTACTTCGGTGGCCTTGGAATCACATGGAACCCCTGATGTCGCTGCGTCTTCCGGCAGTGAGCATCTTACCGGTCAGCCATCACTCCAGGGTGAATGGCGGACAGTGGTGGGCTCGCGCGTGCCTGGCCGAAAGGCGAAGGTGGGATCTGGCCGCGTGGCAGCTGCCTTACCCCTTTCCAACAGGTACGGGGTGCTTCCTAGTGGTGATGACATCGTTTCCGAGCCACCACAGGATGCCTCGCCTGTTGGGCCAGTGGCCGATTCTCCGGCAAGGTCCCGACAGTCACAGAGGGCGGGCCTATTAGTTATAGGGAGCTTCAACGTTAGGCGGGTTATGGAGCCCCTTAGGAAAATAGCGGGTAGGTCGGGGAAGAATGCCAGTGTGCACTCGGTGTGCTTGCCGGGGGGTCTCGTCCGTAATGTGGAGGAGGCCCTTCCGGCAGCTATTGAACGCACTGGGTGTGACCGGCTGCAGATAGTAGCACATGTCGGAACGAATGACGCCTGCCGCTTGGGTTCTGAGGCCATCCTTGGTTCCTTCCGGCGGCTGGCTGATTTGGTGAAGACAACCAGCATCGCACGCGGAGTGCAAGCTGAGCTTAATATCTGCAGCATAGTGCCCAGAGTCGATCGCGGTCCTCTGGTTTGGAGCCGTGTGGAGGGTCTAAGCCAGAGGCTCAGACGACTCTGCGACTATAATGGTTGCAAATTCATCGACCTCCGTTATTGGGTGGAGAACTGTAGGGCCCCCCTAGACAGGTCAGGCGTGCACTACACACCGGAAGCAGCTACTAGGGTAGCAGAGTACGTGTGGCGTGCACACGGGGTTTTTTTAGGTTAGAGGGACCCCCCCCCCCCTTGGGCGAAACGATAAAATACCTGACGGCTTACCAGAGAGGACATTATCATCGTTGATAAAGAACGTCCGTCCTCAGAGACCAAAAACAGGAAAAGTTAACGTAATATTGGTAAACTGCAGGAGTATCCAAGGCAAGGTTCCTGAATTAGTATCTCTTATTGAAGGAAATAGTGCGCATATAGTATTAGGAACGGAAAGTTGGTTAAAACCGGAAGTGAACAGTAACGAAATCCTAGACACAGAATGGAATATATACCGCAAGGATAGGATAAACGCCAATGGTGGAGGAGTATTTATAGCAGTAAAGAATTCAATAATATCCAGTGAAGTTATTAGCGAATGCGAATGTGAAATAATCTGGGTTAAGTTAAGTATCAAAGGTGGGTCAGATATGATAGTCGGATGCTTCTATAGACCACCTGCATCAGCAACCGTAGTAGTTGAGCGCCTCAGAGAGAACCTGCAGAACGTCGTGAAGAAGTTTCGTGATCATACTATTGTAATAGGGGGAGACTTCAATCTACCAGGTATAGAATGGGATAGTCACACAATCAGAACTGGAGCCAGGGACAGAGACTCTTGTGACATTATCCTGACTGCCTTGTCCGAGAATTACTTCGAGCAGATAGTTAGAGAACCAACTCGTGAAGCTAACGTTTTAGACCTCATAGCAACAAATAGACCGGAACTTTTCGACTCCGTGAATGTAGAAGAGGGTATCAGTGATCATAAGTCAGTGGTTGCATCAATGACTACAAGTGTAATAAGAAATGCCAAGAAAGGATGGAAAATATATTTGCTTAACAAGAGTGATAGGGCACAAATCGCAGAATATCTGAGTGACCACCATCAAACGTTCATTTCTGAGGAAGAGGATGTGGAACAAAAATGGAAAAAATTCAGGAACATCGTCCAGTACGCCTTAGATAAGTTCGTACCGACTAAGGTCCAAAGCGAGGGGAAAGATCCACCGTGGTATAACAATCATGTACGAAAGGTACTACGGAAACAAAGAAAGCTTCATCATAGGTTTAAGAGTAGTCGAATCATAGCTGATAAGGAAAAGCTGAACGAAGCGAAAAAGAGCGTAAAGAGAGCAATGAGAGAAGCATTCAACGAATTCGAACATAAAACATTGGCAAACAATCTAAACAAGAACCCTAAAAAGTTTTGGTCATATGTAAAATCGGTAAGCGGATCTAAATCCCCTATTCAGTCACTCGTTGACCACGATGGCACCGAAACAGAGGACGACCGAAGAAAGGCAGAAATACTGAATTCAGTGTTCCGAAACTGTTTCACTGCGGAAAATCGTAACACGGTCCCTGACTTCAGCCGTCGCACGGACGCCAAAATGGAAAATATTGAAATAAACGATATCGGAATTGAAAAACAACTGCTATCACTTAGTAGCGGAAAAGCATCCGGACCAGACGAGATACCCTTAAGATTCTACAGTGATTATGCTAAAGAACTTGCCCCCTTTCTATCAGCAATTTATCGTAGATCGCTGGAAGAACTTAAAGTACCTAGCGACTGGAAGAAAGCGCAGGTCGTTCCCATTTTCAAGAAGGGTCATAAATCAGATGCGAATAATTATAGGCCTATTTCGCTTACGTCAATCTGTTGTAGAATAATGGAACATGTTTTGTGTTCTCGTATTATGACGTTCTTAGATAATACAAATCTCCTTCATCATAACCAACATGGATTCCGCAAACAGAGATCATGTGAAACTCAGCTCGCCCTATTTGCCCAAGAAATTCACAGTGCCGTAGACACTGGCGAGCAGATTGATGCCGTATTCCTGGACTTCAGGAAGACATTTGATACGGTTCCGCACTTACGTTTAGTGAAAAAAATACGAGCTTACGGAATATCGGACCAGGTTTGTGATTGGATTCAGGATTTCCTAGAAGAAAGAACACAACATGTCATTCTTAACGGTTCAAAATCTGCAGATGTAGAGGTAATTTCGGGAGTACCGCAGGGATGCGTGATAGGACCTTTATTGTTTACAATATACATAAATGACTTAGTTGACAACATCGTTAGCTCCGTGAGGCTATTTGCAGATGACACGGTTGTCTACAAGAAAGTAGCAACATCAGAAGACTCGTACGTACTCCAGGAGGACCTGCAGAGGATTAATGCATGGTGCGACAGCTGGCAGCTTTCCCTAAACGTAGATAAATGTAATATAATGCGCATACATAGGGGCAGAAATCCATTCCAGTACGATTATGCCATAGGTGGTAAATCATTGGAAGCGGTAACGACCGTAAAATACTTAGGAGTTACTATCCGGAGCGATCTGAAGTGGAATGATCACATAAAACAAATAGTGGGAAAAGCAGGCGCCAGGTTGAGATTCATAGGAAGAATTCTAAGAAAATGTGACTCATCGACGAAAGAAGTAGCTTACAAAACGCTTGTTCGTCCGATTCTTGAGTATTGCTCATCAGTATGGGACCCTTACCAGGTTTGATTAATAGAAGAGATAGACATGATCCAGCGAAAAGCAGCGCGATTCGTCATGGGGACATTTAGTCAGCGCGAGAGCGTTACGGAGATGCTGAACAAGCTCCAGTGGCGGACACTTCAAGAAAGGCGTTACGCAATACGGAGAGGTTTATTATCGAAATTACGAGAGAGCACATTCCGGGAAGAGATGGGCAACATATTACTACCGCCCACATACACTCCTGGAAATTGAAATAAGAACACCGTGAATTCATTGTCCCAGGAAGGGGAAACTTTATTGACACATTCCTGGGGTCAGATACATCACATGATCACACTGACAGAACCACAGGCACATAGACACAGGCAACAGAGCATGCACAATGTCGGCACTAGTACAGTGTATATCCAACTTTCGCAGCAATGCAGGCTGCTATTCTCCCATGGAGACGATCGTAGAGATGCTGGATGTAGTCCTGTGGAACGGCTTGCCATGCCATTTCCACCTGGCGCCTCAGTTGGACCAGCGTTCGTGCTGGACGTGCAGACCGCGTGAGACGACGCTTCATCCAGTCCCAAACATGCTCAATGGGGGACAGATCCGGAGATCTTGCTGGCCAGGGTAGTTGACTTACACCTTCTAGAGCACGTTGGGTGGCACGGGACACATGCGGACGTACATTGTCCTGTTGGAACAACAAGTTCCCTTGCCGGTCTAGGAACGGTAGAACGATGGGTTCGATGACGGTTTGGATGTACCGTGCACTATTCAGTGTCCCCTCGACGATCACCAGTGGTGTACGGCCAGTGTAGGAGATCGCTCCCCACACCATGATGCCGGGTGTTGGCCCTGTGTGCCTCGGTCGTATGCAGTCCTGATTGTGGCGCTCACCTGCACGGCGCCAAACACGCATACGACCATCATTGGCACCAAGGCAGAAGCGACTCTCATCGCTGAAGACGACACGTCTCCATTCGTCCCTCCATTCACGCCTGTCGCGACACCACTGGAGGCGGGCTGCACGATGTTGGGGCGTGAGCGGAAGACGGCCTAACGGTGTGCGGGACCGTAGTCCAGCTTCATGGAGACGGTTGCGAATGGTCCTCGCCGATACCCCAGGAGCAACAGTGTCCCTAATTTGCTGGGAAGTGGCGGTGCGGTCCCCTACGGCACTGCGTAGGATCCTACGGTCTTGGCGTGCATCCGTGCGTCGCTGCGGTCCGGTCCCAGGTCGACGGGCACGTGCACCTTCCGCCGACCACTGGCGACAACATCGATGTACAGTGGAGACCTCACGCCCCACGTGTTGAGCAATTCGGCGGTACGTCCACCCGGCCTCCCGCATGCCCACTATACGCCCTCGCTCAAAGTCCGTCAACTGCACATACGGTTCACGTCCACGCTGTCGCGGCATGCTACCAGTGTTAAAGACTGCGATGGAGCTCCGTATGCCACGGCAAACTGGCTGACACTGACGGCGGCGGTGCACAAATGCTGCGCAGCTAGCGCCATTCGACGGCCAACACCGCGGTTCCTGGTGTGTCCGCTGTGCCGTGCGTGTGATCATCGCTTGTACAGCCCTCTCGCAGTGTCCGGAGCAAGTATGGTGGGTCTGACACACCGGTGTCAATGTGTTCTTTTTTCCATTTCCAGGAGTGTATATCTCGCGTAATGATCACAACGAAAAGATCCGAGAAATTAGAGCAAATACGGAGACTTACAAGCAGTCGTTCTTCCCACGCACAATTCGTGAATGGAACAGGGAAGGGGGGATCAGATAGTGGTACAATAAGTACCCTCCGCCACACACCGTAAGGTGGCTCGCGGAGTATAGATGTAGATGTAGATGTAGTATGGTTTGAGAGTAAATCGGAGAAAGACGAAGGTAATGAGAAGTAGTAGAAATGAGAACAGCGAGAAACTTAACATCAGGATTGATGGTCACGAAGTCAATGAAGTTAAGTAATTCTGCTACCTAGGCAGTAAAATAACCAATGACGGACGGAGCAAGGAGGACATCAAAAGCAGACTCGCTATGGCAAAAAAGGCATTTCTGGCCAAGAGAAGTCTACTAATATCAAATACCGGCCTTAATTTGAGGCAGAAATTTCTGAGGATGTACGTCTGGAGTACAGCATTGTATGGTAGTGAAACATGGACTGTGGGAAAACCGGAACAGAAGAGAATCGAAGCATTTGAGATGTGGTGCTATAGACGAATGTTGAAAATTAGGTGGACTGATAAGGTAAGGAATGATGAGGTTCTGCGCAGAATCGGAGAGGAAAGAAATATGTGGAAAACACTGATAAGGAGAAGGGACAGGACGATAGGACATCTGCTAAGACATGAGGGAATGACTTCCATTGTACTAGATGGAGCTGTAGAGGGCAAAAACTGTAGAGGAAGACAGAAATTGGAATACGTCAAGCAAATAATTGAGGACGTAGGTTGCAAGTGCTACTCTGACATGAAGAGGTTAGCACAGGAAAGGAATTCGTGGAGGGCCGCATCAAACCAGTCAGTAGACTGATGACCAAAAAAAAAATAGTACACAGGATGTGCGGAAATTCGCGTTACGAACGTCTAGAACTTGATAAGAATCCTATGTCCATAAAACATCATCCAACGATACTACACAGCGTGAAAGTTACAGGCGCCGACGGCTGTAAATGTATATATATGCAGGGTGATTCCTTGATGATGTTACAGACTTTCTAGAGTTATGGAGATGAATATATGTATCAATTTCAGTTAAGGGTGTATGGTTCGGAAACGAACTACTCGAAAATTACAAACAGTGATAGTGGAATACATTTACTGGTACTGTTGTTGCTAAGAATGCATCCAACGTTTAAAGGTGGTAGTGTGGACCAGAACAAGTAAAAAGTGTCCAGTAAACATGGGCTGTAAAATACATACCTTAACAGCTATTAGCACTTGTTCAGTAGAGGAGATGTGTTTCAAAGTAGTGGAGATCAAAAAGTGATCATAGTTCCCCAGATAAGCATTTCAGATCTCATGTTTACTGGACGTTATCTTACTTTTGGTCTGTACTACCACCTATGAAAGTTTGCATACCGTAGATTCTTAGCAACAATAGTACCCGTACACTTATTCCGCTGACAAAAGTGTCAGAAAGGGTTTCGCTTCTAATTTCCGATTCGTTCGTTTCAGTAACAGGTACCCTTATCTGAATATGACACATTCATCCGTCTTCTACATCGTAGAAAGTTTGTAACATCATCACGGGATCATCCTCTAAATACACACACACGCCAACGATGTAAAATTGACGGTCTGCAGCATAGTTGGATGACGTTTGTGGACATGGAATACTCACTACAATCTGATTGGCCTGTTTGTAACGGGAATTTCCGAACACCCTGTAGTTTAGATGCGTGTATACTTCTTAGGGTTGATATTTTTCTGTGTGCTTGATTGTGGAAACGGTCTTGCCGCAGTGCTAACACCGGTTCCCGTCATATCGCCGAAGTTTAGCGCTGTCTGGCTGGGCTAGCACTACGATGGATGACCATCCGGCCTGCCTAGCGCTGTTGGCAGGTGGGGTGCGCTCATCCCCTGTCAGTCAAACTGAAGAGCTACTTGACTGAGAATTAGCGGCTCCGGTCTCGTAAACTGACATTCGGGCGGGAGAGCGGTGTGTTGACCACATTCCCCTTTATAACCGCATCCAGTGACGCCTGTGGGCTGAGGATGACATGGCGGCCGGTTGGTACCGTTGAGCCTTTATAGCCTGTTTGGACTGTGTTTCGTTTCGTTTTACTTGATTGTGAAAACAGCAAACGAGGGCGGTAGAGTTTGATTCCTCTGTTTTCCCATCAGACTTTCGACTCGAGACAGCCCTGTAATGCAGCTTTAACATATTTCCTAATCCCAATTTGAAATGATGTAGTTCACTTTTTATGCGATGCATCTTTTCCTGAAATTCCAAAAATTGCTACAGAAAATTAAGGTTTTCCAAAAGTGAAAACATCTTCCCAAGTAGAACAAAAAAATGGATCAAATGGCTCTGAGCACTATGGGACTTAACATCTGTGGTCATCAGTCCCCTAGAACTTAGAACTACTTAAACCTAACTAACCTAAGGACATCACACACATCCGTGCACGAGGCAGGATTCGAACCTGCGACCGTAGCGGTCACGCGGTTCCAGACTGAAGCGCCCAGAACCGCACGCCAAGTAGAACAGCAAGGTCATGTACGTAGGAGCAAATGTTCTGTTCAAATTTAAAAGTTTGCTGTCGAGAAAACCCTGTTAAACACTGTTAAGTGTGTCTTATAGGGGGCTGCATCGTTACTCTTCTGCAAACCCAGTAATCGGTAATTCAGCACAAGTACTACCAAAAACTGTCCATCTCCGTAGATGAGTGGCCACCGAGGCTGACTGTCATTCGGTGACCCGGGTTCGATTCCAACCGCTGCCGGAATGTGTACCGTGATGTGCCTACAACCCCAGAGGATATGAAACAACGTATTGTGGCAGCCTGCGGCGACATTACACCAGATGTACTGCGGCGTGTACGACATTCATTACGCCAGAGATTGCAATTGTGTGCAGCAAATGATGGCCACCACATTGAACATCTATTGGGCTGACATGTCGGGACACACTCTATTCCACTCCGTAATTGAAAACGGAAACCACTAGTGTACGTGTACCTCACCTCTCATGGTAATGTACATGTGCGTCAGTGAAAAAGACCAATAAAAATGTGTTAGCATGTGGACGTAATGTGTTGTTCCAGTCTCTTCTGTACCTAAGGTCCATCACCGTTCCCTTTGGATCCCTACGTAATTCGGTGCTCTCCGATACACACGATCGAACAGCGGAGGAGTGGTACTCAAGCGTCAACTATAGGTTACAATATCTCCGGATGTAATTAACATTTTACAATGCAACAAACGGCACTGATTACGTATTTGTTTATATGTTCAGATGTGCTAAAAAAAACTAACGGGGCTCCATTTAAAAAAACGTAGGTTTGTGTTAAAAAAGATACTTCCGTGCATTTTTTTTTATGGTTTGTATTAACCAATTACACTAGCCCCTCTCCTCACGTTCGGTCTGTGGAATCGATTCGTCAGTATTTGATGTGCTTTACGAAATATATCCAGCGGTAACCTTAGGTGACTCACCCTGTATATAAAATATTGTACCCAAAGAATTAAAAATATGTCCTAAATAGCTTTAAAATACTATAGACCACTTAAATGTTTATAACTATTAATACTCACAAATGTTTCACAAAACACAAACTCAGGCCTAACAACAACGGAAACTGAAACTGCTTATAACGGTATCTACCGCGTGTTCCTTCGTGTTATTCTAAGATGGATCACTTGAATGAAGTATCGACCAAAAGCATAGTGTGTTTCTAGGTACACTGACCTATAGCTGCAACAGTCTCCTCCTCTTTTTTTTTTTTTTTTGTCATCAGTCTACTGACTGGTTTGATGCGGCCCGCGCCGGCCGGAGTGGCCGAGTGGTTCTAGGCGCTACAGTCTGGAACCGCGCGACCGCTACGGTCGCAGTTTCGAATCCTGCCTCGGACATGGATGTGTGATATGTCCTTAGGTTAGTTTGGTTTAAGTAGTTCTATGTTCTAGGGGACTGATGACCTCAGCAGTTAAGTCCCATAGTGCTCAGACCCATTTGAACCATTTTGATGCGACCCGCCACGAATTCCTTTCCTGTGCTAACCTCTTCATGTCAGAGTAGCACTTGCAACCTACGTCCTCAATAATTTTCTTGACGTATTCCAATCTCTGTCTTCCTCCACAGTTTTTGCCCTGTACAGCTCCCTCTAGTACCATGGAAGACATTCCCTCATGTCTTAGCAGATGTCCTATCGTCCTGTCCCTTCTCCTTATCAGTGTTTTCCACGTATTCCTTTCCTCTCCGATTCTGCGTAGAACCTCCTCTTTCCTTACCTTTTCAGTCCACCTAATTTTCAACATTCGTCTATAGCACCACATCCCAAATGCTTCGATTCTCTTCTGTTCCGGTTTTCCCACAGTCCATGTTTCAGTACCATACAATGCTGTACTCCAGACGTACATCCTCAGAAATTTCTGCCTCAAATTAAGGCCGGTATTTGATATTAGTAGACTTCTCTTGGCCAGAAATGCCTTTTTTGCCATAGCGAGTCTGCTTTTGGTGTCCTCCTTGCTCCGTCCGTCATTGGTTATTTTGCTGCCTAGGTAGCAGAATTACGTAACTTCATTGACTTCGTGACCATCAATCCTGATGTTAAGTTTCTCGCTGTTCTCATTTCTACTTCTTCTCATTACCTTCGTCTTTCTCCGATTTACTCTCAAACCATACTGTGTTCCTATTAGACTGTTCATTCCGTTCAGCAGGTCATTTAATTCTTCTTCACTTTCACTCAGGATAGCAATGTCATGAGCGAATCGTATCATTGATATCCTTTCACCTTGTATTTTAATTCCACTCCTGAACCTTTCATTTATTTCCATCATTGCTTCCTCGATGTACAGATTGAAGAGTAGGGGCGAAAGGCTACAGCCTTGTCTTACACCCTTCTTAATACGAGCACTTCGTTCTTGATCGTCCACTCTTATTATTCCCTCTTGGTTGTTGTACATATTGTATATGACCCGTCTCTCCCTATAGCTTACCCCTACTTTTTCAGAATCTCGAACAGCTTGCACCAGTTTATATTGTCGAACGCTTTTTCCAGGTCGACAAATCCTATGAAAGTGTCTTGATTTTTCTTTAGCCTTGCTTCCATTATTAGCCGTAACGTCAGAATTGCCTCTCTCGTCCCTTTACTTTTCCTAAAGCCAAGCTGATCGTCACCTAGCGCATTCTCAATTTTCTTTTCCATTCTTCTGTATATTATTCTTGTAGGCAGCTTCGATGCATGAGCTGTTAAGCTGATTGTGCTATAATTCTCGTTGTCAGCTCTTGCCGTCTTCGGAAATGTGTGGATGATACTTTTCCGAAAGTCAGATGGTATATCGCCAGACTCATATATTCTACACACCAACGTGAATAGTCGTTTTGTTGCCACTTCCCCCAATGATTTTAGAAATTCTGATGGAATGTTATCCATCTCTTCTGCCTTATTTGACCGTAAGTCCTCCAAAGCTCTTTTAAATTCCGATTCTAATACTGGATCCCCTATCTCTTCTAAATCGACTCCTGTTTCTTCTTCTATCGTATCAGACAAATCTTCACCCTCATAGAGGCTTTCAATGTATTCTTTCCACCTATCTGCTCTCTCCTCTGCATTTAACAGTGGAATTCCCGTTGCACTCTTAATGTTACCACCGTTGCTTTTAATGTCACCAAAGGTTGTTTTGACTTTCCTATATGCTGAGTCTGTCCTTCCGACAATCTTATCTTTTTCGATGTCTTCACATATTTCCTGCAGCCATTTCGTCTTAGCTTCCGTGCACTTCCTATTTATTTCATTCCTCAGCGACTTGTATTTCTGTATTCCTGATTTTCCCGGAACATGTTTGTGCTCCCTCCTTTCATCAATCAACTGAAGTATTTCTTCTGTTACCCATGGTTTCTTCGCAGCTACCTTCTTTGTACCTACGTTTTCCTTCCCAACTTCCGTGATGGCCCTTTTTAGAGATCTCCATTCCTCTTCAACTGTACTGCCTACTGCGCTATTCCTTATTGCTGTATCTATAGCGTTAGAGAACTTCAAACGTATCTCGTCATTCCTTAGTACTTCCGTATCCCACTTCTTTGCGTATTGCTTCTTCCTGACTAATGTCTTGAACTTCAGCCTACTCTTCATCACTACTATATTGTGATCTGAGTCTATATCTGCTCCTGGGTACGCCTTACAATCCAGTATCTGATATCGGAATCTCTGTCTGACCATGATGTAATCTAATTGAAATCTTCCCGTATCTCCCGGCCTTTTCCAAGTATACCTCCTCCTCTTGTGATTCTTGAACAGGGTATTCGCTGTTACTAGCTGAAACTTGTTACAGAACTCAATTAGTCTTTTTCCTCTTTCATTCCTTGTCCCAAGCCCATATTCTCCTGCAACCTTTTCTTCTACTCCTTCCCCTACAACTGCATTCCAGTCGCCCATGACTATTAGATTTTCGTCCCTCTTTACATACTGCATTACCCTTTCAATATTCTCATACACTTTCTCTATCTGTTCATCTCCAGCTTGCGACGTCGGCATGTATACCTGAGCTATCGTTTTCGGTGTTGGTCTGCTGCCGATTCTGATTAGAACAACCCGGTCACTGAACTGTTCACAGTAACACACCCTCTGCCGTACCTTCCTATTCATAACGAATCCTACCTCCTACATGGTTTAAATATCTTCACATAGAAAACAAATTGATGGATGTGAAGCAATTAGGAGCAGGGAAAAATCGTTAAAAATTAAGCCATAAAGCATGTTAATATATTACTTTATTTTTAATTTTGTACTACATATCGAATGATGATTTGAAGAGAGAGCCACAGCAGGCCTAGAATTTGTATCTCACAGTCAAAACGCATTTTCAAGATTGTGGCAGAAATGCACTTTACTAGCGTTTATACAGTGGTACAGCATGGACTGTCTTCGTGATCAGGAAAGTTTGTTCTATTTTGTGTGGATATTGCCTCAATCGTCAGTAAAGGTACTGGAAAAGTCGAATGCGCCATCTCTCGCTGAGTAGTGTGAAATTTCTTGTGTGTATCACCACTTTTTCTAGAGCGGAAGTTGCTGAACAATCTAGCATTTGCATAAATGAGCCTGGAGAAGTGCCTGAAAACCACACTCTGGCTGTCCAGTGCACCAGATCGAGAGTAATTTACCTGCCACAAGGACATTCCACGTGTCCTCCAGCTTAGCGTGGTGTCTTGCCGGACCAGTAGCTCTGCGTGTTCGGTCAGAGGGATAGCTGCCCTCTGTAATAAAAAATTGAGTGAACGGATCCATGATGAACTTGAATGAATGTCATATGATGACCGCTACGAGCCATAACGAACAACAAATGGCTCTGAGCACTATGGGACTTAACATCTGTGGTCATCAGTCCCCTAGAACTTAGAACTACTTAAACCTAAGTAACCTAAGGACATCACATACATCCATGCCCAAGGCAGGATTCGAACGAATAACATGAGCTAAAAACAAAAAAAAAAAGGGTGATGACGTGTTTGCCTACCATACAGCGGGCCCGGGGTCCGATTCCCGGCCGGGTTGGAGATTTTATCCGCTCGTGGACTGGGTGTTGTGCTGTCTTCATCATCCTTTCATCATCATCGCCCAATGTGGCATCGAGTGAAGTAAGACTGGAAACCCGAAGGCCGGACATCCGCGGATGGGGCCTCCTGGCTAACAGCGCCACCCAATAATTTCATTTCATTTTTATCCATTCCACGTTTGACAGGCCGCCCTGCTACACAAACTAGAGGGCTACATGTTCTTTTTTTTCATATTTTACTCCCCTACAGTTATTTAGTTATGTTCCTTTTTTGGCCTGTCTTCTTTGCCTTTAAACGGTAAATATTTCTTGTTCATGGAAAATGTAAACAGTTATCAGCCTCTAAATATCTACATGAAAACTATAGACGGATCTCTGGAAACAAATACTTCAGAAAACTGCAAAGTCCTTAAAACATACTTGTTTTGATAATCTCCACAACTGAGAAATACGTAAAGAAAAATTACACCTTTCGAAGACCATACCAAATCCACATTCGAAACCGCCTACAGTCATAGAGGTAGAAAAGATTATAAAACAACTAAAACACAACACAGCCCCAGGAGAAGGTGGCATTATCTCTCAGCTCTGAAAACTAAAAGACCAAAACATTACAAAGAAAATTAATAACATTCTCACAGAAATACTGATTACAGAGAAAATTGCCCATGAATGGAATGAGCGTTGATTCACCCACTCCACAGAAAGGGCGGCAAGACATACACTATTAATTACAGAGGTATCTCTTTATTACTGGTCACTTATGAAACTCTCTACAGGGCTTTGCTCAACAGACTAGAATCACAAGCTGATACAAAAGATACGTGTACCGAACAGAATACGAACCTGCGAACGGTCCTGAAGGTCGTGTAGTCGTTTTTGTTTACTTTAAGAAATTGTATGGCTCCTCCATAGGTAGAGTTTCTTTGACGGACTAGAATAACATCTAATACACAGAATATCTAGGATACTCATACAACAGACATCACATCCAAGATAAATTTTATTAGAGAAGTCTCAGAATTAATGGTCAAAATTATCAAACAATGAGAGGAAAAAGTAACATGGATTCATTTAGGAAGAACATGTCCAAACAAGACAGTCATAAAATACCTGACATTTGCAAACGACGTAAAGAACATGAAGCACTAGTTTACTTACATGGAGTCCCCGCCAAACCAGGTCTGCAGATACTATATGAGGAAACACACTAGGTGGGAAAAGAGAACAACAGCACACAAGCAATGCACACAAAACACAGAAAGATTTATAGAGTGGGAAAATTCAACTATATATACAAATACGAGTATCAAACAAGGCATCCAACACATAACGAACAGAAAAACTTCAGAAAGCGTAAAAACTAATATAGAGCTACTGCAATAAAAGAAAGGTTTCAAGAAATGTCAAACACAGGCACTACAACACAGTTGTATTACCAGAAGCACTCTTCGCATCAGAAACGACCACAATCGGACCATCAGGCATCTTAGAGACAAAAAAAAAAAATTATAACGTACTCAGATGTCGCTTATGAATGAAGAGGCAAACCAATGAATGGTATCAACACACAGAGAGGCTCACAGACATGACCAGGAAACGCCGATTAACATTGTATGGACACATACAAAGAATAAACAACTGACGACCGAATAGGATTTTTTATGAAGTAATCAGTTCAATTAAAGAAACAATGGTTTCGAGGAACAGACCTAAAAGAAGCATGGGTCAGTCGGGAAATGACAGAAATAGACAAATTCAGAAACAAAACGATGAACACAAAATTTGAAGTAAAAGAAAAGAAGAAAACAGGGAAAAATGTGGACAGAGCAAAGTGAACAGCAACATAGTCAAAGAATGAAGAGGTTTTTGGAAACAAAACGCAAGAAGGAAACAAAAAGGAATTGAATAATCATGTAATATCCAAGTTAAATACTGTCTTAAGAGAACACTTCTGTTTAAGTGACAAGTTTTCTTTCTTCAGTTTGCTCGTTAAAATGCAATAATTCTCTCGAAAGGTGGAAAAAGTAATAAGCATAATAATTTATTTTTTCTTTTCCCAACTGTCAGTTTCTAAATATTTATTTAAATTAAACCAGGCCTATATGACCAACTAGTTGAACAAATAAAGACATTCGGGACCAGGTACTAAAAGGTCGTTTTTAAATCTAATTAACAACTGCGTTTCGAACAAAATCTGGCTAAACCAAATGTGGTAGCCACATTGAAACCGGGCAAAGATCCGGCACTCCCAAAGAATTTTCGACCAGTCTCACTTCTCTGTCACCTATACAAGTTGTTGGAAAGAATGAGTTTGAACCGTATACCTGGGTACGTACACCAGACCCTTAATAAACAACAGGCAGGATTCCGCCCAGGAAGATCGTGCTGTGACCAGGTCCTTAAACATTCTCGGCACAAGAGAGGGCAGATCACAGGCTTGTCCTAGCAGCGAAGTACGACACAGTAAATAAATACAAACTCGCAAGAAAGATTTATACAATCACTAAGGACTACCGATTAACGCAGTTCAACCAAAACCTATCACAAAACAAACGTTTTTTGTCACTTTGAACAACAAGACAAGCCGATGGAGAATCCGCAAGAACGGTCTTCCTCAAAGAAGTGTGTTGGTACCGCTGCTGTACAATATCTACATCAATGACCGACGTGTCGGAACAGACGCAAAATCTTTCATATATGCCTACGACACAGCAGCTGAGTCCTAGGAAGAACGTTCAAAGAGGTAGAAATGAAACATTGCAGCCTCGAAGATCTGGCCGAATACTATGACGATCTGTTCTACGTACGTCTGTTCTGTTTCTGTGTTTCTCTGCGGCAGAATATGCTGCACCAGTCTGTCAGAATTCCGTATACACCATACACGTTGACACCGCCCGTAACGACACAGGCCGCATTGTAGCTGGTTGCCTACGACGAACTCCAGTTGACAAAATCTACCATCTTATAGGCATGGCATCTCCGAATACCAGACGAAGAACAGCAACAGAGGTTGAGAAGAAGAAACAAGAAAATGATTCCAGTCATCCCATGTTTGAAAGTGAACCATCAAGTCGAGAAAACGCTTTCTGCGAACAATTGAAGCCGTTACGTCATCACCTTCCGCTCGCCGAATAGAACTGTGGCGAAACAAGCCAACTGGAAGAAACAAAAAGCATCTAAAAGAAGAACGCGCTGATGGTTTCCAATTACCCTACCAGACGTGGAAGACTTTGAACAGACTGCGAACTGGAGTGATGCTGCGGAAGCAGAACTTGAAGCGGTGGGCTACATTACTGGAGATGCAAACTGCGAATGTGAGAACTTCAAGATGGTGAACACCTCTTGGACGGCCCGAATTTGCCTGAAGCCATCACGATGGAAGATCTGATTTCAGGACTGCTGAATTTTGAGCCACAAAATGAATTTTACATGTAAAAATATAGTGTATATGTTACATATATTGTATTGTGTTCCATTATTTTGAATTTGTGAAGAACTAAATACTGTACTGTCCTGGACAAGAAAATAATTATAATAATTTCAGCTAGAGATCTTCGTAAATGAAAAACCAGTGATAAGAAATAATTTAGGTTTTTTAACTAAAAAATAGTCTTACAACAATGTAGTACCTTTTGATACCTACATATTCTTTCACTCTTAAAATTTTTAGTAATTTCTCCTCCTCCGAAAATCCTATATGCTTCTGTCCCTCTTAGTTCTAAAAATGAAATGTATTCTTCATCATAAACGCAAAGAATACTAAAAAAATTTCTCATTTAATCTGCAGTCTTCAGTCTCAGTTTTATGTTTTTAAATACATGAGATGTATCGGTCTCGCTGGACATTCTTCAGATCTATGTACTTGCGCCAGCAACCCGTCGTGTCTGCGTCAGTCTCTCATATCATAGCACTCTGATATGATGTTCTGACACAGATACGTCAGGTTACTGACGCAGCTACATAGATCTGAATATGATACAAAGAGATACACACGTCATGTACGTAAAGATGTGCAACTGAGACTGAATAATAAATGAGAATTGTTTTATGTATCAACACAGCTGCTGTTGCCTCGCGACGACAATAGTGCAAAGAATTCTGATGTTTCGTCGAAGTCGAAGCACTTCGTCATTGTCTATCGTCATAGCAATTCACTTTTATTGTACTATAACTATATTCAAAAGCTTACGTTGCATATTTTCTGTAAGTTAATTCTTCTAATAGATCTGGAATTTAGAGTGAGATCACGCGCAGTAGCTCTCTTCTTATATTTACACTTGATTCGACGTGACCCTTTAACCCCTTAGCGTTAAGCTATGCGAAAGGACAGCAGAAGAGAATCGTGCTTTAAGTGCTTAAAGTATTGGCAGTTCTACTGCAGTAGAATGGAAGTGAATTTTGAACCTTCACTAAACGACACATTTAAAAAAAAGTGATGAGATTTCTGAGAGCGATAAGCTTTATTTGGTGTTAAGAGAAACGGAGATATCAGGAAAGAAGTAAACACGTTTAATTTTGAACCACAAAATGGTGAAGTACAGGAATAAATTGGAAGAAAGCTTGACAGAAGAGCCCAAGAAACCAAAGTACCTGTTAAAGTGTAAGCCAAAATACTGACGAAGGATTATCAGTCAGCGAATGGAACAATGGATGGAGCAAAATACTTGTTAGCGAAATCAAATAGGGATGATCTGATGCTCGACGTTAATGATGCAAAATGAACCGTCAATATATTTGTGTTCTGGTAATGAACGTTAATTTTTTGTTCAGTCAGGGAACACGACATGGCAGTTTTGAATAAGCTCCCTTTCTGGATGACCTGGATATACTAATCTCCGCCAGGGCGAATTTTTGGTCGCAGTAGCTAGCGGGCTAAACCTGTCCATCCATGGTGGGTTTTCTCCCTCGTCGGGCCGCGGTCGTAATTCGGCGGTGGTGGGGAGGGGGGAGAGGAGGACAGTGACGTGAATATCTCGGTGTGGGCGGCCGCCCCCCGCCTCCCGAGCCCGGCCAGCAATAAGGCCTGCCGCGGCCACCCGCCTCTCGTGGCCGCCAATATTAAATTCCAGCGCGCACTCTACCGCCCGACCGATAAAGGCGCAACGGGTCGCCGAGCGGCCGTTGGGGTTGGCTGGCGTCGCGCTGCGTCTCTTTTTGAACGGCCACTTTCCGCCAGGACTCGGTGCCTGCGTCGGGAGTTCGGAGCGCTGAATCACCTACACTCAAGACGGCAACGTTTATTTTATTCAGATAATAACAAATATCACTCTCAAAGAAGACATTATGGGTAGTCACAAAGACGTGGCTGCTACCGTGGAACTACATTTCTCCCCAGATAATGTCCTGGCAGAACACTCATTGTTGAAGTCTGTGTATTGAGTATTCAGGAAAAATTACACCTCGAAAATCACTTCATCGTCCTTTCATAAACGCATGACACTCTATGGTTTCTTCATCTGAGGAAAGAGGAAGGAAGGTTCTGTATGGCATACCAGCAGAATACGGATGCTGGGGCTACTTTTTATAGCATAAACAAGTTTCTATACTATGCAGAATGAGCAGGGGCGGCACTCACTCTGTCATATGGTGCTATATTTTTGGTATATACTTCCACCAACTCAGCAAGGACTGAAACTTCCTGGAAAACTGAAACTGTGTGCTCGACCGAGACGTGAACTCGGGGCTTGTGACTTTGATGAGCAACTTTCTTTTCAATATTGTTATTGGACTGATTTGGTACTTTCATTAACATTGAGATGACTGTAGTCAAAATGATCACGTAATAGGAGCTGGAAATTGAGAAAGCAAATAATTTCTATAAACAAACAAAAGAAAAAGATTCAGAACTGCTGTATCCTGCCTACTTGTCAAATATGGGGTGCCTACAAAACCTGCTTTCTCGGATCGCTAGGCAACAATTCAAGCAAATCGTGTTAATGAATTTTATTAGAGAAAATAAATGGCAATACTTAACTTAGAAAAATACAGAGGTGTCGCAAGCAAATAAGAAATCTGTTCAGTATGTAACAGTTCCTATACAAGTCGAGTGATACAGTTGATGCTTCTGTCTAGGTCGCTGGTCTTGACACTTCTGTAGCAGTGGGCCGCCGCCAGTCGAATGCAGCACGTATGTAAAGACTCTGAAGCCGCGTTGTCGTCCTGGAGAGCGATCGGTCAGCGTGAAATTCCCTGACGTCTTCTTCACAGCACTCTCTCCTCTAACGTTCCCAACTGATGATGCCGGAGTCTGACTTTACACCGGAATAAGAACAACCAGGAAACAAAGTCACAACTGTTGTCTTTCTACTTTTTTTGTTTGTTTCATGTACATAAGGAAGAAAAGGGAACGAAACGAGGCCTCACGTGATCGGGCACCAGGAACAGGGAGGAATAATAGGCACAGAGGAAGTTAACCAGCACTTCGTCAACTACAGACAAGAAGAAGCGTATTTGCAAAAACATGCTCAATAAAGTGGCAACCGCAGCCATTTTGAATACGCGGTCTCCATATATTCGAGAGAGATTTTGAACGTAGAGACCCAGGAGCCAGACGATCGTATTCGTTTTCGTCTCAGGATAAAAGGATACGTCCAGACAAATAAGAAATTCATGCGAAAAGGCGGATTCAGGCCTTCGGGAAGGAAAAGTTAGCTGTCGACCGATCCAGAGCCATTGATACCTTCCGCAAGAGACATGTCTGTGAAGTAAGGTATCAGTGTGAGAATATCCGATACAGTGATCAGTCGGGCGAAGAACTATGAGAAAAAGACGGTTGCTAGTCGGTATCAAGCGATGAACGACCCTGCTCCACGGCAATATAGGAAGACTAAAATCAGACAGTTTTCCAGGATGTTGACTGTGACGGTGTTTCAACAGTGGAGAGGCAAGACGGTTCACCACTACAGACAAATAAGAAACCGGTAGTGAGATGCATCTTTGAAGGGGCATCAGTACCTAAGAAACTGACAGTAATAAAGCACTCGCAGATATGGCGCAATTTAGGGTTGGATAATCAGTCTAGAATTGACTGTGGGAGCAGACTGGCCTGCTGGACACTGAAAAATAAACGGAAAGTAATGGAATACTGCGCCTGTGTACGTGTTAAGACGTTGTGTCGTACAAACAAGATGAACGCCTGAACTTAAATAACCGGAAGATCGAGCTTGCGATGCCTGGCCACCACTTTATACCGTCAACCGGATAGTTGTTTGAATCTGCGGGCCAGTATCAAGGGAAGCAGGTATATCTGTGCAACCTCATACGCTTAAATGAAAATATGGGTGAAACTTCCTGGAAAATTAAAACTGTGTGCCAGATCGAGTCTCGAACTCGGGACCTTTGCCTTTCGCGGGGAAGTTCTATGAGAGGGTGCTTTGGTGGCTCAGTCGGTAGAGCACTTGCCCGCGAAAGCCAAAGGTCCCGATTTCGAGTCTAGATCCGGTACACAGTTTTAATCTGCTAGGAAGTTTCATATCAGCGCACACTCCGCTGCAGAGTGAAAATTTCATTCTGAAAAATATGGGTGTCTGAGATTCACACTTGGTGAAGGGGGCTAAAGGAACGGAGTTCGTGTTCAAGAATCGCTGGTTAAACATAAATCGTAAGCTATCGCTTGTTAAATGCCGCCATTTTGGTGGCGTTGCGAGCCACCATCACCCCTAATGTCTTGTGCCGATCGACTACCCTGATCCCTAAATTCTTGTGACCACCCACCATCGTCACCCAAGGGATTACCACTCGATAAAGCCCAGCGACGGCAAGAACGAACATTTGCGATCATTTAAGTGGGTATCAGCAAGGCGACGAAAGCATTCGAGGTATCCTCGAGCCCAGAAAACGTCGTCGACATTTCTTACTCAGACGGTGACGTCATCGGAGTACACACGGACCAAAAATCGTTCCCCAAATGTAGTCCATCTACTGAGCTACCCAAGCACGACTCGGGAGCCATCCTGTACTTTGGACAAAACCTCATCTGCTACCTTCCAAACATCACAGAAGTTCTCCTGCGAAAAACCTGGGACTAGCTCTCCTGGAAGAAATGACACTGCGGAGGCATGGCTTAGTAACAGCCTGGACCGGGTCCCTTTGGGGGAGGGGGAGGGGGGTGTGGACGAGCACGAGCGTTTTCGCTCGCTCGCCGCCTGAATGATGAGCGCTCGCGGTAATACACTCCTGGAAATTGAAATAAGAACACCGTGAATTCATTGTCCCAGGAAGGGGAAACTTTATTGACACATTCCTGGGGTCAGATACATCACATCATCACACTGACAGAACCACAGGCACATAGACACAGGCAACAGAGCATGCACAATGTCGGCACTAGTACAGTGTATATCCACCTTTCGCAGCAATTCAGGCTGTTATTCTCCCATGGAGACGATCGTAGAGATGCTGGATGTAGTCCTGTGGAACGGCTTGCCATACCATTTCCACCTGGCGCCTCAGTTGGACCAGCGTTCGTGCTGGACGTGCAGACCGCGTGAGACGACGCTTCATCCAGTCCCAAACATGCTCAATGGGGGACAGATCCGGAGATCTTGCTGGCCAGGGTAGTTGACTTACACCTTCTAGAGCACGTTGGGTGGCACGGGATACATGCGGACGTGCATTGTCCTGTTGGAACAGCAAGTTCCCTTGCCGGTCTAGGAATGGTAGAACGATGGGTTCGATGACGGTTTGGATGTACCGTGCACTATTCAGTGTCCCCTCGACGATCACCAGTGGTGTACGGCCAGTGTAGGAGATCGCTCCCCACACCATGATGCCGGGTGTTGGCCCTGTGTGCCTCGGTCGTATGCAGTCCTGATTGTGGCGCTCACCTGCACGGCGCCAAACACGCATACGACCATCATTGGCACCAAGGCAGAAGCGACTCTCATCGCTGAAGACGACACGTCTCCATTCGTCCCTCCATTCACGCCTGTCGCGACACCACTGGAGGCGGGCTGCACGACGTTGGGGCGTGAGCGGAAGACGGCCTAACGGTGTGCGGGACCGTAGCCCAGCTTCATGGAGACGGTTGCGAATGATCCTCGCCGATACCCCAGGAGCAACAGTGTCCCTAATTTGCTGGGAAGTGGCGGTGCGGTCCCCTACGGCACTGCGTAGGATCCTACGGTCTTGGCGTGCATCCGTGCGTCGTTGCGGTCCGGTCCCAGGTCGACGGGCACGTGCACCTTCCGCCGACCACTGGCGACAACATCGATGTACTGTGGAGACCTCATGCCCCACGTGTTGAGCAATTCGGCGGTACGTCCACCCAGCCTCCCGCATGCCCACTATACGCCCTCGCTCAAAGTCCGTCAACTGCACATACGGTTCACGTCCACGCTGTCGCGGCATGCTACCAGTGTTAAAGACTGCGATGGAGCTCCGTATGACACGGCAAACTGGCTGACACTGACGGCGGCGGTGCACAAATGCTGCGCAGCTAGCGCCATTCGACGGCCAACACCGCGGTTCCTGGTGTGTCCGCTGTGGCGTGCGTGTGATCATTGCTTGTACAGCCCTCTCGCAGTGTCCGGAGCAAGTATGGTGGGTCTGACACACCGGTGTCAATGTGTTCTTTTTTCCATTTCCAGGAGTGTATGTGGCGGTCGAGAAGTCATTATGTGGGGCAGGGTAAGTCCAAACTGTGCACTGTGTTCAGAGGAGTGGCAGTATGTTGAGTCTGCTGTGGTTTTTAACGCAAGCGAATTTACTCAATGGTGCATTCCTTAAAGTAGAGAGAAGTTCTTTTGCAATCGGTGAAAAGCGCCATAATGGCAGGGTTAGGAACTTCCAGGCGAAGGTCATATACACTAGAATCATTTTATAACACATCAGAGCATGATACCTAGCTGCGGTTGGAGCTTATGGACCACCACCAATGTGACAGGCAGTTGCTTGATAAGTTTCATAATAAAATACATTTTGTAGATTCGAATAAAAAAATTTCTTCGACATAAATTTCCATAAATTCACAATTTTGCAGCTACGATTATGTCCAATATTTGGTCCTACATATTTGCACGAGCAATGTTTTTCGCAGTGAAGAGAACGAAATCCACCCATAGAAGATCTCTGATGGACTTCAGTTCAGAAGCTGACTGGTAGTGCAGTGATGCTTTAGTGGAAATCAAGGTAAGTGGTATTTACTGATATGCATTATTTCTGTGTTTAACATGTGAATAATATGAAATACATGTTGACGTCAGTTTAAACTTCGTCCGAAACGATCTTAGTCATAAAGCTGCATCAAACGTAAACAGTATCATGGTTCGCGCTTAGCTGTCCCATGTTCATTGTCTCATCAATTAAAGGAAATGTTACTTCCATTTCATTGTCTATTTCTCATCAGTGCAACAGTTTCAGGAAATACACTGACGGAAAGAAAATCGCGGTAGCAAGCAGGAGTTGGGCGACGCAAACGAAAGATGGTGGGCGTTTCTCTACATCTGAAAAGCGATGTCTATTCAAATTTAGCACCAGTCAAATAAAACCGGCGCTAGTAGCACCACTATAGGATGCAAACCACGTTTGATTTAAATATACGCTCTAACGGTCGACAGCTTACTTACCTTTGGTACTGGACGTGGTGAGTTGACGTTAGTCAGGAATGCCTTTAAGACAACGAAGACGCCGTTATCAACACCTCACTGGATTTGTACGAGGAGCTGGATGTTGCATCTATGATATTCCTGAAAGACAGAAATGTAGCCAAGCTGGCAGCTGTTAGCAAACTGGACGCATTCGGAAGGGCCATCGTGGTTTGGGTTTCCCATGATTTCCCTAAATCGCTACAGACAAATGCCGGGATGGTTCCTATGAAAGGGCACGGCCTCATTCCTCTCCTAATCCGATGGGGCCGATGACCTCGTTGTTTGGTGCCCTGCAAATCGGCATCCTCCCTGCCTTCCTCATCTCCTCCCCTCACTCGCCATGAGCCGGCCACGTTGCTCACTCCTGAGGCGTGAGCGCGAGCCAGCTCACACGAGCAGACGAGTAAACGGGCCTGGCATGGGGAAGGTATCCAGAAAGGAATTTTTCACTTTGCAGCAGAGTGTGCGCACATATGGAACTTTGTGGCTGATTAAATCTGTGTACTGGCTCGAGACTCGAAGGCCGGATATTTGGAACATAAGTAGGAAGGTAGGAGTTGAAGTGCCTGCCGAAGTAAAGCCGACAGGTCGGATAGCAAGCAGTGCTTGTGTAGCTCAATCGCCGGCCGAAGTGGCCGAGCGGTTCTTGGCGCTACAGTCTGGAGCCGCGCGACCGCTACGGTCGCGGGTTCGAATCCTGCCTCGGGCATGGATGTGTGCGATGTCCTTAGGTTAGTTAGGTTTAAGTAGTTCTAAGTTCTAGGGGACTGATGACCTCAGATGTTAAGTCCCATAGTGCTCAGAGCCATTTGAACCATTTTTGTAGCTCAATCGATTTCATCATTTCTGCCTTGGGCGCCGAGCGAGTAGGTCGCTGTTTACGTATTCGCTCCGCGGCAACGTCGCAAGTGTTTCGGAGTTAATCGCTTAAGTAGTATTCGTGTCTTTGTGCGTGCGTGACATCGTCGTTCTCTCCTCTCGTCCTTCGTTGGGTGTACGCCTGACAGCGACCTAGTACACTCCAGTTTCGTTTCTCATGGCGTCCAAGGATGTTCCGCGAAAAGGTACCGTGAGTTTTGCGTTTGACAGGTCGACACGCAACGTGCAGCTGAATCCTTAGAAATTCATGACTGGTTAGTTTATGCTGTTCATGTTACTTCGGACCAAGTGCATACCGCCTATATTGATACTGAGAATTACGTGTTCGTTGTGAAATTCGCAGACTTCTTACGATTAGACAAGTTCCTGGTCAAACATGAAACTCAGTTTCCCTTCCGGAAAGAGATGATTCAGTACGTATGGTGCCGCTTGCGAGTACGGACATTGAATATACGAATGTTCGAATATTCAATCTTCCTCCAGAAGTAGATCGTATTTATGTTAAGGAAGTTTTGGCGCAGTATGGTGACGTGAAAAGCATTCGCCGTGAACTTTGGTCAAGTCAACACAAGCTACAATGTTACAGCGGTATACATTCGGTGGAAATGCAAATCAAAAAGAAAATATCTGTGCCGTGCACGGCTCGCATTTATCAAATTTATTCTTTGTCATCTTCTATTACGGTACTGCCGCCTCGTTTCCTTATTCCATTTACTGGCGTCACTAACTTCCTGCCTTACTTGCCCAGAAGCGGGAGCAGCAGCGCGTATCGATAAGTGCACTGTCGTACCACCTCAGGAGTGACCGATAGTATTTAAGGGTCGTCGTGTGTCTGGCAGTGACCAGATCCTTGAGCGTCATGCACTTCGCCTCGCCTTCCGAATACGCCTCCCGTCCCCCACGTGGATCCTCTATGGTCTCATTCCTTTCCCCCATCTGCTCCTATTCCTCGAACATATCCGCATCCTTTACACCTCCCGCCGTCTTGCACCCCCTCACCCCCTGGTTGCTCCTCTCATCCCTGCCCCCTGCCACGTCTTCCCCATTGTGTCCCCCTACCCTCCATCTCTACACCCTACATCTCCTTTCCCAAGGTGGCTTCCTTCAACTCCCCCTCCCAGATGATGCCCTCTCTCCCTCCATTTAACCCTCCCATCAACTCTGATCCTCACTCCCCCTCCTTTCCTCTGTCCTTTCCCTGGGCTCCCTCTTCCCCCCCCCCCCCTTCCGTCCTGTTCTCTCCCACTAAACCTCTCCCAACTTCCCTTCTCCCCCCCCCCCCAAGTCCTTTTGTATTCCCCTCCTCTGCCTACCCCACTCCCTGTCGCGTCTGCCCCCCACCCCTCTTATGGGTCCTCCTCCTCCATCAGCTCCTATCCCGGTTCTCCTCTTCGCTTTTTCTCTCCTTTCCCCCCTTGTTTTGTTTTCCCATCATCTATCCAGTTTCCCCCCACCTGCTCTCGGCTGTGGTGTGTCACATTTGCCAACTTTTTCGTGCAGTGTTCCAGTGACTATTCAGTGTTGTTCGTCTTTCTCGTGTTGCGAACGGACACCATGCTGTCGCTGGGTGTGCATTTTATGTCTTTTGCGAACAGAATCCAGACTGTCGCCGTGTTTTTTTAATTGTCTGTCTATTGTTTTACCTGTCTGATTCGTATGTCTTTTATTAGCTACATCGTCCCTCTGTTCTTTGTTTTAAGTTCCACGATTTCTTTTCGCCATGTTACTCTTTAAGTCTCCGATTTTATCGCCTGTTTTTATTATTTATTCTCTTCATATTTCTCATAAAGTCTGTAGGCTGAAGAGCGGCATGGTAAGCTGCTGCCAGCCCGCCCCCCTTCGGGGGGAATTGAAATTCAATAAAGAAAAAAAAAATCTGGCAGTGAGTTAGGGACGGACCAGCAGTGCAGTCGGGACGCAGCAGCAATGACGTCGCGGACGGAGCGCGGACAGCCAGTGCTCGCCGACCGCTGGCGACACTCATGCACTGTCCGACGGAGGGAGATTGGAGCGGCGCGACTGTTGGTTGGTCGTTCGGTTGGTCGTCTCACCGGCCGACGTATACTTGTTTCTTCACCGTTTCCGGGCCTGGGCAGTCGGTCGGTTGGCGTGGAGCAGCGAGGAATTCTCCGCGGGACGTAGTCTGCCCGGGGCCACTGGCACTCTCTACTCGGTGTCGGAGTGTGTGGGGCTGTTGCCATTGCTACGAGGTCTGTGGCTCATCGACCCTGGACAGGAAAATTGAGTTTTGATTTAATCTATCAGCAGGTCAAGACTGGTCACAGTGTGTCGTTTGCAGTTCGTTGTCGGCTGTTGGGATACTCTCGCGAGCAACAACATGGTTTTCAGGTTGGAAAATTCTACCCACCCTCCGGTGGAGTGTCACTGTGTTTCGTTATTTGAATTGAAGTGTACCAGCGGAATCTTGTGCCTTGTGGCCGTAACGTTCCGATTACCTGCCCTGGCCGCTGACGTAAATTTCAGGCAGTGTAGTTTCCTCATCGTGTTGTTGCTGTCCAGCACGGTGTGTAGTTTGACAGCTCCATGTATGATTGGTGACGGGCGCCGATATCATCTACGATGTTCCGTTGAACTCCCTGTTGTGCCCTGGTCGGGTGAAGTGGAAGTTATCTTGTCGGTGGGTCCGTTGAATGTCGGGCGGTTGGGTTGTCGTCGGACCGAAAACGGTTGGGCCGACTGCCTGTCTCACCTAAGCGAAAGTCAGCGTTTGAATTCCAGGCCGACCCTCGGAACTTCTGAGCACCCTTGGGTGTACTGCCTTTTCATGTTTGTTCTTTTTGTTTGTACTTGTATGCCTTCTAGCCGATTTTTAGATTAAGGTTATTTTGCCCTTAGGGCGTCAGATGGTTTAGGCCCTCAGCTTGTCCGCAGCTCGTGGTCGTGCGGTAGCGTTCTCGCTTCCAGCGCCCGGGTTTCCGGGTTCGATTCCCGGTGGGGTCAGGGATTTTCTCTGCCTCGTGATGACTGGGTGTTGTGTGATGTCCTTAGGTTAGTTAGGTTTAAGTAGTTCTAAGTTCTAGGGGACTGATGACCATGGCTGTTAAGTCCCATAGCGCTCAGAGCCATTTGAACCCTCAGCTTAATTTAAGAACTATTTTACGTAAAGCCTTTGGAATTTTAAAAATTAATGTTATTGAGTCTTATGCGTTCGGCCTTCAACCGATTTTGAATTTAAGGTGTTTGCTCTTAAAGTGTCAGATTCTTTGGGCCTTCAGCCTAATTCAGGAACTGTTTTAAGATAATGCTTTGCCTTTTAAATATCTGATTTGGGTTGAACTTTAAGTTATTAGCTTTCAGCCATTTTTAAATTGAAGTTGTCTTGTCGTTAATGCATCGGTTTGTACAGCGCATTCAGCCGCTAATTAAGTTCCAAAACTAAAGCTGTGGTTCTTTTTTTTTTTTTTTTTTTTAAATTTTCTTGGCTCTTGTAATGTTTGATCAAATAAGAGTTCGTATGTTCGGGTGTAATTGACAGCCGCTTATTTTGGCCTCTTTCCACAACTTAAGCTACCTGTCCTGCCTTCGGGTTCAGCAGGACGTCTCACTGGTAGCAGAGTGTGGTTGCGATCCACGGAGCTCTGGGTTATGGGCCCAGCACGCTTCCACAGTGAGACGCCCTGATACACCCGCAGGACAGGACAGGTAGTTTAAGTTGTGGAAAGCGGCCAAAATAAGCGGCTGTCAGTTACACTCGAACATACACCTTTTTATCTGGTCAAACATTACAAGAGCCAAGAAAAATTAAATTAAAAAAAACACCGCTTTAGTTCTGGAACTTAATTAGAGGCTGAACGCGCCGTACAAACTCATGCCTTAAGGGCAAGACCACTTTAATTTCAAACGGCTGAAAGACAATAACAGAAACCTCAACCCAAATCAGAAACAACGGTCGTCCCGCTCCAATCTCCCTCCGTCGGACAGTGCATGTGTGTCGTCAGCGGTCGGCGAGCACTGGCTGTCGGCACCTCACTGGCGCTCCATCCCCGACTTCACTGCCGCTGCGTGCCGACTGCACTGCTGGTCCGTCCCGAACTCACTGCCACACACGACGACCCTCAAATACTATCGGTCACTCCAGAGATGGTACGACAGTGAACTTATCGATACGCGCTGCTGCTGCCTCTCACGGGCTACTAAGGCAGGAAGTTAGTGACGTCAGTAAGTGGAATAAGAAAACGAGGCGGCAGTACCTTAACAGAAGATGGCAAACAATAAATGGGATAAACGAAAGCCATGCGCGGCTCAATTTCTTCTCAATTGTAAGTTTGTGGCTATGGTATTGGTCTTACACACAGCGGACATGTTGGGACATGTTTTCTGTGCAACGAAAGTGGTCATCTCCGAACTAACTGCCAGCGTAGAGTGTTTGTTTTATCGTCTTCGTTGGAACAGCAGTACAAGTTAGCAATTGCTGAACTTGACCCCTGTAATAACGAACTTGGGATTACAGCTTTCCCCATTTCTGGAGATCATCCGACTGTTCCTACTATCACTGCCGCTGATTTTCCGCTGTTGTAAACAAAAGCTGACCCCGTTCCTGCTACGGCTTGGACGGCGGCGCGTGGTTCTTAATAAGCGGCGCCGCACTCAAGATGGTGATGAATTAGTCGCACCTTCTCTTGCTCCACCTTCCGCTGAGCCATTGTCTGTCACTCCTGCCAGTAGCTTAGTACCCCTTTCCCCTGGCGTGGTGGAGATCGGGGAGGCAGCATCTGCTTCGAGGGTGCCTCCTATGGCGCAACCCTGGAGCGAGTCGTCTTCTTCGCGGCCTCCAGCACAAATCCAACCGGTAATACAACAATGCTGTCCTATTCCGCTGCTCTCGGCGATGGAGGCTGTTGATTGTCGCTTATAGTGTATCCCGTTGCGGTTTCTTGAGGGTGCTTTCGGTCTGTCGTTGCAACGACAGAACAGAAATACCCACAAGAAATGTAAAGCAACTGCGGAAACTATTGCCACATAAATGAAGAATGCAATCTCCCGTTACCCCAGAGGTGACTCCCGCTGTCTCTGGGATTCACTCTGATTGCCCTCCGTTAGGGTGTCGGCATGCCTTGGAGCGTGACCCTTCTGTAAGGCGGGCCTAGAACGGATTGGTATGGATGTGATGCAATATCCGTCTACGCCACCTACTGCGGAGGCTGTTACGCCTCGCAGCCGGCTTAAGCAGCCGGAACGTGCAGCGGCGTGAAAAAAAAAAAAGGGTACTAATTCAGTAGGGGCCGGTACTGGCTCCCAATCTCGGATTTGCTATTGCCCTCCGCTATGGGCTGTGTCTGGCGACAGGTAGAAAAGTCAGCTGCTCTGTTGTTATTTCTGTATTTGTTCCTTTGAATGACTATTCAGGTGTATACATTTGTCACACTAAATGTTAACAGAGCAGTTTGGCGCTGTGCCTAGCTTCGCTAATTTATATAAGACCCCTGTGCAAATATAGTATTCCTGGAGGAGGTTTTACTTACCAGTTACCCTCTTCCTGGGTTTCACACTGTTTCTAATGCGGCCCCCCGATTTTCGACGGGAACTGCCCTACTGTTACGAGATGGCATTCTCATTGATGAGACAGAGATCCTTGAATCTGGCAGTGGAATAGGCTGTAGCCTTTATGACCTCACCTTTGTTGTTTATATCCTGGTTCTGGTCACACAGTGGAATGTTCGCGTTTTTATAAAGAGGAGATTATTTATCTTTTACGTATGGGTCCTCGGGGTCTGTTGGTAGGTGGTGATTTCAACTGCGTTCTGCGTCCTGTTGATCAGTCACACCATTTTAATTATTGTCGAGATTTAAATGAAACGATACGCTTGATGCACCTGAAAGATGATTGGGAGTGTAAATATCGGATATTTTTTAAGTTTACGCATTTCAATATGACTTCTAGTAACAGGACTGACCGATTCTATTTAGCGGTTTGGATGCGCGGTCACATTCTTTCAGTCGACGTCGTGACGTCATCCATGATAGCTTTTCTGATCGCAGTGCTTTGGCCGCCGCTCTCCGGCTTGATCGGTAGCCCGCAAAACTATTCGGTTCCCGATGGATGGTAACTGTCGCTCACTTCGCAGATCCTTCTCTCGATGACGTGATGCCCCCCCCCCCCCCCTCGCCGTTTGGGAGCGCAGTGTACCACTCTGGAATGCTGGGCTTCCCTAGCTAAACCGAACCTCCGCCAAACTTTGATTACTTACTGTGCTGCTAGGGCGAAGGATTTTCGGAGAACTCTTGTGCGACGCTGCGAAGCGCCCACTCCCCCCCCCCCCCTCACCACCACCCCCCACCCCTCCCTTCCCCCCCTCCTATGCATTTGGAGATGTTCGATGTATAAAAGCAAAGCTGTTGAAGCGGGGGCAAATGGAAGGGTTGCGGCTGGGATCCAAACCACGATCACTAGTAGCAAAGGAACTGGCTTCGTTATAAGATTTTCTTAGGTATCAAACTCGGCGTCGGCGCTCTTGCATTTCTTCTCTTTCAGCAGCTGAGGCCATTGGTTAACAGCACAAGCTGACGAACTTCACGCCTTATCAGTGTTATGTGGATCCTTACGACGTGGTCGAATTCTTGGCCGCCTCTCACGCAGATGACGTACACGATCTTATTGTTACTTCTCCTTCTCAAAAATCACCAGGTATGGGTGGGCACTCCAAGGAATTTTATGTGCGTTTTTGGCGCCAAAGTCGTCCATGTTCAACGTGGGGAAAATTATGTTGAAACCTGAACATCCCGGTCGTAATACTGTTGATAATATGCGTCCTCTCACGGTACTGAGTTCTGATTACAAGACAGTGGCGAGGTCGGTAAATCGCAGGAAGTCTGCCTTGCTGGCTACTGTCGTTGGTCAATATCAGAGTTTCCAGAATGAGATTTTCACTCTGCAGCGGAGTGTGCGCCGATATGAAACTTCTTGGCGGATTAAAACTGTGTGCCGGACCGAGACTCGAACTCGGGAACTTTGCCTTTCGCGGGCAAGTGCTCTACCACCTGAGCTACCCAAGCACGACTCACGTCCCGTCCTCACAGCTTGCCCGCGAAAGGCAAAGGTCCCGAGTTCGAGTCTCGGTCCGGCACACCGTTTTAATCTGCCAGGAAGTTTCAATATCAGAGTTGTCTCCCTGGTCTCTCTGTTCTTACCCCTGTGGCCGAATATCGTGATGTGCTTTCGGTTGCTTCCATTACTTCTGTCCAGCGTGCCTTTGCCTTTCTGGATTTTAATAAAACTTTCGATTGTGGAAATCATGACTCTCTGCTTCGGATTTTGCAGATGATCGGGTTTACTGTTGAGGCTCGCAGAGTGTTGTCGTACATGTTCACAGGTATTGCAGCTTCGTTACCTGTGAATGGGCAACTGACGCCACCAATTCTCCTCTCTCGGGGAGCGCCACAGAGGAGCCCGCTCTCGATGACTTTGATTGTGTTATCTCTGGAACCCGTGCTTCTGGAGGTCACGTCCGATCTGCAGGGTTGGACGCTTTCTAGAATGACCGTCGCTGTTCGCGCGTACGCTAGTTTTACTCTGTCGGCGTGCAGAGATACGTCTGCTGAAGGCGATCATCGATGATTATTGCCGTGTCTCGGGAGCGCGACTTAGCGAGGGCAAAACTAAACTCCTTAATTTACTGGGTTTCGATGGAGCAGTAATCACGTGGGACACTGCTGTGGATCGTCTCACGACACTAGGAGTTGTTATTGGTCGCTCTCCGCTCCACATGACGAATCTCAGTTGGAATTCGGTTACTGATAAGGTTCAGGGGGCGTTACTGGGAAATGAACGTCGCTCTCTTACCCTTGTTCAGAAGGTACGAATTCTGGGTACGCACGTGTCGTGCCAGGCATGTAGTATCGCACAACTTTCCTGATTCCCTCTATAATGGCTAAGCAACTGAAGTAGCTGTCTGGATGGAAGCGTCTTATTTTGAGGTTTCGATACGAGACTGTGACGAAACCACGTCCCCTGGGCAGATTGGGCCACCGTCAGGTTGGTTTGCGGAGTATGGATGTAGGTGTAGAAGAGGAAGGCGGCTTTTTTTT
This sequence comes from Schistocerca americana, assembly GCF_021461395.2. Classification (NCBI taxonomy): domain Eukaryota; kingdom Metazoa; phylum Arthropoda; class Insecta; order Orthoptera; family Acrididae; genus Schistocerca; species Schistocerca americana. The sequence goes on along the minus strand of NC_060122.1, from coordinate 116,326,140 downwards.
TCTTTTTCTTTTTACGATTTCTAAGGAGTCACATACCTCTGCCTTGGCTGTTCACCTTAGTGCGTCCAGCGACTCTTGATCCCCCCGTTGATGTTGATCGTCTGCATTTTAAGCTGAAACACATTCAACTGTTCTCTCTAGCCGAGAGCTATTTGGGGGGCTGACGTGTTGCAGCGGCTGGTGCTCACGACCAAGTTTTTGTTGACTCACTGGGAAGGTATTCCACACCCCAATCCACTTGCACAATTATCATCACATCTTTCCTGGAAAATTGTGTCGACCATCACCAGACTCCCGGTTTTATCAATGGCAGCGGCCTCCTCCTGGTACAGGGCGGTCAACGATTTCATTCCACCAATGCGTTTTTATATCTTATCAGGATTAGTGACACAGGTAAATGCAGTAGGTGTGTACCCCCAGATACGCTGCAGCACCTATTGTGGTCACCTAGCAATCTGATCCTGGTTCAAGAAGCAATTCGCTTTCCTCACTCGCTCTGATGAATACTGTAATTTGGCTGGTAGGTCATTTTATATGTTTTGTCATTCCTGGTGAAGGAAATGATGACCATTTAGCTTCTCACCAAATTAATTCTACGGTTTACTGACCCTGACTGCAGCTGCCCCAAATTCGAGATCTCTTTGCCAATATGCTTAATCCTGCCTTTCAGGGCGTTGGGTACCTCCAGCAGCACCAGCTGCTGCCTTCATTGTGTTTTTGTTTTCTCGTCTCAGTTTTCCTCTGAATTCCTTCCTTCTACGCTACCGTTATTACTTTAGGAAACTTACACAACACCCAACAAAAATAAGAAGATATGAAACTATGTTAAAAATGTGGTCTCACGGATTAATACTAGTTTCTTAATTGCGATATATGAGTTCGACTCCCACAGTAAGGTGCAAATCAGTACACACATCGCTGCCGAGTGAAAAATTATGGGTCAGCATGGATTGTTGCAGTGTTGCTCTTCAATTTCAGGAACTGGTCTGTCCTCCGAGAATCCAGTTTATCATTTAAATCCTCATTTTATTTACAGTGGTCTAGCTCCATAGTATGGTATTGGGTTGTGGCCATTTCAATGTGTACCAACATTGGTGTCATGTGTTTGTCAACAAACAAGTAATTAAATTAGTAAGTTTATTGTATGAGGAGACAGTTAAAACTGTATTGCTGTCTCTCTTACATATGACTGAAACGAACATTATGTCCCCGTCACTAGTGGCACATTTTTAAGTTCTTCCAAATCACCTATAGATGGTGCAGTTCAGATTTCATATAACCATTTTTTCTTTAAATTCTCTCTATTTTCTCGAAGTACTGGGATTTTGTGTGCGTCTGGACCAATTCAGGAACACATACATTGAGCAAAATATGCAGGACATAGGCTGCAAGTGCTACTATCAGATGAAAAGGTTGGCATAGGAGAAAAATTCTTGATGGGCCGCGTCAAACCAGTCAGAAGAATACACCGCACAACAGATTAAAAAAAGAAAAAGATGTTCTTTTATGAAAAAAACCATTGAACTGATATCTTATTGTGCATATTCAGCAGCTTTATCGCCTTAAAACTTCCTCTTCTTGCCTCGTGTGAAACACAAAATTCCACAAGAAGATGTAGAGTCGAAAACCATGTTTTATACGTGGAAAATGTTTCAGGAATTGGTTTGGACCCATACAGAATTGGAGTAATTTAAGAACAGTGTTTTTCCTCATTAGACTGAGTTACATCTGCTCTTTCTTCTTTTGTTCCTTTTGCAACTTTGCTATTTGTTGCTATTTCGTTATTTGTGCCCCCACCAGTATTGTACTCTTCCACATCCTCTTCGTTTAGATTCAACCTCTGAATCTGTCCCACCTGATTCACCTCACTGTCATAATGACTATGCACCTCATTTTCTGCCAGCTCTTTTCTTGTTGCCAAAATTTCACCTTATTCCTTTTCTTTTAATTTTTTCTCTAGCCCTAATGACAGTATCAGTATCTACTTTGTTTGTTTGCACTTCCAATTTAGTTATTGATGTACCAAACTATTCATCAACTTCCTTGTTGTCAAGGCAAGTTTCCTTCACAATTGGCATTATTTCCGTACCTAAATACGTACTCAGGTGTCTTAATTCGTTCCTCAAATAAAATACACTGTTATTCATAGACTTCATTTCCTATATCATTTACTTAGAGTTTGCTGTCAAAGAATCTGTTTTTGACTAAAATCATTCTATGTTTGCTTTCAGTATTCATTTCAGAGATTCTGATGCTGTTTGCAATCCTCCTATAAATCGTTAAAAACGTTTGATACTGATTTTTGCTGTGTAGCGCTAATTTCGACTTTGTACCTATATTCTGTTTAAATGTGAACAACTCTCTTATTATCCAGCAAGATAGCTAAATACGTGACACTTGTGACTGTCTAGTTTAAACATAACTGTTTGTGTAGATAAGTGGTTTCATTACTAGACTCCTCTAGCACTTAGGACGCCACTAGTAATGGTAGATCCTGGCTGCTCTCTTCTGGCTAATCAAACTTAAATATAATTAGCTTTCGTTTTGTTGAGTTGAGATTCTGTGACTCTTTTCACTTAGATGTTCCCAGCAGTTAAACTTCATGCGGAAAACTAAACGGTTAATGGTATTGTCAATTTGGGTTCATATGGTTTCGCCACTGATATTAGTGTTTATGTACGACCTCGCTATGTCGACCACCCGAAGGCTGACAAAAGGCTTATACTAGTCACTTTCTACAAAGGGAAGGTGGTTTGCATTCAAGACGTCATTTCTACGTAACTGAAATCCCCACACAGCCGGTGCGACCGGCTAATAATTGTTTAGTAGTAAAAAACTACCGATGGTAGCTCTTGGAGCAGTACTGGCGCCTTGTACTACAAACTGCTGGATTTCACTGGATAATTAGCAACACCAACAGTGCTAAAGCCAGGAAGGCAATCTACAGACTTGAAAAAAGTCGGGAATCATGTTCATGCACACAAACAAAGTCTGCTGAGAAACCTAAATAAAATGTGGAAAGAGACCCAGTGGTGGGGTTTCTGAAAATAGTAGCAGTGGGAGTAATTCATTTAGTTATACAGACTTTCAATGCATTAAAATTATGTTATTCAGATGGAATAGGTTTAAAGAAGCTGAAATTCATCATGTTAGAAATCAGTTACGAAATACTGGCTGAATTACCTGATCCACTAAGTATCGGATCACTGGCTGATAGACTGTTTCTTCCAGTCTGATGGATGTTATTCACTTCTGGTGTCGGATCACTGACTAAATAGTGTCTTTGTTCCAATCTGATGTATGTTATTTGCTTCTTGGAAATCTCAACGACACGATATCTCTGGCGACAGTACTTCTCCTGCCGTTTAGATGCATTTTTTGAGTCAAGTAGCCAAGTGTGATAGTCGCAAGCGGGTCGATCATACTGTATACAGCAATTACAAAATGCTGCCGATATCCAGTCAACAGCTTTATCAACTAATTTGTAAATCCCCCTGTGGATACGTGGTACATCCACTATTATCTTTGTCAGGGAAACAACTGACTGTCATAGATGTAACTGAATCACATTTATGTAAACAGTGTAGCAGTGCCCACTCACCACCTTACTAACGAAGACAATTGTGGATACTGTCGAATGCTATGAGTTTTACAGAGAATTAATCCCCAGAATATTTGATACAAGTAATCCATCTTGAAAGGTGTAACATTTACGTATGGATCATAACATCATCTTTTGTCGAAGAAGATGTATGTTAAAATGAAGAGAGTACGAAAAGAATACAATGAATAGAAAGCAGGGAAAGGAGGGCAAGAATGTGACAAAGCCATCGCAGAAGACGTAGTTGGTCAGTGGGTCATCTGCTAAGGATTCCATGAATAGTCACGCAGGCACTGTACGGAACAGTAAAAAGTCTGGAGGCAGCAAAATTTGTAGTGTACTAAATACACTATATGAAATTATGACTGAGTTGGGTATGTGAGGGGTGAAGCAGTTATCGAAAGATGTAAAGTGGTAAAAACATGAAATCAGTTGAAGACTAATTGAAATATTGGTGACCGCATATAACCATCTACATCGACATGATTACTCTGCAGTTCACAAGTAAGTCGTGGAAAACGGTTCATCACACAACCTTGAAGATATTTCTCTAGCGGGATCCTGTACAATACTGCCCAGGAAAAACGAACACGTAAATCTTTGCGTGTGAGCTGCGATTTCCCTTATTTTATTGTAGTGATCGTTTTTCCCTGTGTACGTGGGTGTCAACAAAATATTTTACCAATCGGATCAGAAAAGTTGCCACTGAAATTTGATGAGAAGATACTGCTGCAACGGCAAACGCCTTTGTTTCAATGACTGCCATCCCAATTCGCGTATTATATCCCAATTCTCCAAAAGAGGACGGATAAGAGTAGCGCAGACAGTCTCTTTAGTAGACCTGTCACATTTTCCAAGCGTTTTGCTTATAAAAACAGTCTTTGGCTCAGTTTCCCCTTAACATTACCTATGTGATCGTTTCAATTTAAGTTATTAATAATTGTAATCCATAAATATTTAGTTTAATTCGCAGGTTTAAGATTTGTTTGATTTATCTCATAACCGAATTTTAGCAGATTCCTTTTAGAACTCATGTACATGACTTCACACTTTTCACTATTTAGAGTCAACTGTCGCTTTTGGCACCTTACAGGTATCTTGTATAAACAATTTTGCAAGTGATCTTGATTATCTGGTAGCTTTAGAAGAACGGTAAAGGACAGCATCGTCTGCAAACGACATAAGTGGGCTACACAGATTGTTTACCAAATCGTGTATGTAGATCAGGAACAGCAAAGAGCCTACCGCAGTTTCTTGGGAGACGCCAGATACTACTTCTCTTTTACTCGGTGACATTCCATCAGTTACTACAGCCTGTGATCTCGCTAACAGGAAATCACGAATGCAGTGCCGCAGCTGAGATACTCCGTAGACACATAGTTTGATTAAAAGTCGCTTGTGAGGAATGGTGTCCAAAGACTTTTGCATATCTATAAATATGGAATCAGTTTGACCTTCCCTGTCGATGGTACTCACTACTTTCTGTGCCTCGAGAGCTGTGGTTCAAGAGAATTATATTTTCTGAATTCATATTGGCTATTTGTCAATATTCTACGTAATTCATAATGTTGGAACGTAGTACATGTACCAAAATCCTACTTCAAATAGACGTTAGTGATGTGTGTCTGTAATTCAGCGGATGACTCCCATTTCCTTTCTTGAGCATTGATGTGGCCTTTGCTGCTTTCCAGTCTTTAGTTATGGATCTTTCGACGAGCGGTGGTTGTATATCATTGCTAAGTGGCTACACAACAGGAATTAACAGATTTTGAACGCGGAGTGGTAGTTGGAGCTTGAGGCATGGGACAGTTCGTTTCGGGAATCATTAGCGAATTCAGTATTACGAGATCCACAGTGTCAAGAGTGTGCCGATAATAGTAAATTTCTCAAGCATTACCTCTCACGACGGACAACGCAATGGCACGACGGCCTTCACTTAACGACCTCGAGCAGTAGCGTTTGCGTAGAGTTTTCAGTTCCAACAGACAAGCAACATTACGAGAAATAGCCGCAGAAATCAATGTGGGACGTGTGACGAACGTTTCCGTTTATAGTGTGTGGCTAAATTTTCTGGTACCGCGCGCCCGGGATTTGAATCCCCGCCAGACGTCATGGACGTCGAAGACCCCTAGAGGTCTGTGCACCATCGCGCCGTAAGCTGTGGCGGCGCACCTCCTGGCCTGCATTTACTGTGAGGGCGCCACAGTGGAACACGTGGTTCCAGCAGCCAATAGCGGCGCCCCCGATAGAGTATTTAAGAGCCGGCCTCTCACTCAGCCAGCGAGTCTAATCGTTGCGTGAGTCTCGACACATGGCCTCGACAAGACAGCCTGTTTATCGTACTTTGATCTCGTTATCGTGGACGTCTTGGATTCGTTTGGTTGTCTCTGTCACCACGTTGCGTCTTGCGTGTTGTCGTCGTAAGGTCTTTCTCCATCGTCTGTCGTTGTTTCGTGTCCGTCTTTCCGTTCGTTTGATTGTGCATGGGCCGCTCTCCGTTTGGTCCTGCCGCGCTTTCTCGGCCACCCCACGACCGTTCCGGTCGCGGTCACAACAGGTTACAACAAATTTGGCGTTAATTTCCTGTGGCAGCAGACGAACGACGAGTGTTTTGGTAATAGTACGACGTCGTCCGCAGCGCCTCTCCCTGGCTTGTGGCCATATCGGTTGGACCCTAGACGACTGGGATATGAGTGTGGCGCACTCCCAACGAAGGCATGGACTCAAGTTGTCAACAAGGCAGTGTGCAAGCTGGTGATGGCATCATAATGGTATGGGCTCTGTGTACGCAGAATGGAGTGGGTCCTCTGGTCCAACTGAACCGATCACTGCCTGGAAATGGTTACGTTTGGGTACTTAGAGACCATCTGCAGACATTCACGGACATCGTGTTCCTAAACAGCGATGGTATTTTTATGGATGCCATTTTTATGCCCCATGTCACTGGTATGCAGTTGTTCGCCATTTGTTTGAAGAACACTCTGGACAACTCGAGTGAATCATTTGGCCACCCAGATCGCCCGACATGAATTTCGTCGAAAGTTTATGGGACGTAATTGAGAGGCAAGAAATTATAGACGGCTATAGGGGCAGCGTGGCTCAATATTCCCTCCCGGGACTTGCTAAGACTTGTCGAGTCTATGCCACATCAAGTTGCTCCACTACTCCGGCATAAAAGGAGGTCCGGCTCGATATTAGGACGTATCCCTCGACTTTTGTCAACTCCGTGTATTTGAATGTGAGATATGACTACGCATGATTGTGGAATACCAAGGGGCTTATGAATTAGGTTACTGCAATTATTTTCGACAATTTTTTATAAACATATTGTACAGTGTATGAAAATGAATTCTGAACTTCCCATGTTACTTTTGAGCCGTAGTTGTGTCCGGCTCTTCGAAAAGCGCGCCAGGCGGTTTGCTTTCGCTTCGCGTCTAGTGTTTGCTGTGGCGCTTTCGGTTTGGCGCGCTGTTTGGATCGCTACCGCCCTCTGACGGGAGGTGGAGCAAGTGTAGGGTCGCGTGACGATCGAGGAGTACGTACTGGGCGGTGACCGAGAGATGTGGTGGCGCTAGCGGGGTCCTGCTGTTGGTTGTCGTCAACAGCTCGCCACGTGCTTTGGCCGACCTCTTGGCTGTCATGGGCTAAGTCTGCCTTACCCGCATCTACGTGGCTTATGAAGCTTAGAAGCCGTGGTGCAGCAGATCAGCGCGTGGGACCGTATGTCTTCTTATCGGTCGTTGAAACCACTGGCAGCGGTTGGCTCTGACGAACATTTGGAAGTGCGACGTGTTCCCGGCGCTGTGGTGGAGTGTGAGAAGTTGAGTACTGTTTTTATAAAGGGGTTTCTCAAGTTCTAGTGAAGTGTATGAGTTTCTTCACCAGTGGTTTTGTTGGGGTCTTCCCACCACAGTTTTCGTTTGCCTGTCCGCGGGAATGTGGTAATTGCTTCTTGGTCGGGCCGTTTCATTCACACCTCGATTGGGTGATTTAGGGTCGGTGTCGTGTGTCTCTGTGGTTCAGAGTCTGTACAGGCACCGCCCTTGCTACATCTTCTGGTTTTGGGTAACTCTAGGAGATGGTGCCTTGTAATGCAAGTTTTGGGGCTGATCTGCTGCGGCCCTGTAGACCACCAATAACTATTCCGACTATTGTGATCTGAGCCCCTTTTGACGTGGCACTGCCTCACCGAGCTAAGGAAAATTTTTTTGGGAACTGCCTTTAATGTGAAGGTTTGTGTGCTGGCTTATTCACATTTATCTTGTAACAACTGACAGGTGTAATATAAGTTATTTAATTGGCAAGAGACAACTATTTTAACTTTAGTACAAACTAGCTACTTACAGGTTTCTTTTACGGAATTGTTCTCTTATACAGGGTGTTACAAAAAGGTACGGCCAAACTTTCAGGAAACATTCCTGAAAGAAAAGATGTTATGTGGACATGTGTCCGGAAACGCTTAATTTCCATGTTAGAGCTCATTTTAGTTTTGTCAGAATGTACTGTACTTCCTCGATTCACCGCCACGATTTCATACGGGATACTCTACCTGTGCTGCTAGAACATGTGCCTTTACAAGTACGACACAACATGTAGTTCATGCACGATGGAGCTCATGCACATTTCGGTCGAAGTGTTCGTACGCTTCTCAACAACAGATTCGGTGACTGATGGATTGGTAGAGGCGGACCAATTCCATGGCCTCCACGCTCTCCTGACCTCAACCCTCTTGACTTTCATTTATGGGGGCATTTGAAAGCTCTTGTCTACGCAACCCCGGTACCAAATGTAGAGACTCTTCGTGCTCGTATTGTGGACGGCTGTGATACAATACGCCATTCTCCAGGGCTACATCAGAGCATCAGGGATTCCATGCGACGGAGCGTGGATACATGTATCCTCGCTAACGAAGGACATTTTGAACATTTCCTGTAACAAAGTGTTTGAAGTCACGCTGGTACGTTCTGTTGCTGTGTGTTTCCATTCCATGATTAATGTGAATTGAAGAGAAGTACTAAAATGAGCTCTAACATGGAAAGTAAGCGTTTCCGGACACATGTCCACATATATTTTCATTCTTTGTGTGTGAGGAATGTTTCCTGAAAGTTTGGCCGTACCTTTTTGTAACACTCTGTATATATATGATAATTTTAAAATCTTATTATTGGGAAGTCGTTAAGTCATACCTTGCAATCTCCTTTACATAGAGAAAATTCGCCAGCTGTTTAAAAGAGTTTAAAATCTTATTATTGGGAAGTTGTTAACGTCATACCTTGCAATCTCCTTTTCATAAAGACAATTGATCAACTATTGGAAATTGTTTTTGAAACAGTATTTTTTTTAAAAAAAAAGCTAGAGTTAAAAATTTATTATTGAGAAAGTCTTTTAAAATAAAAAGGTATCTCTAGCAGTGCATGTTATTTCACCAGCACCTCTTTGCCCCTACTTCCACGATAACGTTTTGGAGTAACATGTGTACTTGAGTTGTTGTGTGTGAACCGCCCTAACTGATGGTTCAACTTCGTCAATAAAGTTTACTGCAGAGCATACAATACATAATTACTAACTAAACGTGCACTACAAAACACTGATAAATAACAAGACGATGAAAAGCAATTTCCCCTTAGCCGGAGCCTTGTGTGCTGTGCAGTTTGTGACGCATGAGTGAATATTTAGTGGAGCAGCATTGTGGGATGGCGAGCGCCTGCCGCATCTACAGCAGCAGCAGCAGCAGCAGGTGATGAATCCAGTGGGCGAGCCTGGGGTGGAGTACTGGAGTACCAGCTCCTCCAGCCAGCCGGCGGCCCCTCCCCTGCGCTGCGGGCCTTGTTGCGCTCGCCGTCCGCTGCAGCTGACGCCGCCGCTTCCTGCGCAGTAATTACGCTCAGTCCTAACGCAAGCCGGGCCACTAGCATAACTGTGCAGCAGTAACTGCTCTGCAGGTGGTGGTGGTGCGCGGCGCGCCAAAGAGAGCAGCTCGAGGCGGCGGAGATCTGGGCTAACTTCTGTTTTGCAAACACCTTGCACCCTTCGCATCCTTATCGTGTCTTGCAGGGATAACTTACGTTAACCGAATTACAGAGCAGGTAATGCAGTGGAGGAATTCACTTCCACCTTGTAATAACGCTCAGTCAATCAGGTTGTCGCTTATAACACTGTTACATATGATTTACTACTTCCTTATGAAACCTTCCCGTCTCCTCTATCTCTCTTCTGTTACGCAAACTTCCGTTCTACAATAACCTATGAAACCTTCCCTTAGGATCTCTTGCTTGATAATAACAAATGAAATCTTCCCTTTGAAATTAATTCTCTTTCTCAATAATAATAAGTCCAATCCTAGTATACAAATTTAAATGCTGCTCATTAAAAGTGATTTGCTGATTATTTCGACGAAACATAGAATGTGTCGTCGTCGTGGCCCTCAGTCGTTACCTGCAACAACCCACAACTGTTCCTTAACATTTTACTATTACTGGATCGCCATCTGACTGCTACATCGAACTGCGACATGAATATACTTACTCTGCTTTACTATATTAGTTGCTGGTGGGCTGTCATAATTAGTGGCTGTATTCTTTAATAGCAAATCTGACGTTATTCTTCAATTAAATCGACTGAAGTTACGTAATTCACAGTTAAACTTTTTCTTGGCAACAATAAAAGTCTGCAAACTCCTATCGCTCCTCTCAACCTCTCGCTTCAGACCTGCTACTGACTCGCTTCACATCTCGCTTACTACTGACTTCCTACGAATACTAAAGTGCGATTTCTCCCGCCAACAATGCTTTCTGGTGCAGACAATCCCTGCTACCATTACAAAACGTATCAATGCGTGGTCTTTCCTGCTCTTTTCTTAAAATGTATCCAAACGCTGTCTCTCCCGCCCTTTTTAAAATTATAACAATGTGCGGTCTCTCCCGCCAACAATACTTTGGTGCAGACATTCCCTGCTACCACAATTATTTCCAAAATAGCAAATATTAATTATTCCTTCTTAATCCTATTAATAAAATATAAACATCTTTCATAAATTGTGGTTTGACAATAGACAATAGAAATATACACGTCTTTCATTTATGACGTAAAATTAAAAAAAAAAAAGTGGCCAAGTGCGAGTAGGACTTCCATACACACTAGCAGAGTTGTGGGGCCGTTTTAGATAGTAGTGAAACTGTACACTATTGCCATGTCCTTTCTTAGTCATTCTACTCTTGGCGGTTCCACATACCTTTCCGCTAGCTGGTAACAATTTGCACGAAAACTGGAATCACTGATAAGTCGTCCGCTTTCTCAGTGTACAGTTGTGCCATTCTTGACTCTACGACACCGTATTTCTGTTTTCAGAATTATCAAAATTGACTTAGCAATTAAATATCATTTTGTTTTTAAGCTAAATTAATGTTTTCATTTATTTTCAGTGTTTCCGTAGCTTCGAGCTGTCATTTATATATGGTCAGTGCTCGATCCAAATTTCCGTACCTGGGAGGAAAATGTTAGAAGAAGATGAAGATAGTGGTGCAAATGAACTTGAAGATGAAAATGACCCCTCATATAATAATGAGCTTAACACTGCTCCTCACACCAATGAGAGAAAGGCCAACCAGTGTTGTATCTCTGCAGTTGCCCAGTTTGCCAAACACGTCGTTCAATGACATATAAAGAATAGAGAGAATTTGAGTGAATATTGAACATTCGTGAAAAATTGTGTATCAGTTCATGTGTGAAATTCATTATATGCCACTAATTTTTCACATTCCATGTGTGCTCCTTACAGCAATCCAATAATGTTTTACTTTATTTTTAATACGATAAACTAGTCTGACCTACTGTGTTCCATTTCATCTACATGGATACTCTGCAAATCACATTTGAGTGCCTAGCAGAGGGTTCATCGAACCACCTTCACAATTCTCTATTATTCCAATCTCGTATAGCGTACGAGAATAATGAACACCTATATCTTTCCGTACGACCTCTAATTTCCCTTATTTTATCTTGGTGATCGTTCCTCCCTATGTTAGTCGGTGTCAACAAAATATTTTCGCATTCGGAGGGGAAAGTTGGTGATTGGAATTTCGTGAGAAGATTCCGTCGCAACGAAAAACGCCTTTCTTTTAATTATGTCTATCCCATAACCTGTATCATTTCTGTGACACTCTCTCCCATATTTCGCGCTAATACAAAACGTGTAGCCTTTCTTTGAACTTTTTCGATGTACTCAGTCAGTCCTATCTGGTAAGGATCCCACACTGCGCAGTAGTATTCTAAAACAGGACGGACAAGCGTAGCGTAGGCAGTCTCCTTAGTAGGTCTGTTACATTTTCTAAGTGTCCTGCCAATAAAACGCAGTCTTTGGTTAGCCTTCCCCACAACATTTTCTATGCGTTCCTTCCAATTTTAATTGTTCGTTATTGTAATACCTAGGTATTTAGTTGAATTTACGGCCTTTAGATTTGACTTATTTGTCATGTAACCTTGACAGTGAGTCAGGGTTACGTAAACTTGCTTTCGTTTTGTTATTCATTTTGAATTTTTTGTGTTAAACTGATATTTTGTATTCTAATACAGTAAATTCAAATACAAAATTTATAAATAGATCTGTTTTGAGCTGACTACATCGCAGTCAGCTCAAGAAAGATGACCTATAATAACAGCTGTTAACAGCTGCTGCGTAAGATGGCCACACAAACAAACGTATTATAAATAAATATTTGTAATGAAAGTAAAATAAATTACATTTCACTCCTAAAACAAAGCAGTACCTTCTTGAACCCCCGACTCAATTATTATACGAAGAAAAACTTCGATTTAAGGTTAATTTTATTCCAGGAATCTCGACGATTTTTGCCTCTTATCTTAATACTGGTATGATATCGGTCCCAGGGACTACAAGACATTCGATATCGTTTAAATTCCAAATTTTACGTCGGATAACAAATGACAAAAGTAATACTATTTTCGTGTGATGTACTTGCAGATTTTTTTTTCTTTGTTGGTAGAGTGAAACGTTCCTTCTTGCCAAATATCATAACTGTAAGTCAAGGGGAACTACCCTATAGGTTTTAATGAATGAGTACGCGAGGATCGAAATATGTGACATAAAAGGCCGTATATTCTGACTGCACTGATATAAAAGTATAACATTTTTAAACCCACAAAATACAATAAAAGGAAATATCATCATTCTAGATCAACGGGAACTGCCCATTAGGTTTTGAAGTGTGAGTACTAAAATAAATGACATAGATGTCCGCCAACGGACGGTTGACATTAGTATGTGACATAAATTGCAACCTAATGCATCCGTCCGTTCCTGAGGAAAAGGGTTTGGAACAGTGGGAGAGACAGACCGACAGGCTGGCGTACAACAAAGTGATCCTATGAATGTGCTTTCTCTACTAATTCATCTACAACAACCTAAAAAGGAGAAATGAAAACATGCTTACTGTCTATATATTTCTTGTCATGACTACACTCAAAACAGTTCCTTTTTACCATACACTATTCCACTGTCGACGACATTTTGACAGGCTTCTTTTAATGTCAGAATGAGATTTTCACTCTGCAGTGGGGTGTGCGCTGATATGAAACTTCCCTCGCAGATTAAAACTGTGTGCCGGACCGAGAGTCGAACTCGGGAACTTTGCCTTTCGCGTGCAAGTGCTCTACCAACTGAGCTAACCCCGGTCCTCACAGCTTTACTTCCGCGGTACCTAGTCTGCTACCTTCCAAACTTTACAGAAGCTGTCCTGCTAACCTTGCAGGACTAGCACTTTTGAAAGAAAGGATATTGGGGAGACATGGCTTAGCCACAGCCTAGGGGATGTTTCCAGAATGAGATTTTCACAGGTGCTGGCGGAAGTAAAGCTGTGAGGACGGGGCATGAGTCGTGCTTGGGTAGCTCAGTTGGTAGAGTACTTGCCAGCGAAAGGAGAAGGTCCCGAGTTCGAGTTTCGGTGCGGCACACAGTTTTAATCTGCCAGGAAAGTTTCTTTTAATGTCGTTTGCCTTTCTACACCTGTATGTATTTGTCAGAAGAAATTAAAATCAATCCTATGACCTTGCATTGAAAGGTGTTCTTTTTCATTGACGCTTTCAGAGATTGCTTAAATATTTGTGACAAAAAAGTGGGTCCAAAATTTACCATTAATTCATCCTTTATTGACTGTATCTGCATTTTTTTCTTATCTTTAACGAATTCTTCTGAGTGGTGGCAGCGCCTCTGTCTTGATCTAAACCATGCATGCTGCCCGCTCTCCTCCTTTACAGCCTTTGATGACAAAAGAAACTCATGACTCAGACACGTACAGGTGTCGATAATTAAAGTTCGGGCGAAAAACGTGACATTTGTTTCAGTACGTCGCCATATTGTTCGAACTTAGCGTTATTCTATTTTCCTATGTATACTGATGGGAGATGTGTTGAAAATATAGGCACCAATAGGAGGGCTTCGGGAATTCCCACTGATCACCAATGTTACTGGAAGGCGGCCTTCTACTTGGCGCAGCGGCTACAGCGAACGTCCAATGTGGAAACATAAAGAATTCCTTAAAAGTGTAAGGAATAAACCTATATCATATTTAGTGTTACTTTTCATGGGGAAAACCATATAGTTTCGTGCTTTCGACAAGTCCGGCAACCTTAAAGACAAATGAAAATCTATCTATACGAGATACAGTCCTCTAAAATATCATGATGAGCTCTTCCTAAGACAAAAAGAGTTCCGGAGGCAAATGAGCAGTCCGTTCGAGTCTTTGTTGGGGACTGTTGGCAAGAAAGAGTACTGAGAATCGGAGTATGGAACGTGAGAACTCTGAATGTGGCAGGGCAACTGCAGATTCTGAAAGGAGAAATGCGCAGGCTTACGTTAAAGGGAAAAGTGAAGTGGATCAGAAAAAGGACAGATACTTACGGTTATTTAATAATAGGGGAACAGCACTAGCCTCAACAAATGGCGGCATCATTAAGAGTAGGCAGGTAAACAGAGTGAGTTACTTCGAAAACCCCAATGAGTCAATTATTCTTCTGAGGACTGAAACATAATCACCATCAACGACGATATTTTATACGCTTTTATGCTAGTATCACAAGCCAATGATTGAGAAATTGAGAGACTAGGTGAGGAAATCGAGGAATTGGTAATGTTGATGAGAGGAAATTTTTTTTTTGTAATCTTAGGTAATAGGAACACGATTATGAGGAAGTTGATGGAACTGGGTGGAAAAAAAAAACAAAAAAAAAACAGAAAGAGCGAGATTCACTTAGAATTCTACCATATGATTAACCCGCTGCAGCCAACAAATTCAGGAAAAAGATAGCATATTTGTAAAAGTCCACGAAACACCGGTAGCTAACATTTGAAAAACACCGTGGGTAAATCAAGATTTAGGAATCAACTCCTGTAATTATGAAAACAACTATTTCAATATTTCATCGTAAATCACAATGTATTCTACAAGCAGAGAGTCCTGATTTTGGTCTGATACGAATAATATGACATCAATGTTTTTGTATGTGAGTCCGTGTAGCAAGTAAAGGACCATTGGAAATCTGAACAACATGAAACTAATGAAGTGGATTGCACTCATACGTTGTTTCAAGAGCCGGTTGCATGTACTAGGAAACCTTAAAAGTTGACAGCAGCTGATGCTTTTGAATGTAGAAGGAGGCGCGAAAAGTCAATATCCAAAAATTGGTTGAGATCCCTTACATCCATATCAATATATGTGGAACTGAATTTCTTGTAGACGAAAATACAATACTGGTCGCTCATCTGACGTCATCAGTTGCTTAAATAAACGAATATTTCTCGTGAATAGTTCTGTGATTCTTGGACTGACATTTACCACTCTTGTCAAACAGTGATACGCACACATAATCGTGTTTCATGCATAGCGCATGAATAATGTAATTGTCGAACATAACTAACACTGTCGAAGACGTACGTCTAACTGACAACTGATGATAAGTGGCGGAGGGTACTTCTGGTACCAGTAACTGTTCCCCGCTCCCTGTTTCACTCGCAAGTGACACAAGATGAAGAATGATAGTCGGTAAGCATCATTATTAGCTGTAACTTTTGGATTTTTTTCATTGTGTTCATTTGGCGAGAGATACGCGGGGGGAAGCAATTTGTCTCGAAATTTCAATGTTAAACTTCTCTGTGAAGCACATCTCTCTTGTAACGTCTGCCACAGCAGCTTATTGAGAAACTCTGTAACGCTCTCGTGCCAACTAAACGATCCCATGACTAAACGCGCCGATCTTGGTTGGATCTTCTCCACATTTTCTGTTAGTCTTACCTGGCAAGGGTCCCAGATTTATGGACGATATTCAAAAATCGGCGGAACGAGCGCCTTGTAGGCCAGTTCTTTCGAGGCTGAGTTACATTTCCTTATGATTCTTCCTAGGGGTCTCATTCTGGAGTCCAGTTCCCCCACTCAGCTTCAGGTCTGTCTGAATAGGTAAGCCCATCTTCATTTATGCTGTATCATAGAGATACGGAAACTTCCATATTTCGCAACAAATTTACAGGGTGCGGCGCTTAAATCCGGACAAATCTCAGTTTTAATTTCCCACCATATCCTAGTTCAACCGGAGGCCGCGATTGGCCTTGAAAGCCGTAGGCATCTAGCAAACAATCCGAACCCCAAAATGGCAGAGATGTTACGGACAAGAGTGGACTACAACCAAAGAGCCGCAATTATCGATAGTCTTCACGCTGGGCGTGCGACCACTGAAATAGTTCGATTGTTCAGGTACCCGAGACCAACTGTTTACGATATTGTGACCAAGTATACTGCTTCGGGCAAGTCAGGGCAAGGCCCGGTAACCCGGCGAGGGAACTTGATTCGAGGAAACGCTTGTCACGAAATGCTGCAGTCATCGAAAATGTTCAAGCGCTGATTTACGAGGACCCGGGGCAATGGCCGAGGAAATTGGCGTCATTACTGAATGTCAGCGAGTGAACAATGCGTGGGATGACAGAGAAGGAGCTCATACGCGCCACTTAGTCCAAAACTGGCTCTCGGGTAACTCTGACATGTTCTAGTCAAAGGAGTTCTGACCCCGAATAGCCCGTCTTTGAATCCCCTCGATTACTATGTTTGGAGCGTAATCGAGAGAATTATCAATAAGGCGAGGGACCCTAACGTCGCATCTCTAATCACCGCCATCGAAGCAGCATTCTCGAATATAGACAGCGCTCTTTTAAAGAGTGCGTGAGAACGCTTCCGGACAAGATTGGAGGCGGCCATTGTGAAAGGGATTACATGGAGTAATATTACTCTTGAAAGATACCACTACTTATATTAAAAGGATTTTCATTTTCATTTTATTTTGTTTTAATAAATTTGCTTTAAAAAAGTTTCATTTTCCGGATTTAAGCGCCGCATCCTGTATTCTTGAGTGCCAGACATGTTTCACATATTCATGTTACCCACCTTCAGTAGTATTCATTTTGTGTCCTGTTCATGCAGCCACCTCTATCCTGTATGTGCTAAATGCGCATGGTGTAAGTTTCTTCCAGTAAATACTTCTTTGCACATAGCCCATACTGTAGAAATCTACACATGCTTGCACTGCTTTTGCCATGGGGGTCACTGTTCACAAAAGCAGTGCAAGCATGTGCAGTTCCCTACGGTATGTTTACAGGAAGAAACCTATACCACACGCTTTTGGCAGATATAGAACAGCAAATGGGCGCTTGAACAGGACACAAAACTGAATACCACTCAAGGTGTCTAACACGAATACGGAATGGTACTTAAGAATAAATTGCAAGGAAAAAAAAATGGTTCAAATGGCTCTGAGCACTATGGGACTTTACAGCTGAGGTCATCAGTCCCTTAGAACTTAAAACTACTTGAACCTAACTAACCTAAGGACGTCACACACATCCACGCCCGAGGCAGGATTCGAAACTGCGACCGTAGCGGTCGCGCGGTTCCAGACTGTAGCGCCTAGAACCGCTCGGCCACTCCGGCCGGCTAAATTGCAAGAGACGAAAGCTTTGTTATCATTATGATGCGAGGGTTGCCCAGAAAGTAAAGCACCGCATTTTCCTTTTCTCAGCCGAAAACAATGCTACGAATGCGTAGCGTTACGTATGTATTGCTTGAAGTCTGCTGGGTGAGCGCGCCTAGTTTACGTCACCTCCGACAGATGGTGTAGCTGCAGGACAGTTTCAAAATCGCGTCTGTAGGTGATGTACGTTACAAGCAACGTGCCGTCATTGAGTTTCTCACAGCAGAAAAAGAAAACTGTGGGGAATATTCACAAAAGCTTGCGCAAAGTCTATGGAGTACCTGCTGTCGACAGAAGTACAGTTAGTCGCTGGGCAAGGAGGGTGAGGTCATCAGAAGGCGGTTCGGCGGAGCCACACGATTTGCAGCTGTCGGTGAGACCATCGACGACTGTCACACCTGACATGTTGCAGCGAGCTGATGTTCTCATTCGCCATTAAATGATGCCATTCGTGGCAGACATTTTGAGTGCGATGAGGAGGTGATTCACACAGTGAAGCACTGGTTCCGCCACCAGGTAAGGATTGGTACCGACAGGCATACACGCCCTTGTTTCCATCCTGGAGGAAGGCCATAAAACGGCATGGAGATTACGTGGAAAAATAGGGTGCGTAGTTAAAAAACCGTTCTTTCGTGTGTGTAATTCTCATTATCTTCAGTAAAGAACTGCTGAAGAAAGAAATGGGATGTAATCGTTTCTGGGCAACCCTCGTAAAAAATAATTGACGTTTTTATTAGTAACTGAGAAAATGGATGCAAATATTAACTCGTAGGTATTGTTGAAGTGTTGAGTTCTATCTGCAAGGAAGTCTTGAATCAAGTGGCAAATCCAGCCCTACACTCAATAACCTCGCATTTTTTCACCAAACGGAAGTGCGGCACGAATGCCTCGAGTTCTGCAAGATCTCTGTTTGCGAAATCCATGTTGATTATTATAGAGCACATTTCCTTTCTCCATTATTGTAATAATTCCTGGTCATAAATCATGTTCCACAATTTTACAAGAGATTGGCCTCAACAGCATACTCCTCGCGAACAGGCCATGAAGGCCCAAATGTTCCGACCGGCCGCCGTGTCATCCTCAGCCCACAGGTGCCACTGGATGGGGCATGTGGTCAGCACACTGCTCTCTCGGCCGTATGTCAGTTTCCGAGACCGGAGCCGCTACTTTTCAATCACGTAGCTCCTCAGTTTGCTGCACTAGGACTGACTGCACCCCGCTTGCCAACAGCGCTCGGCAGACCGTATGGTCACGCATCCAAGTGCTAGCCCATCCCGACAGCCCTTAACTTCGGTGATCTGACGGGAACCGGTGTTACCACTGCGGGAAGGCCGTTGTCACTCAACAGCATAGGCCTATAATTATGTGCATCTGTCCTACCACGTCCCTTGAAAAAGCGAATGGCCCGTGCTTTTTTCCAGTTGTTAGACACCGTTCGTTGCTCCAACGAACTACGGCCAGCTACCGCTACAAGGAAAGCAATTTATTTCTCGTAATCTCTATAGAATCTTACAAGCTCCTCAACTGCCCTGATGCCTCTCTGCCATTAAGCGATTGTAGTTTCTTTTCTGTTCCGTGATCAGTTATCTCAGTATCTATTTCGTCGTTCGTACGATCACTGAAAGGAGGGACCGTATTACGATTTCTTCTCTCTGGTATCTTCCGCCTCGGTGCCTGTATGGTCACTGACTGACTGAATAGATCATTTCGAACGGCCAAATGAATTTACATAAGACCAAAACCTCTTAGGGTTTTAGTCACATCGGTTTCCAAAAATTTTACTTCAAAAGTCATCGAGTGCTTCTCTCATTTGTCTCCTAACGCCCATTTTTGCTTCGTTCAGCTTTGATTTGTCTGCTAGGTTTTGACTTCCGTCGAATCTGCGATGAAGGTGTCTTTGGTTACGTAGCAGCTTTGTAACACAGCTATTAAACCAAAAGTAGTTCTTTCTCGCCTCTTAAGACCTTGCTCTGGACCATACTTGTCTAAGGCATACTGAACGATGCTTCGTAATATTTTTTCCCGTTTGTGATCCACATCTTCGTCCTCGGCACTGAAAATTAGTTGTTTCCTACTAAGACACTCTGTAATTTGTATCCTGGTTTTGCTAAGTAAAAATATTTTCCTACCTTTCTTAACATTCCTTGTAATACCAAAAGCCCAGATGCTATCATAGTCTCATTATCACCGTTTCGTTCCACTACGTTAGCTGATTCGATATGTGATTCGGTTACTTATGAAAGGGCTCTTGTCACGAAAAGTAAACTGTTGGGAAATTAAAAAAAAACTTTATTTTCCTAATATTACTAAATACGACAGATTTTTTATTCTAATTATTTTGATTCTACTAACCGCTAATAATAACGATGATTAAAAACAACTATGTTGTTTACTTTACATGATAGTGTCTATCAAGGTTGTCAGACAAAAGTCCTTTCATTAAAAAAAGGGCTGACAGAAGCCCATTCATTGAGAAAAAAGTGAGCAGAGAGAAATGCAATTATTGCTTGAGAGTTTATGAAGGCCATTTATTTTACATTAAACATTTTGTACAAAACTGAGATTGCCTTTAACAGATACATGAGAATGAGTTTTTAACAAATACAAATTAACATTAAAGTTTCACATCATTGAATTTCGCAGTTCCTTTTTAACTGTAAGCCACTGAATCACCTTGTCATAAAAGAAACCATGTTCCTCATGGACGAACTGAACGAGCTTCTTTATATCATCCACTTTCTTTTTAGGAATAGGTACTCTTTCAATGTATGCTTTGTGTATGGGTAGAGAAATGCAAGATTGTGTCGGGATAGCTAGTTTGAATGTATTGTAGAGAATGCCACTAATGAAGGCTGATACTGTTTCTTTTCCTTTACTTGATTGCTGCAACGAAAATTCATGGTAGTTAGAAATAGTAAAATATTCTCTCTTTCCCTTCTTTTCAGTTTTGTTTTCTTCTGAAACAGTACCTTTTTATAGAACTGAGGCCATCATTTTTGAAAATTCCAAATTTTTTCTCTTTTTTATCAAATCGGCACTAAACCTTCCCTGTACTGTACACGTTAATGTCGTTTTACATACTTCTTCTATTGTGTAATATCGGTCATATTTCCTTAATTTTCTTTTGACAAAGCCAAAGACTCTGTCACAGGGCAGATAGGAGTGGCCCCTTATGGGCAGTCTGTACACAATCTTTTTGAATCTTGCACTCTCTGCAAGAGAAAATAGGAACCTAATCATTGTGTGACTTTTGTTTTGACCTATACAGCTATCACTGTACAGGTACAATTCATCAATATTTTCTGGTATATTATCATTTATATATTTCACTACAAAATAGCAAATTTCTATGCTGCCCTTTCCTGCAACCCCTTGGTGGTACAAGCAAAAGGATACTTGTCTAAGGTAATAGACACCCTGAACTGGAATTGTGGACAAAGAAATGTTTGTCATGTAGTCGAAACACAAAAGCACAGCATTACCATGTCCTGCACAGTATTGTTTTGTTTCACGTAACGAAGTATAAAAATTGTTGCCCCGCCTTTTGTATACGAGTATCTGTGCAACATCTACTCGTTTTGCTGTATCATTAAGCTGAGGGTTTTTGATTCGCGTATTAAGCATCTCACACTCACAGCAGGTGTCAATTTGGGCCCTTCCAAATAGGTAGTTAAAATGTTCGTTGAATACCTTATAGCAAAAACTATATTTTACATCACGACAGTGATATTTTTCTAAAAACGGGTTGTACATTTGCTTTACGTTAAGCCTTGCGTGCAAATATCGTATTTCTTTCGAAGAGTAGTGACTAGTTTTTAGGAGGAATGACTTAATGTAGTCTTTTATTTGGTAGGTATAATATTGTGGAAAAGTCTTACGGTTCTCCTGCTGCCCCTCAAATTTCTAGGTGATTCGCCTTTTAAAATTAGCTCTTTCAGTCTTCTAGCTTTTTATCCCCTACGGCATACAAACTCAGAAAGGCTTTTTTGCAAACCTTAACTCGTTGTTTACAAGCCATAACAAAATGTAAATGGACTCACATGTTCAACAGAATGCGTAGGCTTAGTAAACTCCTCTTCTTTGCCATCTGTGGGGTTAGGTTTCAACCTACACCTTTTACTCTTCACTGGATGGGCTGCTAATGATTGATGCTTGCAAAGCTTTCGCCTCTGCTAATAATGTCAATTTGGTCCTCCTCAGAAAACTTGTTGAAGTATTTCATTCTGCACCTACAAAATGCAAAATAAGTTAGTCCCATTGCTTTCAAAATCAGTTTAAAAATGTAAGACTTAAAGATGTAGGCTATGTTAGGGCTCACGTAGAACAACAAAACGCAATAAATTGAAGCATAACCTACAACAAAAACCTACAGAACTGTCTAGATCTAAGGTGCTTCAAAATAAATAAGTCAACTTACGAGCATGGTGTCCCTGTTTTTCGTGCTTGAGAAACATTCCCTTTGTAATTAATATAGTCATCACCACGGATTATTCCTTTTTTTGTACGGTTTACTTTGTAGTTCTCGATCTTGCGAACTCCTCTTTTACGTTTATTACCTTCCACGACGTCATTAATTTTAGGTTAAAAATATCATTTGAAACTAACCCACAACAATAACAACCACGATGAAGAGAGAGGAATAGAACTGTAAACTACACAGACTACTGAACAGAAACACCTGGTTACCAGACCACTGCTGCCAACCATGCTCTATTTTAGAAAGGGCTCTTGTCATTGACTTAACCGATTCATGTTTAGGTCTGTTTGTAGGCAGTAAGTCTACGACGTTTCATTCCCGAGCTGGTTCTGTAATTATCTGGTCGAAGTAATTTTCGGACAACGGATTCACAATAATGTTTGCATACTAAGACACTCTGCAATTTGTGTCGTGCCACATTCGCTAACTTTCAATAAGCGTTGCTAATCATGGGAACTTCAGCCGGCACCGTGCGTGTAACGCTCGTTGCGTTCACCAGATCAGCCATCCGCTGAAAGCAACTCAGGATGTTCTCAGAACACGAAGCGGCAGGTGTCATTGGTGCCGACTTGTCCCACTATTTCCAGCCGATTGTACACTCCTGGAAATGGAAAAAAGAACACATTGACACCGGTGTGTCAGACCCACCATACTTGCTGTACAAGCAATGATCATACGCACGGCACTGCGGACACACCAGGAACCGCGGTGTTGGCCGTCGAATGGCGCTAGCTGCGCAGCATTTGTGCACCGCCGCCGTCAGTGTCAGCCAGTTTGCCGTGGCATACGGAGCTCCATCGCAGTCTCTAACACTGGTAGCATGCCGCGACAGCGTGGACGTGAACCGTATGTGGAGTTGACGGACTTTGAGCGAGGGCGTATAGTGGGCATGCGGGAGGCCGGGTGGACGTACCGCCGAATTGCTCAACACGTGGGGCGTGTTGTCGCCAGTGGTCGGCGGAAGGTGCACGTGCCCGTCGACCTGGGACCGGACCGCAGCGACGCACGGATGCACGCCAAGACCGTAGGATCCTACGCAGTGCCGTAGGGGACCGCACCGCCACTTCCCAGCAAATTAGGGACACTGTTGCTCCTGGGGTATCGGCGAGGACCATTGGCAACCGTCTCCATGAAGCTGGGCTACGGTCCCGCACACCGTTAGGCCGTCTTCCGCTCACGCCCCAACATTGTGCAGCCCGCCTCCAGTGGTGTCGCGACAGGCGTGAATGGAGGGACGAATGGAGACGTGTCGTCTTCAGCGATGAGAGTCGCTTCTGCCTTGGTGCCAATGATAGTCGTATGCGTGTTTGGCGCCGTGCAGGTGAGCGCCACAATCAGGACTGCATACGACCGAGGCACACAGGGCCAACACCCGGCATCATGGTGTGAGGAGCGATCTCCTACACTGGTGATCGTCGAGGGGACACCGAATAGTGCACGGTACATCCAAACCGTCATCGAACCCATCGTTCTACCATTCCTAGACCGGCAAGGGAACTTGCTGTTCCAACAGGACAATGCACGTCCGCATGTATCCCGTGCCACCCAACGTGCTCTAGAAGGTGTAAGTCAACTACCCTGGCCAGCAAGATCTCCAGATCTGTCCCCCACTGAGCATGTTTGGGACTGGATGAAGCGTCGTCTCACGCGGTCTGCACGTCCAGCACGAACGCTGGTCCAACTGAGGCGCCAGGTGGAAATGGCATGGCAAGCCGTTCCACAGGACTACATCCAGCATCTCTACGATCGTCTCCATGGGAGAACAGCAGCCTGCATTGCTGCGAAAGGTGGATATACACTGTACTAGTGCCGACATTGTGCATGCTTTGTTGCCTGTGTCTATGTGCCTGTGGTTCTGTCAGTGTGATCATGTGATGTATCTGACCCCAGGAATGTGTCAATAAAGTTTCCCCTTCCTGGGACAATGAATTCACGGTGTTCTTATTTCAATTTCCAGGAGTGTACTTAGTGCGTCTTAAGAACAATGCAGGGAGGGGGTATATTTTTACCGGTCGCCGCTTGGAAACCCAACCACTCCGACCAGAGTAAAGAACACAAAAGGTAGAAATATGAGTTTTCTTCTCAGTAGGCATTCGGTAAAAAATTTCACCTCTTGATTCTGGGGATTCTTCATAGCTGGGAGCCTCTATCTTCACGTTTCTCCTACACCGACCTGCGACTCACCTGATCAGATGACCTTAGAAAGATTTCGGAGTGACTTGAAGTCAGCTACTGGCGGGATTAGGCCTCCTGAGTACGAAGAATTGTCGACCATGACGTCACTGAACTGGAAACCCTACGAAGTTTTGAGCGGAAACCATCACATTTCGCACGCTATAGCATTTAGGGGGTGAGAAGTACTGGAAAAAAAATTATCGTGTGGCATTGTTGGTAGGGGCGCCCCATCCGGGGAAGTTCGGCTGCCGGGTTGCAAGTCTTATTTCAGGCGACGCTACATTGCTCATCTTGCTCGTTGATGATGATGAGATGATGATGAGGACAACACAACTCCCAGTCCACGACTGGAGAAAATCTCCAACCCGGCCGCGGGAATCGAACCCGAGCGCGCTTCATGGTAGGCAAATATTTTACTGGTCTTTTTCTTCTCTCTGCATTTATTCGTGGACACTTTTTTTTTTTTTTTTTTTTTTGGTACAGAGGGTGTCTAACCCTCTGACCAAACACGTTGAGCTACCGCGCCAGCACTACTCAGCTAAGCAGCGGACAGAAGTACTGGAAAAATCAATACACCCAGAATATCCAGTCCCCAGACTGTCGTGGAAATATGTAGTGCTGATAACATGAGCTGCTCCTATGAAATAGAAGAGTTACGAAGAGAAGCAGAAGTTTTCGCATGTAACAGCACACTTGCTGTCAGAAGGAGTCGGGAAGATGGTGCAAGAGATACAGAGAGGAGGAACGTTAAACAGATCACTGGCTGTAGTTACTGTGATGAGAAGATGTGTATTAATTGGTGTTTCACTTTTGTAGGTACGCCACATGCTGTAATGCACTGATAACGAAGCCATGGAGATTAATGATTTGAGTAGCATACGCGAAGGAATGCTGCATTGTTACGGTTTAGCTGACATAAAGGAACGCTGCACAGTTGGGTTTCAGCAAACGTGAGGGGCTCTGCCGTATGTGAAAGATGAGTTTGAGTTTTATGTGCTGCTTTAGAAGAGTGTTAGTGCTAATCCTCGGGACTGTGATGTAATGATTTTATTATATATATCCACGAATTGCTGATATTTGAATCTACCGCTAAATAGAGAGACAGCACACAAATAATGATAAAATTTTGTTTAAGGTAGCGCGTAAGAGTTTAAGGTAACATGTAGGAATAAAACGAGGATTGAGCGAGGTGGCGCAGTGGTTAGCACACTGGACTCGCATTCCGGAGGACGGCGGTTCAATTCCGCGTCTGGCCATCCTGACTTAGGTTTTCCGCGATTTCCCTAAATCGCTACAGGCAAATGACGGGATGGCTGACTTCCTTCCCCGTCCTTCCCTAATCCGATGAGACCGATAACCTTGCTGTTTGGTCTCCTCCCCCCAAACAACAACCCAACCCAATCATGAAACGAGGTAAGGTAAACAACCACCGTAATTTAAGGATGTAGAAAGTAAATTCAACTGACATTGCGCCAATTTCGTATGTGACGAGAGCTAAATTATGTTTTGACCTTTTTGTTACAGATTTGCGATTTCCTGCTTTAAGAGAACCTACAATACGAGTAGCTAGTGACTCATACGAGGATGGCTGGAAGATGAAATTATGGAGACAAAATAGTGCAGTGAAATAACAGGAATGAGTAAGATAATTGGGTACCACAGTAGTCTTGACGTGAAGAACACTACACAGCAATACGTGGGTAACTGAGAGAAGGCTGTTGACAAGGGAAAGGCCACGACGCTAGGATCACAGATTTACTTCAAATTTTGCACACCTTTAGTAGGCCATTACAACAACATAATGTGCAAGTAGTTAGGTGCACTACTCCGGCAATTCCAAGAAAATAGGAAGAGAAGTTTTACGAGGGAATCATGTAACAGCTGTATCTGTGCGAAGCTGCCAAACGCAGTAAGACATTGTGGTCGTATGGTTGGCGTTACCGCTTTGCTAGAGCGTTGTGGACGAAGCGACGGTTCGAACCACGCTAACACTTATTTCTTAAACTAAATTTTTTCCATCACTGATTACATTACTTAAGTTATATGATATTTGAGGAGTAATATAATGAAAAGGAAAGCTCATGTGCATTTTCATGAAGTTGTCATGAATTTCTTGTGTTATTTGACTGATTAATAAATGTAATTAAATTTTCAAGAGCGTGGGACAGGCTTGGAAAGCCCAAGTCGAAACTCGATGCGAATGACATTATTCGCTATCAGTAATATAGCAAGTCACAAGGTGCCAGACCACAAGAGTGATGTAAAATTACTCTCGGCATCACACGTTGCAAGAGGATATTTGTTGTACGCTCATGGAAAACATAAATTAAAATTTAATGTGTTTCTTTCGTTACATTACCTCCCAATAGTCATACAAATTAAATATCATGACGAGTGATGAAAAATAGATTAATAGTGAACATCGAGCGGGAGTCGAACTGTCGCCTTACACACGTTTCGTTTTACGACGTTCAAACGCTAATCACCTGACCACCGTGAACTGTAACGTCCGGCTCCTAAGAACAGATACATAAGTCACATAATAGACGCGTAAAACATCTCTTGCGATTTTCTCGAAATTTCCACAGTAGTGCACCTTTTCGTGGCCTACTAAAGGGGTTCAAAGTTTGAAGTAAATCTGTGATCCCAGCGTCGTGATCTCCGCTTTTGCGTATCGACAGACATCTCTGGCATACTTTCCCTTCTAGTGCATGAAATCGAGAGATAACCGCGAGAATAATTAATAACATAACCTCATCTGAGCTCCCAACCAAAATAATTTTGTAATGTGTTGCAGAACTCCTATCTCAAAAAGTAATTGTAGTGCTGGAAACTGCTAGATTTAGTAAGAGGGTAATTCAAATCTGAAAAAAATGACGTAGCAAAAAGTAAGAGTTGATATTAACTTTGCAAATGAACTTTAAGTGAATGGTCAAGTAAATTCCTCGAAAGTAAAAGTGACGCAAACTGAAGTAATATTAAACTCATCTACAATAGCGGCGGAAAAAATGTATATTGATTGCAAAAGTTTTTGGAAATATATTTGTAGTTATGTGAAATGTATTAACTAATGGGTGCTTTGTAAATCTATTTGAGGTCACTCTGATCACACTATAGAAGAAGGTACAAGAGGAAAGCAGACGGGCGACGTAACGAGAGAATGGATGTGTGTTGAGCCACGGGAGAGTAGACATCCCTCGTACACTGGAAACATGAAGGACTGTGTCAGTAGGCTGGACAGCTGTAGCACACGTCTGAAGTCATCGCCTGCCACTTGGAACCGCTGCCCGTGACGACCACGGACCAGCAGTTTACTGGTCGACAAGAGCAGGGGAAGCTGGCAATGCAAGCCGACTCTTGTAGAGACCGCCAGAAACCCAGCGGTTCCACAGCCCCGCCTCCACCCACACGAACGACCACCAGCCGCACCAACTGGATACGCATTGCTCATGTTGCTATTAACTTTACATAACCTGTCGACTAACTGCTGCAAATTATCCAGACAATATCATACTGTGTTTCTACGCTTAAGCAACAATGAGACTTTGATTACATACTGAATAAACTTATTACGTTTAGAGTTAGAGCATATGTCTGACCACTTTCTTCCGCTAACTCTGGCCACAGTTCGCAATGCTGACTATAAAATGACAATAACCGTTTCATGTTTACAGACACTGTTTCAAATTACCCCAGCGCATGCATTTAAAATTTTGATGTGCTTCCGCCTATCTGTGATCTGATCACGGATATCGACTTACATAGATTAAGGTCACCGACCCTGCGGGCAACTGAACTTCAGTTTGTCTGTTTGTGTGTGTGTGTGTGTGTGTGTGTGTGTGTGTGTGTGTGTGCGTGTGTCTGTGTGTGTGTGCGAGGGAGAAAAGGAGATAGAGTCAATATGGAAAAACATTACACTATGGACGATCTTGCATCACAATAATCTTGTCTTATGTCGAACTAGGGCCCATCTGCTACAATGAAATGAACGTATTACAATGAACAGTGATTGCCGACATTAAACATGTACTGTCGTCCATGACTGTAACATTGCACTTCTCGTGCGGCAAACCAGTTGTACCTTGAACCGACGTCAGCTTGTGCGATGCTTTCTCAGGGACGACGCTTTCGTACTTTGTGTATTTTGTATAATTTTTGTGGAGTAGAGACTGACTTTTAGGTCTTCCGAACGAACTTTATCATTGAACTGTGAACTTCTGTTACTTTTGTCTTACGTAATCATGCCTTCTTCTGGAGAATCTACGTGTACAAATGCCAAACTCCACAATGCTGTAATTTAAAACAGAACACACAAATCCAAATCTTGTTTACAGACTGTACTTCATTTCCTATACAGTGACACAAGCATATTCTTATACCGAAATTTGAATTTGTTAGTTGTGCTGAAATAAATAATATTCGATGCGAACTCATTATTCTTTGTATACTGATTTATGTAAATTTTGTATCATGTATCTGTTTGAATTTTGAATTATTTTATGTTGCTGTATGTGAATGACTTTTGCCTATGCTATACTGTGTATTTTATTATATGGTGACGTAAAATCAAGTTTTTTCATGCTGCTGTATTTTGTATTTCTTACGAGAGGGTGAATGAGGTCGACATCAGAAAATCGTAGGGGGTGAGAAAGAGAATCAATCGAAGTTTAAAAGATGGAATGGATAAATGATGACTGAGCAAGGAACGTTATTTTATAAGGTTTTTAAAGTCTTTTAGTGGGAATGTTTAGTACCAGAAAATTATTTGTGATGTTAGTTTTAAAGACGAATGAATGAGTGCAAACTGGTACAGTAATAGACCTGTCGTGATTGTTAAAGAACAAATTCTATTTACGCCAGAAGAGTAGGAGAATGAATGTCTTATGGCTTGATAGATTATGTAGGGTATTAACAATAAAATGTGATATGTGTAGCGTTGCCAATATCCACACCCTAAACAGTGTCTCAACTGAGAAAGTAATCCAGACGTTACGTAGTCCCTTATTTTCTTGAATGCACTTTCGCTTTTGCAAGCTTTGAGCACAACTTCATTGGAATAAATTACAAAAAGAAACAGAGACAGACGGGAGACGTGATGTTACGCAATCACTACTTCCGAAACTGTCCCATAAGGAATATAAAATCAGAATATGAAGACGCATCAGATCAGAATAATTAATAAAAACTGAGAAATGTAATGCATATCAGAACCAGTGATGTCAATAATTAATTAACGTAATTTACATTTTTATTCGAAATTGCGTGGTTTATATAAGTAAGAGGACTTTGCAAGCACAATGGGATGAGGGGACAGTGTTCTGAGAAGGAGTGGAGTCACGTGGGCAGACTTTTTTTTTTTTTTTTTAAAAAAAGAGGTGGAGCCCCTCCACGCCCACACCGGCATGATGGCCAACACAAAAGGTCTACTGCCATCTCTGCATAAGGGTTAGTATTCACTAAAGTGAGGTGTCGCAGGATGTGGGTACTGCGATGTTTGCGTACGTCTGGTTAGGATTAACCATTAATACGCGCTCATCTGGAGATAGATTGGTCGAAATCTGACGAAGGGTAGCGGTTTGAAGGGCAGAGGAAAAAAAGTGCCAAGGCAAGAGCCAAGGGAAAAAAACCTCTGCGAAAGTTAGGTCGGGCGGCAAGAGCAGTAGCGGTTGTCTTGCTGCCTGCGATAGGTTGTGCAAGGATAGGCTTTGTTAGTAATGGGTATCATGCATGTCGATACCTTGACGTTGTGCGTTTGTGCTGCTCGGCGGCTGGCGCTGGGTGCTGGTACGGAGTCCTCGTTCAGCGTCCTGCAACCTGCAACAGTTATGTTTGTTATCGGTCTTGTGTCCGATAGGTCATATACCGGAGGCACAGTGTGAGGGAGTGTTGGGAGATTGTTCGTGCGTCTGTGGGCGAGCTCGTCGGTGTCCCTGCTGTGGCCTGTTGGTCGGCTCTGATAGCAGCTGGTAGTTGCCAGTCAGTATTGCTGATATGCAGGGGCTTACCGACGTTTGTCGCTGTTTGCGTATGTTAGTTTACCATAGGTGGTTATGCCCTAGCTAGCAGTGTCTTTGGTCGCTTGTGTTTCCACCTGTGGTTGTGATCGTAGTTTCCCAGAGTGAGGATGAAAGGATTGTTCGAGTGTCTCGAGTTCCTGTATAGTCGTGTAGCGTGTTTCTTGAATACTTCCTTGAGGGTATCAAGGCGGTATTCATGGTGAAGATCCACGGTGCGTGTGTAGCGTGGAGCATTGCTAATGATTCGTAGCACTTTGTTCTGTATGATCTGCAGGCGGCGCAGTCGTGTGGGAGCTGCATATCCCCAGACGGGAGCTGCGTACGTCATCAGAGGTCTAATCAGTGTAGTGTATAAGGACCTCGACACCCTCCTATTCAGTGTGCTTTCCCTGTTGAGCATTGGGTAGAGCTGTTTGAGCCTCGCGTGCGCTCGGTTGGCAACGTATTCGATGTGGTCCCCCCATGTAAGTTTCCGGTCCAGCCAGACACCAAGGTATCTGACTTTCTCTCGGAAACGTATTGGGCGTGTATGTAGTGTTATCGGTCTACAGTGTTGGTGTTTGCGCAGTAGTTTCGGTCTGCGTGTGAACAGAACTGCTTCGCACTTGTCGACGTTTACTTTAATACGCCATCGCTCCAGCCAAGGCTCAGCTGTTCTGAGTGCTGTCTGTATTCGTGAGTTGATGTTCGACGGTTTCCAGTCTTGCGCGAGGATGGCTGTGTCATCCGCGTAGACGGCTAACGTCGTGTTTCGTGTCGCTGGGTAGTCATTAATGTACAGGTTAAACAAGATGGGCCCCAGAATGCTTCCATGGGGTACTCCAGCTTGGATACCGTGTTGTGTTGATTGTTTATCCTGCACGTTAGTGTTGAAACATCTGTTCGTGAGATATGAGTGTATGAGACGTACGAGTCCGTCTGGGAAACCAGCTTCGCTTAGTTTGCGTATGAGTCCGTTGTGCCAGAGACGATCGAAAGCCTTTTCGATGTCTAGGAACACGGCCCCTGTGGCTTTGTTCATGTTGTAGCCGTGTGTTATATGTTCGACTACGCGGAGGAGTTGTTGTGTTGTCGAGTGGTGATTCCTAAAGCCGAATTGCTCCGGTCTTAGGGTGTCGTTGGCGATGCAATGCCTAGTGATACGTTTTAGTATTACCTTCTCAACAATCTTGCTGAGCGAGCACAGCAGACTGATGGGTCGGTAATTTTGTGGGAGGGAGTGGTCTTTCCCTGGCTTCCTGAACATCAGGACCTTGGCCGCCTTCCAAAAGTCAGGGAAGTGTTGGTGTGTCAGGATGGCATTCGTTAGGTGTGTGAGGTATTCTACGGCTTTATCCGTGAACTCCTGGAGGACACGGTTTTGAATGCCATCAGGCCCAGGGGCTTTTCTAGCGTTGGTGTGCTTGATAGCCCATGTGTCTTCATTTGTGCTAGCACGTCTGATTACGTCGCGCGAGGGCTGGGCTACAAGTCGTGTAACCTCCTGGTCCGTTTCAAGTGTGAATGCTGGGTCTGAAGGAACCAGATTCGGCATGAAGGACGCTGCAAGTGTTGTGGCCATAAGCTCTGCCTTCTCCGTCGCGGAGTAGGCTGGGCCGTCTGGTCCTTGTAACGTGGGAATGTAATGTTTCTCCCTGGTGAAGTGTCTGGCCAGCTGCCACACGCCAGGACGTGTGGTATCCAGCCGAGCGAGTCTCTGTCCCCATTGTTCGTTTCTGAATGTTTGGATTTTATTCCGTATTATGCCCTGGAGTCTGTTGACGTGCAGTTTATAGAGCGGGCGCCTGGTACGCTGCCAGTATCTCCTGAGGCGGTTCCTCATTGAGATAAGGGCCAGGATTTCCTGGGGCAGGGCCGTCGAGTGTTGTCTTGGTGTTGTAAATGGAATGGCGTCAGTCATTGCGTCTTGGACGGCAGTTGTGAGAGCCTCCACAGCCTCATCAATTTGCTGTGTGTTGTTAATTTCGTGGGTGTCAGGAATGCGACTATCAAGCGTTTCCTTGAACAGTGTCCAGTTCGCACGTTTGTAGTTAAGCATCCTGCGTGGTTCAATGTCCTGCAGTGTCTCTTCCATGTGCAGTATTACAGGCATGTGGTCTGAGTCCAGATCGTTTTCAACCGTTAGGTTGAGTGTGCATGTGATGCCCTTTATGAGGGCTATGTCTAACACGTCTGGCCTATGTCGGGCCTGTGTAGGCACGAACGTGGGAACGTCCGGCCCAAGTATAATGTAGTTTCGGCCTAGTGCGTGTTCGTACAGTTTCTTGCCGTTGGAGGTTCGTATTCGTGAGTTCCAATCGGGGTGTTTTGCGTTGAGGTCTCCAGCGGCTATTACCCGCGGTGCCATGTTGAGTACTGTGCTGATATCGCGTGTTACTATGTTTTTAGGAGGATTGTATAGCGATACCAGTGTGGTGTTGGCTCCGTTGAACTTGACCCTAACGGCCGTAGCCTCCAGTCTTTCAAGTGCTGGGAGCTCGATGTTCGTGTGGTCTATGTCTCTGTGTATAATGATTGCCGTGCCGCCTCCCCTCCTGCCATCCGTTCGGTCGGTACGATAGACGCAATAACCTGGGAGGTTTAGTTGTTTGCGAGGCGTAAGCAGTGTTTCGTTCACAAGAGCGATTCGGATACCCTTTCGCTCCATGAACGCGGCCATCTCGGCTTTTTTGTTTGCGATCCCGTTGGCATTCCAAAACAGGATCTGTGTGACCGTGTTTAAGTCTGCTTTCGGGGCTGGTGTGGTGTATTATCCATGTAGTAGTGTAAAGAGCGGTGTGATAGTGGCTTGGAAGCTAGTCCAGTTGAGCGTACCCGACATGAACTGCATAAAGAGTTGTGAGACACACCCCATAATCTTCGTGACTATTTCGGTGGTCGTGCGTCCGGGGAATAATGTTTCCATTATTCTCTGGAATGTTGTTGTGATGTTGGTCATGTCGGCCTGGGAGTTGTTGGTCGTGTTAGCGGCCGCTTGTTCCAGTGTTGGCGTTTGGTGAGGGCTGGCCTGCGAGTCGGTTGTTCGTGTGGCAGTTGTGGGCGCCTGTGTATTTTCTGAGGTGAGTGGGTGTGTTGTGTGGGTTGTTGAGTTGGTGTCCGGGATGTGTTCGTGGGTGTTGGTGTTCTGTTGACTGTGTACTTGTTGTGGTGCGGTCGTGTTCCTCGTGCTGCGGCTGTTTCTCCTTCTCCTCCTCCTCTGGCGCTGTGGTTGTCCCTGTGTGTGTGCGTTTTCTGTAGCCTGTGGTGGGCTGCAGTTCGCGATCTCAGGGGGTAGGGTGGTGTTGTTGCTTGTTTCGTGCGGTGTGCCCGGTGCGGGTGTGGTGTCATTTGTTGTGCATGTCTGTTGTGTGCCTGTTGCTTGGGGTGTTTGCTGAGCGTGTTCTGAGCTCTGGGGCTCCTCTGACCGTCCCGCGCTGCTGGGGCTGCCAGCGACCGCTCCAGCGAAGGATAATCCACTTCTTACTGGGCGCGGGGGCGGTTTTGGAACTGTGATGGCGGTTGGTTTCGCATGTTTGGCGATTTTGCGCCTCAGAGCTGCTTTGTATGCAATGCACCCTCTGTAGTTTGCCGGATGGGCAGCACCACAGTTGGCGCACTTGCGAGGTGCTGTATTGGGGAGTTTGCAGCGTTGGGTTGTGTGACCGCCAGCGCAGATGCGGCAGCGGGGTGCGAGACCGCATCTGATACCCGCGTGCGCATAGCGCTGGCAGTTGTGGCATTGTTGGGGGGTGCGCGGCGTGTTGTACACCTCTACATTAACGACCATGTGAAGAAATAATTTTAACTTCAGCAGGTCGCGGGATTTGGCCGTGTCGGCCAGCTCCGCCATGTAGTTGTGCGACGGTCTCGCTGTGCCGAACTCTGACATCCGGTTTACCCGAATGCACTCCCACCCGAGAGCAGAGAGTTCGTTGTGTACCGTGTCGGTCGGGGTTCGTGAGTCTATCCCCTTAATCACGTACTGTTGTGTTTTTTCCAAGACTGTCCTGTACGTGAAGTGTTTTACCTTCCTTTCTTTGAGAAAGTCCAGTAGATTCGTGTAGTCTGCCTTGTTCGCCACGTACAGTGCGGCGTGTTCCCCGGTGAGCTTGGAGTAGTAATGTTGTGGGGCTGTGCTTATTGTTAAATTCTCTGTTTAGGAGACTTAGGTCTCCATAGTTGTGAATGATGACCGGTGGGAAGCCGGTTGCGGTGTTGTTAGTGTTCTGCGTAGCTGCGTGTATGTTTGTGGTTGCTGCAGTCGCAGGGTTGTTTGTGTTGGTCCCTGTGTTGTTATTGTTTGTTCGCGGCGTGGATGGTGTTGGCAGCAGCGCTTGGCCGTTGCCTCGTGAGTTTGTGGGCTCACTTGTTTGCGTAGTTGGCTGCTGTTTGCGCCTTGGGCCGACCTGCTGCCACGGCCCGTCTTCATCAGTGTTTGTTGTGTCCTCTGTCGGCTCTGGAACCGGTTCCGTCGGTGCCTGGGCCGCCAGAGGTGAAATAGGGGGCATGTCCTGTTGTTCAGCAGGTGCCTGTGTGTGTGGTGTGGGTGTTTCTGTTCGTGTGTTTTCGCTGCCCATCAGCTCTGCGATCAGCTCCAGCTGTTCCGCGATCTGCTGGTCCTTCAGGGCAACCTGCTCCTGGAAGGTGGACAGCGGGACGGAAATGATGGCGGGAGTAGCCGGCATTACCGCCTCTTGTGCTGCAGCTTTGCTGCGGGTGAGTGGTGGGGAAGCACAGGAAAGATCGGACATCTTTGCTGTTTCAGGAGTAATTATTTATTTGGATAGGGAAGGATGGAACACGACAATTTTGCTCTTTTTGAGGAGCGACAATAATGCTTTTTAGCGAAAGCGCTGTGTACCTTGTTCCTACAGAAGAGGGGTGTCCCTACGACCTATCTGCGCGGAGTGCAATGCGCGGCGCAAGAGAGCGCGGGTTGAAGAGAGCGGCCTACAGTGCGCGGGGTTATCCGACGTGAACGGGCCCCTGACACTGAGATTACCCTACCAAAGAACGGGAGAGTCCCGCTGGGGAGATTTGCAACCGAAGTTGCAGGAAGTGGAGCCGAAGCTCTTGCCACTTAGCGCCCGAAAGCGTTAAGCAGCTTGCGCGGGTTCGTGCCGCTCAGAAGAGCGTCACTGGCAGCTACGCCAGTTGTAGCTTATTAGAGACCACTCCGAGGAGCTATCCGCGGGCAGCTACGCCAGGTGCAGAGAGCAGCGTTCCGCTCGGGTCGGCTGCTCGACTGCGAGTCTCACGTGGACAGACAGAGGAACCTCGCCCAAAGGAGTTCTCAGAAGGACAGGCCGGGAGGGGCGCGCGTAGTCGTCACGCATTCCAGTGGACTTTCTTTTGTGCTGCCGTCACTAGACACGGGTCGCATCAGTGCTGCGTAAGGCCTCCAGCAGCAGGCGTTTTACAGCTCACAATTGGAAACAGAAGAAACACTGTTTTTAGCAAGGTCCAGGAAGGCAATATTGTGCACGAAATGTGCAAATCTGTGCTTATCTGGAACGTACCGGGCGCTGTAGATAACATCTGAAACACGCAGCTTTGGGGGCCTTTGAAATCGAAGGACACCACCGTACGTTGACTTTAGGTAACACGAGAACTTTCAGGATTGGCTAATGTAAATAAACAGGAAATTAGGAACTCGACTGTGCTCTCGAGGACTCATCTCATTGACCACAGAGAAAATTATAAAGTTAGTGACATGCCTTTTTGCAACACTAAACGGTAGGACTCACGTCACTGGTTAACGACTTAAAGAAAAACTCGGGGAATGTAACCAGTGTCTTGCAAGGAATATTTTTTTTCCGTTTTGCGCTGAGAACATCCGTAGGCAAGTCAATCGCAATAGAGTAAAGAACGCTACCGTAGAAATACGAGTTTTCCTTTTAGCAAGCACTTGGTACAATATTTTTTCATCTCTTAATTATGGGACATCTCCATTGCTTGGACTCTTATCGTCAGACTTCTGCGACCTGCGATGCCTCCTAATCGGATGAGCTCAGGGACTCAGGAAGACTTCGGAAGGACTTCAGATTAGCTGCTGCCGAGGGTCGTTGCTGCGACTGATTCTGCAGCCGTTTCAGCCTCTCCTTACAAATCGATACTGTGAGGCAGGGCAGAGACCTTTAGGTGACCTGTAGAGACATAAAGTCATTTTTACAAATATTCAAAATACCTCAAGCTTCACTATGAGATCTTGTTTCAGATACAAGTGAGCAATTTGCATCCAACTCCGGTCACAGATGCATCACATCCTTTCTCTAGTATATCGATCTTCCATACTAACATCATGACAATCACGGTGCAGTTTCAAGACTGCTATTGCCTCATTTTATATGTAATTACTAGGATCTTATCCCATTCCCTTTTATGAGTTGCGCCAAGGTTGTACTTAAATATTATTATTGCTTGGCATATGTTTTGAAGGGCTTATTTCAATAGTGGTACAAGTCCATTTTTGTTCGTTCGGAGACACAGAGTCCTAATGTTAAAAGAGCGCTGATAAATCTTTAGTTGAGATACCAGAAATATTCAAGTTGGTTCAAATGGCTCTGAGCACTATGCGACTTAACTTCTGAGGTCATCAGTCGCCTAGAACTTAGAACTAATTAAACCTAACTAACCTAAGGACATCACACACATCCATGCCCGAGGCAGGATTCGAACCTGCGACCGTAGCGGTCACGCGGTTCCAGACTGAAGCGCCTTTAACCGCACGGCCACACCGGCCGGCAATATTCAAGTATATATTCAAGTATACTTGTACTACTATTGAAATAATCTCATTTATGAGTCGCTTTATCGTAATAAACCGAACTAACTGTGATTATTGTTTCATTTAGTGCTTAGTGAAATCCGAATTCATCATAGTCGATCGTGTATAATTAATTCATGTCGGATCATAGGTCCCATTAGCATACTTCCAGACTGTTAGACAACCCGCTAAAATACAAAAGGAGCATACGGAAAACACTAATAAGAATAAGGGACAGGGTTGTAGGACATGTATTAAGGATTCATGGAAACAATTCTATGGTACTAGAGGGAGCTGTAGAACGTAAAACTTTAGAGAAATGCAGACTTTGAAACGCATACAACAAATGAGTGAGGAGTAGATTGCAGGTGCCACTCTGTGATTAAAGTTTAATACAGGAGAGGAATTCGAGGTGAACCGCATCAAACCAGTCAGAAAACTGATGACTGGAAAAAAAGGCTAAACACTGGAGATATTAGTGAAAGAAGTTTTAGTTCTCAGCCTTCGAAACTCAGCCTTCGAAGAAGGGATCAAGAATATGGAATGAATAATTAGAAAAAGAAACAATAGAGAAAAAGGAAGCATGTTTAAAATACTGTCAAAAAAGAACGCCACAATTAAAAGCAGAATATAACACAAAAAGAGAATTGCTAATTGACAATGTAAAAAAACAACAATTTGGGGTAGATACACTATGTGATCAAAACTATCCGTACACCTGGCTGAAAATGACTTACAAGTTAGTGGCGCCCTCCATTGGTAATGCTGGAATTCAATATTGTGCCAGAATCCACTCTCGCAGGCATACGTTCAGTCTGGTGATGGAACGTTTTTTGGAGATTGTCAGCCCATTCTTCACGGAGTGCTGCACTGAGGTATCGATGTCGGTCGGTGAGGCCTGGCACGAAGTCGACGTTCCAAAACATGCCAAAGGTGTTCTATAGGATTCAGGTCAGGGTTCTGTCCAGGCCAGTCCATTACAGAGATGTTATTGTCGTGTAACTACTCCGCCGCAGGCCGTGCATTATGAACAGGTGCTCGATCGTCTTGAAAGATGCAGTGGCCATCCCCGAATTGCTCTTCAACAGTGGGAAGCAAGAAGGTACTTAAAACATCAATATAGGACTGTGCTGTAATAGTGCCACGCAAAACAACAATAGGTGCGAGCCCCCTCCATGAAAAACGCGACCACGCCATAATATCACCGCCTCCGAATTTTACTGTTGGTACTACACAAGCTGGCAGATGACTTTCACCGGGCATTCGCCATACCCACAACTTGCCATCGGATCACCACATTGTGTACCGTGAATCGTCACTCCATACAATGTTTTCCACGGTTCAATCGTCCAATGTTTATACTCCTTATACCAAGCGAGGCAACGTTTGGCATTTGCCTGTACGATGTGTGGCTTATGAGCAGCCGCTCGACCATGAAATCCAAGTTTTCTCACCTCCCGCCTAACTGTCATAGCATCTGCAGTGGATCCTGATGCACTTTGCAATTCCTTTATGATTGTCTGGATAGATGTCTGCCTATTACACATTATAATGCTCTTCAATTGTCGGCGGTGTCTGTCAGTCAACAGACGAGGTCGGCCTGTACTTTTTTGTCCACTTCACTATCATATCGGAAACAGTAGACCTAGGGATGTTTAGGAGTGTGGAAATCTCGCGTATATACGTATGACACAAGTGTCACCCAACCACCTAACCTCGTTCGAAGTCCGTGAGTTCCGAGGACCGCTCATGATGTCTAATGACTACAGAGATCGCTGATATGGAGTACCTGGCAGTAGGTGGCAGCACAATCCACCTAATATGAAAAACGTAAGTTTTTGCGGGTGTTCGGATTCTTTTGATCGCATAGTGTATATAAGGAAATGGAGAAAAAGCAATTCCTTGTAAAGCAATTAAATATTTAATCTGACAAAGAAATGTTACATTAAACATTAGTAAATTCAATGAAAACTAGTGGTATGAAAATCGTAAAGAGTTGTGGTGTGACGAAAATTTAATGGGACAAGCTGAAATGTATGATGGTGGAAAAAGGAAAAATCTGTTAATATTAGCATAAATAAAAGAAACTTAGTGAGAAACAGAAAGACGGCTAGTATAGATGGCATTAACAACGAGCTGTAAAAATATGGCGAAAATCTCCTTAAACTGAGGTTTTTACATGGCTTTCTGTCAAAGCATTTGACAAAGTAAACTAGTTAATGTAACAAGCAAATGCAATTTCGTAATAGGTAATAGGGAGCCAAGAAATACTTGTACAGTGAAACTCAATTTGTAGTAATAACAGGGAACAGAATACGTAAGGAATGGCTCAGTGAGATTCTGGAAGGTACCGACAGCGATGTGGAGCAATGCTGACTAGGGCTGCGCTCAATTTCTCTGTTGATCGAGGTGGTCCCACAGATTACCGACTGAGTTTCAATCCAAGGATCTAAAATGCTTAAAAGTGCCGATATGGATGCTGGGTAAATATTTAATAGTCACTAGATGTAAGGCAATTGCTTCGAATACACTCATCTTTATAATATCTGGAAGAGGTTACAAAATCAAGAGTAGCACAGTGATGGTATCTAATAGACAAACAAGAAAACACAGTAAGGCGTGGATGAAAAATAGATACCAATTGAAGGAGGACAACTTCATATGTGTAGCAGGGGGTCGTGTGAATATGACATATTCTAAAATGTAAATAAGTGCTCAAGCCGTGACATAATGCCTAATGTAAAATGTGGCCAACAGGTGGCGCTGGTAGCATCGTGTCTATAGCATTCAACGCATGAGAAAAATGTAATTTAAAATACAGCGAAGACGTAAAAGAACGGTCAAACGTATGATGAGGCACGGCAATCGAAATAAAATGTGAAAATGTACCAAAAAGGACATAGCTCGTGTAACATTGCTAAAACACCGTGAGTAGGTATAGTGGAGGAGGGGAGGGGGGAAGGGACGACGGAGAAATGTCAGCGCAGTGAAGAAGTATAAATTTGCAAAAAAGCAAAAAATATAAACATTTTTAAAAGCAAAATTATCTCATATGTAGGATATACAATAATGTAAAGGTTAAAATAGGACACCATCACAAATTAAAATGACAGTGCATATTTGTCACAAGTGCCTGTAAACAGGTAGCAGGCTACAAACAAATACAACAATGCTTTTCATTATAGTTAAGTACAGTATGAAGGAACAAGGGCTGAACTAGTACATTAGTAATCTAGTGTTTTTGCAAAGGAATACTGAGCCAAAGCCTGTAAGTTACAATGTGCAGAACTATGGGAAGTTGGACAAGCCATAGGCAATAGCTGCAGAATACGAAGAACACTCCATAACAACAGGAAAAATTAAGAGGCACTGCATATACGCGCAAGTATCAGTAATAGTGGCGTTGTATCGTGAAGTGCATGACGAAACATACAAACTTATTAAGGAATTTTAAGAGGAAGCAAATTTAATTTCTTCAGTAGCGGATAAGGCAATTGCTTTTCCTTTCCGTGCTACCTGTGGAACCAGTTACATAATCTGCAAGCTAAGCTGCAACCACTGAGCTGCATTCTACGTGGGCAACACAACCAACAAGCTGTCTGTCCATATGAATGGCCACCGACAAACTGTGTCCAAGAAACAATTGGACCACGTCACTCCTGAGCACACTGCCCAACACGGCGTTCTTCTTTTTATGTCCAACCTCCCGACTGCAC
This sequence comes from Schistocerca americana, assembly GCF_021461395.2. NCBI lineage: Eukaryota > Metazoa > Arthropoda > Insecta > Orthoptera > Acrididae > Schistocerca > Schistocerca americana. The sequence goes on along the minus strand of NC_060122.1, from coordinate 116,285,381 downwards.
CTGGCTGACCTAAACGCTCTCCGCCTCGCCCACGCACACTCCCCAGCAGCACTTCAACGTCCCCCACCCATACCCTGCTATCCCTCCCGCTCCCTGCCCCAGCCACCACCATACCATCATCCTGTTGCCTCTCCCACCATTCGCAATTGCTGCTGCTCGTAGTCTGGCTTCAGCTGCTAGAGATTATGGTCTTGTGTGTGTGTGTGTGTGTGTGTGTGTGTGTGTGTGTGTCAAATGGTCAAATGTGTGTGAAATCTTATGGGACTGCTAAGGTCACCAATCCCTAAGCTTACACACTACTTAACCTGAATTATCCTAAGGACAAACACACACCCATGACCGAGGGAGGACTCGAACCTCCGCTGGGACCAGCCGCACAGTCCATGACTGCAGCGCCTTAGACCGCTCGGCTAATCCCGCGTGGCTGTGTGTGTGTGTGTGTGTGTGTGTGTGTGTGAGAAAGAGAGAGAGAGAGAGAGAGAGAGAGAGAGTTGCGTTTGCGCGCGCGGCCTTCTAGGCCGAAATCTTACTTTGTGACAGTTTTTTTTTTTTTTTTGTTCCTATCTGCGACTCAGCATCTCTGCTATCTGGTGAGTAGCAACTACTCTTTTCATAGTATTGTTACTTTCCTTTCTCTTTCTTTGTTGAGAATTTAAAAACCCATTGCACGAGTGGTGTTTCGGGTGTATCCATCAGACAGCGCAACTTGAACGACTATGTCAGTTTTCTTCCTAACAGCGTCATCTTCAAGTTGTAATTTGACAAGCATATTGAACATGGGCAACCAGTAAGCTCGATTGTGACCGCTAGGATAGTTTCAATCCACGCGTAAACGAAATCCTTCTTTTTTTTTGGGGGGGGGGGGGGATTTTAAAATAAACACCCAAGATCACATTAGAGCCCTCCCTCGTAACTGTCAGATCTAGGATCTTTAAGCATCTAGCTCAATCGTAAATGTCTAGAATGCGTTTCACCATATACCATAGCAAAGTCCACAATATCGTCTTGCTGCCTTGGTAAAGCTGACAAATATTATCTATGTATCTGTGATAAAGTACAAGACTCTTATCGAAATTTATTTTCCACTTCATTAATAAAATGACCGCTAGCACACCAGAAAGGGAGCTATCCATAGCTAGTAGTAGCTCTCTTTGGTAGTAAATCTTACCACTGAAGCGGTGAGTTTGGTAGCGAGGGAATACGCTAAAATCAACCTTGTGCTCTACGACACAAACCCACGTGCACTGTGAGCTGTGTGACATATTGCATTATCCTGCTGGTAGATGCCACTGTGTTGAGGGAACAACAAACTGCACGTAAGACTGGACTGGTCCCCAAGGACAGATGCATACATGTGTTGATTCATTGTGCGTTCGAGTTTGACGAGATGACTCGGCGACATGAAAACCGTTCCGGCTTGGATCCTTCCTGCGATTACTGCAGGGGCGTAAAACGTGATTCATCGGAAAAGCCCACCTGTTGCCTCTTCTTTTGCGGTAATGACGTGCAAAGTCCACCGTCCGTCGCTGAAGAACAGCGATCAGCGTGGCTGCATGAAGCGCGCGCCTGCCGCAGTGACCCATATGCAGCAACGTTCGCAGAACTGTCGCTGAGGACATTTGACACACTGTTGGTAGCGCCTTGGCTCATCTAGGCTGTCAGTTGCTCAACAGTTGCGCGTCTATTCCCCCGTACACATCTCCGCAGCATTTTATCCCCCTCTGTGATCTACGGGCCGTGATGCTGGACAGTTGCCTCAGTTTTGGATAGTAGCATTTTGCCACGCGTGGTGTACTGTAACCACGGAGGCGCGCGAACAGTTTACAAACTTTCGGAAATACTTTCACCCTTCGCCCAAAAGCCAGTGATCGTAACCTTTTGGACGGCAGATGAATCGCTGTTTCCGCATTACGACAACGAGTGCCCTGTTTTTCGCGTCCACTGGACACGCTTTATGTCCCCTCCGGTGCTAAAACTGCCACCTACTGTCTGTGGGTGTTTACTACACGTCGACGTCGAACAGGGGCCACAGCCACATTAATGTGAGAGGATTGTGTGTAAATGAGATGACTGAAAACTGGAATGGGGTGACAAACTACAGCAAACGAATAAATTAGATAAAGACCTTTCAAGATAAAAAATAGTAATGTACGCTGTCGAACGGGCTGTAATAGCAACTTGAAAAGAATAATTATAAACAACCTTTTTAAATTAAACCAGTTCGGTCAAAATTATAGTTTCGAAACATCAATAGACAAAAACAAAAGCAATAGCTTTTGAAGAAAAGCTATAGAAAACAAAATGATCGAACAAGTAGGCCATTTTAACTATCTGGGCTGCTACATTTCTTTTGAGCATGATGAAGATACAAAAAATTAAACAGCAGAATTTCTGAATATCTGTAGAACAATTAAAAGAATGTTAAACGAAAATAAAACTAAAGAAGTGCATTTGGAACATTGGCTGTTCCACTACTATTTTACGAGTCTGAGGCTTAGGTAGCAAACAAAGAAGACATAAATCCTCAGATCAAAGGGCGTAAAATGGTCGCTAGATTAAGAAGCGAAGATATTACAGTAGAAATGAGCCTAGAATATTTGTAATAATAGCATAAGGAACATGTAAACAGAATGCAACAAGGCAGTTATGCTAAAACCGTGTTGCAGTATATACTCAAAGGTGTACCGGATTTAAGCCGTTCCAGGAAACGATGGCGCTAAAAAGCTGAAACTAGAATAGATTCCTCGAACCTAATCCATGAATATAGATGACGATAGCAATGGTGGTTACAAAAACGTCTATCTTTCTGTAGACATGCGGTGGCGCTGGTTGTGTCTCTTTCTCTATACTCCTTTGTTTGCTTCCTGGTTGGCGTCTACCCGTCCAGTGAGGACTGATTTACGATGCACAGTGATCTCTCGTTTAACATGTTGAAATGCCGGTGCTTGTCGAGGACATTACCTTGCCTCATTCTCGTCATTATTTGAAGAGTCGATGCACCGGAAGAAGCTGAAGTTTCACATCTGTACAGATTTAAGCCGTTCCAGGAAACGATGGCGCTAAAAAGCTGAAACTAGAATAGATTCCTTGAACCTAATCCATGAATATAGATGACGATAGTGATGGTGGTGACAAAAACGTCTAACTTTCTGTAGACATGCGGTGGCGCTGGTTGTGTCTCTTTCTCCATACTCCTTTGCTTGCTTCCTGGTTGGCGTCTACCCGTCCAGTGAGGACTGATTTACGATGCACAGTGATCTCTCGTTTAACATGTTGAAATGCCGGTGCTTGTCGAGGACATTACCTTGCCTCATTCTCGTCATTATTTGAAGAGTCGATGCACCGGAAGAAGCTGAAGTTTCACATCTGTACAGATGGTGTTGCGGTAGTTGCCGATTTGTCTGGAGGGTGGATCCACATGGAAAAATGTTGACTAGAGGGGAAATCTGATATTTCCCAAAGGGCAGTGTTAACTAATGCACGCGACCAAAACGAACTGTCAATGCCTGAGGAGGGCCCAATTGCAGTGGAATGTCTGAGGGTGACCCAAACGCAGTGCTGAAAATTGTCACTTCCGCGTCTTGAGGCAAATACAGCTCGACAAGGTGGACCCTTTCGCCACCATACCTTTCAGGAATATCTTGGGTATTAGTGAACCAATTCAGCTGTATTCATTCCTTCATTAGCGGATCACTAGCGGTTTCGTGGCACTAAAGGCCACGTCTTCAGGTGACCATCTGTATAACAATTCACCATTCGTGTATCGCCCAAAGCGAATCAATAGGCAAGCTGCTTACTGCCCTCCCGTCAGTATGACACAGTAAGCGGCCGCATCATGGACCGGAGAAGCGGTAAGTGCGGTTTCCAAGTTCTCCTATTTACTTGTCGGGTTTGTTCTAGGTAGAATAACCCTCCATTGTTTAGTGTTTCGTTTGTTTTCACCTTAACAATGACTCACTATGGTATGATTTATTTGGAACCCATCCAACATACTGGAATCCGGCTGTTTTATTCTATGACATACAGCCTCTTAGCGGTGTTTTGTTTTGACGGGCAACGAATGTTGTGTTCAAACTTCCGAGTTTTCCGAAAATGGTTCAAATGGCTCTGGGCTCTATGGGACTTAACATCTATGGTCATCAGTCCCCTAGAACTTAGAACTTAAACCTAACTAACCTAAGGACATCACACACATCCAAGCACGAGGTAGGATTCGAACATGCGACCGTAGCACTCGCGCGGTTCCTGACTAAGCGCCTAGAACCGCTCGACCACCGCGGCCGGCGAGTTTTTCAGCGCTATTGTTTTACTTGTATGAGTACTAACATTTTAATGCTCTAATGGAAAGGTTGTTAATAGATTTAAATTTTTTTGAAAATCTTAAAATAATTTATCGTACCTGTGTAAATCTCATTGCTATTATTCCTTCTGGGTTAACGTTATACGGATGTTCACCGTAAGATGTGCTTTTAATGCCACGAAACATGTAGTGATCGGATAGTAAAAGACTAAACACGGCCGAAGCCGTTTACTAATACCTGTGATGACTTCTCACAGCTGTGGCTGTCCTACCTACAAGCTTTCCTGCAACTTTCAGAAATATGTAGCTCAGTAACATGTGAAGGGCCTTTATATCCCCAAAGAAAGGGCAGTACAGTTTGAGTATGGTGTTCTAAGGGGCCTGATCAGCAAAAAAGTGATATTGGAGAATACGACATGGTTATTTTTTATCGTGTTTACCTGGCAAATCTTGAAAACGACTGCTTGAAGGTGAGTGGTGACTGAAACAAGTGCAGAATAGCATGTACCATGGACGGATGCTTACTGCTTCATTTCCATCTACATCAGAATAGTCTCTAAATAAATCATTGCTAAAAAGTTTGAAACGTCTGTCTGGGACACTAGCACATTCTACATCACAAGCTTCAGTGCCCTCTTGTGTGACATTATATCGTTCGTATTCCATTTCATTATTAATTTAAATTTTATTATTATGATTATTATTATTATTTATTAATTTAAAATATTCGCTTTTGCTCGGTCACTCTTTCGCTGTGCTACATTTTGGACAGGAAATGAGAAAATAAACGAACTTCTCACATTGTCAGCATATATTTCTAGTTCCTTTTCAGAGTCGCATGCATCTTATGGTCCTATTACCTGACTGTTGCTTTTCTGTATCGATTCTTCGGTACTGGTCTGTTTTTAAGCAGTAATTTTTTGATTTTTGTTGGGATCACGCGTGCCGTATTTTAGGGCAGAACTATCACGTAAACCCGGTTTATTAACTCAGGAATGGTTTCGTAATTTTAATCGACGTCAGTTAGTTAATTACTTAGTTACATGTTGCATAGATCATTTGAATCATTGTCTTAGCTAGACAATGCTGAACGAGTCATAGTGTTATCACTAATGAACACCATATTTTACCCTACTGATGTAGATTTTGCGTTTTTTAATTTTATGTTAAGTAAGACAGCAAAGGACTTGGAAGAGCAGTTGAATGGAATGGACAGTGTCTTGAAAGGAGGATATAAGATGAACATCAACAAAAGCAAAACAAGGATAATGGAATGTAGTCTAATTAAGTCGGGTGATGCTGAGGGAATTAGATTAGGAAATGAGGCACTTAAAGTAGTAAAGGAGTTTTGCTACTTGGGGAGCAAAATAACTGATGATGGTCGAAGTAGAGAGGATATAAAATGTAGGCTGGCAATGGCAAGGAAAGCGTTTCTGAAGAAGAGAAATTTGTTAACATCCAGTATTGATTTAAGTATCAGGAAGTCATTTCTGAAAGTATTCGTATGGAGTGTAGCCATGTATGGAAGTGAAACATGGACGATAAATAGTTTGGACAAGAAGAGAATAGAAGCTTTCGAAATGTGGTGCTACAGAAGAATGCTGAAGATTAGATGGGTAGATCACATAACTAATGAGGAAGTATTGAATAGGATTGGGGAGAAGAGAAGTTTGTGGCACAACTTGACCAGAAGAAGGGATCGGTTGGTAGGACATGTTCTGAGGCATCAAGGGATCACCAATTTAGTATTGGAGGGCAGCGTGGAGGGTAAAAATCGTAGAGGGAGACCAAGAGATGAATACACTAAGCAGATTCAGAAGGATGTAGGTTGCAGTAGGTACTGGGAGATGAAAAAGCTTGCACAGGATAGAGTAGCATGGAGAGCTGCATCAAACCAGTCTCAGGACTGAAGACCACAACAACAACAACATGTTAAGTAACTTCTTTCTACTTGAGGCAACCAGTTTTGAAATATAAATTCGTCCTTGAAATAAGAGGAGTTGTCCAGGAGAAATGACTTTATGTTATTATAAATCTTGCTTTGCTACCTGTCAGATATTTTATGTTTTTGACAGAAGATCAAATGGTTCAAATGGCACTAAGCACTATGGGACTTAATATCTGAGGTCATCAGTCCCCTAGAACTTAGAACTACTTAAACATAACTAACCTAAGGACATCACACACATCTATGCCCGAGGCAGGATTCGAACCTACGACCGTAGCAGCAGATCGGTTCCGGGCCACAGCAGCTGGCGACAGAAGATCAAAAATTTTTGTTGCTATATATTCAAATCCTTTGTCAGCCATTGTCAGTTTGAAAACGAGTACCGAAGTACATTTTTTCCTCCAGTGTTGCAGGTATGGACACCACTGTTCTCAAACTGTCATGTATTATCAATGATGAATTTAGTCTGCGAATACATACATTGTGACGGTGTGGTTAAAGCACCTAACTGCTTGGAAATGTTCCCTCATAACGACCGCGGGTGAACATCACATATTGACTTTAGTGCTCGTTTCTAAATGGTGAGTTACCCCAGTAGTGTTACAGTTGTATTGAATTGGTTCTATTTTATTAAAAAGGGTATCGTTGCTTTTGCATTGACACGTAAGCGTGTCTATTTTCTGTGCCTGTGTTTCCGTGCATTCTCCTACAGCTACTATTCATTAATTTTGTTTCTTTTGTCATGTTCTCTCGAAAACTTTAATATACCCTTTCTCCTTTCCTCTAAAAACGCTGGGCAGTTACCGCTCCACACTGGGTGGTCATATGAGCAATTTCCAAAGATGTATGGCCATGGCGGGGACCGTATGACTGCGCCTCTACTTCCCACAGGCTGCACTGCTGTTGCATTCTGCAGCGCTGTGACCAAAACTCCGGCATTGGTAAAACCGCATCGGAGCCGCTGCATAAAGTCTTATCTTGAGCTGAATAAATCCCGCTTTGATCTATTAGGGACGATGGTCAAATCGAATGTTAGAGCGGAAGAGCCAATCATCAAAAGCACTATATTCACACTAACGTATTGTTTTCACTTCAGTTACATCTTTCAGTTTTCAGTTTCCATGACTTTGCAATTCACACGTACCCGTGTCAGTGAGCCCTCTACAATTTCCGCGTCCTTCGTGAAGTTTCGATCATAATCGTCCAATTCAGAAGTCGTGTAAGTCATTTCACTGTTCTAGGAACGCATTCTGAGATGTTGTTGACGGAAATCCTGATGCGACTTCTTTACGTTTCATACTTTCTGACACTCGTACTCCAACACCGAAACCAGCCTTTAATTCCCCCCCTTGCTTTCCCAGGAATGCTTATCTGTCGAGCTCTCTTTACTGTAGAGATGCTGATACTTGGGGCTTATAGTAACGTTTGAGAGATATTTTCTTTGAATAAATACATAAATCTATAAACAGATAACTGGAAATATGTAAACTGAAGTTCAGCAATAACAGGTATTCACTGAAACGAAAAATCAACAGTGTTGGTAAGCCTGATAAAATTGAAGTACGTAGGTTGCCCGTAGTGATACGTGTTGATACCTACTTCATCTTAGCTGCCACAGACTCTGTGAGCACATAGACTGTGAGCACATAGATATCCCTGATGTATACAGACAGTCACTGAAACAAAGAGTAGAAGCAGGAAACTAAATGAAATTTATCGGATTCAGAGGGTATGTGATGTCACTGCAATGATTACAAAATCAAGTCGAATTTACATTTCCTATTTATTTCATTTATAAGTAACTAGTATTTCTGTATTCCTTAATTTCCATGAACATTTTTGTACTCCCTTCTTTCATCCACAAACTAAAGTATTTCTTCTGTTACCCATGGATTCTTCGAAGTTAACTTCTTCGTATCCATGATTTGCTTTCTATCTTCTGTGACTGCCCCGTATAGAGACGTTCATTCCTCTTCAACTGAACATAATGAACTATCAACTATCCCAAAATCTATAGCGTCAAAGAACTTCACTCACATTTTTTCATTCCTTAGTACTTCCATATCCCACTTCTTTATGTACTGATTCTTCCTATCCAGTCTCTTAAACTTCAGGCTGTTATCACTAATAAAATGCTCCTAGATACGCCATACAATCCAGTATTTGATTTCGGTATCTCTGCCTAACCATGATGTAATCTAATTGAAAACTTTCCGTACCTCCCGGCCTCTTCGAAGTATATCTCCGCCCCTCGTGTGATTTCTGAACAGAGTATTCGCTATTACTAGCCGTAATTTATGGCAGAACTCAATTTGTCTTTCTCCTCTCTCACTCCTACCATCAAGCCCTTCTTCTCCCGTAATACTTTATTACATTTCTTCCTCTACAACAGCATTCCAGTCTTCCATGGCTATCAGGTTTTCTTCTCCCTTTACGCACTTAATTACCCGTTCAGCATCCTCACATAATTTTTCTGTTTTTTCATCTTCTGCTTGCAACGTCGTCATATATACCGGAACTATCATTGTCGGTGTTTGTTTGCTGTCGCTTCTGATGAGAACACCTCTATGCCTAAACTGTCCACAGTAACACCTTCTCTGCCCTATTTCCGAGTCATAATGAATCCTATTCGCGTTCTTCCTTTTGCTGCTACCGCTGATATTATCCTATACGCCTGAGCCTTAGTGTTTCCCTTTCAAGGTTTTCTAGCTTTCCTGCCACGTTCAGACTACTGACTTTCCACACCCGAATTCGTAGATCCTTTCGTTAGTCATTCTTTCTCTCATGGTCACACCCCATTTGGCAGTCCCCTCCTGGAGAACTGAATGGGGGACTAGTCTGGAATCTTTTGTCAATGGAGAGATCAAATGGCTCAAATGGCTCAGAGCACTATGGGACTTAACATCTGAGGTCATCAGTCCCCTAGAACTTAGAACTACTTAAACCTAACTAACCTAAGGACATTACACACATCCATGCCCGAGGCAGGATTCGAACCTGCGACCGTAGCAGTCACGCGGTTCCGGACTGAAGTGCCTAGAACCGCACGGCCACCGAATGGATAGATCAACATGAAACTTTTTTCAATTGCAGGTCACATATCTTGTGCATACATATTACGTATCTATAATGCAGCGGTTTAAATTGTCTTCAGCATCCTCATACCGCTGATCATTGCCGATTCTTCCACCTCCAAGACCAGTTTCCCACACGAAGGGCAAGGGAGTGCCCTGAAATTCTATCCATTCCTCCACCCTCTTTGACAATGCCGTTGGCAGAATGAGGGTGACTTCTTATGTCGGAAGCCTTCGGCCGCTATTGTTGAAATGGGGGTCGAGGGTGTTTTGATTACTGATCTAAGACGCTTTCCGTGGACTACGGGTGTGTGCGGTATCTAATTGACATTCGACCATGTCTTCTGGGTGCTTCACATTTTTTTGTCAGGCAATGAAAATATGAAGAATTGGTAATATTTTCCTTTTTACTTAATCACTCTGCAACATTAGCTGGACAAAACTCGACAGGTTGCAAGCTCAAGAGGTTCTACGAATCAGCTTCAAGAAAGTACTATCATGAAATCATTGTTGATAACAAGTACTTTGCTTTACATTCTTCCAGCTATTTTTCGCCTGCAAAGTAGTATCCAGAAAGGGCAAGACGCTGGCGTTTATCCAGGGTCAGTACGGACACATACCTTACATAAGATAATGGGGTATCATGTTAGACCTCCGGTGTCGTGTTACAGTGTTGTGCTCCATGTTTCCATCTGGACCAATGAGGATCATGCACTGTGAGACTTTAGTGGGTGGAATCACTCTACAGCTTGTAACGTAGCAAATTATTACGAGTTTTCATCTTGCATTGAAAGCGTAGCTTGCCGCGGAGCCGGGAGGAGGGCAGATTTTCGTTCTCACGTTGGCACAGCTGACACTGGCTACTGAGCCGAAAGCACTGTTTACTTGATCAAAAAAAATGGTTCAAATGGCTCTGAGCACTATGGGACTTAACATCTATGGTCATCAGTCCCCTAGAACTTATAACTACTTAAACCTTACTAACCTAAGGACAGCACACAACACCCAGCCATCACGAGGCAGAGAAAATCCCTGACCCCGCCGGGAATCGAACCCGGGAACCCGGGCGTGGGAAGCGAGAACGCTACCGCACGACCACGAGATGCGGGCTTACTTGATCAGCGCTGGGTGCAATACGTCTCACATACTCCCTATGAATCTGAAGAAGTACTATTAAATATAATCGATCTTTTTCATGCTTAGTATACGAAATCCTATGGATAACACAAACATACTAGTAAATTTTCAAATCAATAACTTCCATACTTTCGGAGATATAAATTTTTGCCTAAAACACATAATAACTGTGCTGGTATTGTGAAACTTGAGTTAGGGACTGTAATGTGTTCATCTACAGTATCAACTGAAACTACAACCGAGCGGATAGGTTCACACAATCTAATTTATTGGAATTTTCTTTAGTTTCATTACCACAGATTCCTGACGCAGTCTTACTTAGGAAACTTATTGCTTCATCATGTTTTGTTTGTGAGAACGTTTTGGAGAGACTAAGAGACTGAAAGGAGGACATACGTAAAGTGAGAGTGTGATATTGTATTAAGGGGGGTAGGACGTCAAACGGGCCGACTTGGAGCAGGAGAGGCACCACAGGACATTTCAATTTCCCCTGTCTATACTTTTACAAACAAATTTATAAAACTTTCTCAGCATGACCAGGAAGGATTCAGAATTCACACTCTTGGCAGTGGAAGTTGTAAGACATAACGAAATAATTTTTTTACATGTGAAATTTCATCATTTTTTTCACTTACTAATGGCAGCATTTGTTGCTATAGGTACACTTTTCTTCATAAATAAGAGAGATTCTTCGATGAATTTTGCACAGCATACAGACCATACTTAATGGTGTATGGAACACTAGAATTTTCCAAATCTATTAAAAACTGTGGTAAAAATTAAGGTAATTAACTACAAAATTTGTTTTTTTTTCTAAGCATGAAGTTTAAAATACAACAGCTCATTCGTTTTTTCATAAATTACATAAATCCTAGAGTTTCATGCACCTGTAAGTGAGGTATGTATGCTGTGAAAAATTCATCGAAGAATCTCTCTAACTTACGTTTTCGAACTTCCACTGCAGTGAGTGTGAATTCTGAATCCTTCCTGGTCATGCTGACAAAGTTTTATGAATTTATTTGTAAATGTATGGACAGTGGAAATTAAAATGTCCTGTGATGCCTCTCCTGTTCCAAGTCGACCCGTTTGACGACCTACTCCCCTTAAAACTATGTAAACGTGAGTAAGAAAGTTTTTTGCAATAGAGGGATTTGTGACGTACGTCCGAGTGAGCTTGATTTTGTAAAAGGCAGCCAGAAGGGGCGTTGAGTATAAAATTTATTAGTAATTTATTTTGTGGAAAGGAATCGTACTTTGTTTTCATTAGATATTATTTAGTTTTGGAATTGCGAAATTTCTAGTCTACATTACTTGTGGTAATCTAATTGGCTGACGTTAGAAATACCGCGAATATAGAAGTGCTCGAGATGATCTGATTGGCTGCTTAACATAGTTGTCAATAGGAATTCAGTATTTCTTGCGCATTTTTGTAGGGTTTGTGCCTCAGCTATATGAGTCGATATATAGTCACTCGGGAGTCGTCTTTTGGTAAACACCTATGTTAAATTGCGCTGATAAGACTTGTATCAAAATGAAGAAATTCGCACGTTTGATCGGTTCTCGTGTCGTTGACAAAAAGCGACTACAGTGTTGAATATTTTGTATAAGTTTGAGAGTTTTGAGTGGTTTATTGTAGGAGTATCCGCGTGTGAATTGTCTAAGTCGTCCATGACCTTCGCATCGCTTGTTTCGTACAGATTACAGGACATTATGGCAAGTAGCTTTTCACAAGACGCCTACTGAACGACTGAATGTGTTAACTCGCAAGTAGTCTTAAGGTCGGTGAGTGTTTGCGATGTTCAGCATATCGGGTCTGGCTAAATATCTTCTGGCTGCTTTCGGATGTGAACTCGTAACAGTCAGTAACGTGGCATAATTGATGTCGGGATAACCATTTTCTGTGTTTTAAAGACAAAAAAAATGACTAAAAGGAAATTTTCGACTTTTTTTTTCAAACGACTCATGCACGATTCCCCAACGCCCTATAGTTTAACTAACTTTCAGCTGCTGCCCATGTATTGGAGTTATATGACATTATGTGGTAGGTATTTAGTCGAATTTTCGTCAACGCTGCTTTTGTCGGCTAAACCAATATCTACCCTCGCAGAGTGAGGGGCTGGCAACCTGAAACCTATGCAAGTAGGTGGTGAGAGAGCAACCCGCCAAGCCGCAACCCGAGCAGCAAGGAGGAGGTGGGGGGGGGGGGCGCTGTGTCTAATTACGTCTATAGCAAATTACGTTAAGTCACTATAGTTCCAGTCTGTGGCCATTTGTTGGCACCAGTTCAATATTACGTTCAAAAATGTGTGTGAAATCTTATGGGACTTAGCTGCTAGGGTCATCAGTCCCTAAGCTTACTCACCACTTAACCTAAATTATCCTAAGCACAAACACACTCACCCATGCCCGAGGGAGGACTCGAACCTCCGCCGGGACCAGGCGCACAGTCCATGACAATATTACGTGATACGACGCACCAGCAGAGACAACACTCAAGCATATATGTGCGTACTCTCATTTTTTACGCATATTTCCATATTTTTTACCAATTTTAGGTATTTTTCATAATTTTCACCTCTCTCTTCTACTGCGACAACTCCAGCGAAAAACCATGTCACCTTCTGGAGGGTAGATCACCCCTCACACTGCGACGTGTGTGTGTGTGTGTGTATGTGTGTGTGTGTGTGTGTGTGTGTGTGTGTGACCGCGAACGCCGGTGATCGAGAGCAAATTGGCCAACAATTGTTGAGAAAGTAATGATTCGTACTTAATATTACCGCTATGTCACTACTGGCCGAGAGATCTCGCACTCGCGGTAATAACGGAAAATAGATCCCGACCCCTAGGTGGCAATATTAAAGACCAGTGCAAATGCACGCCGTTCTCCCCACTGTATTTGCCGGACAATGCCGATACCAATGGAACTCTGCAGCGTACGGGAGTTTATTGTAAAATTATCGATATATTAAAAAATATCTATTGGTAGTCTTAGTCGACCATGAGTTGCTATCTGACTTAAAATTGGCTCTGTTTAAACGCGCGGTTATGCCTCCAGTATCATTTGCATCGAAATTACCATTACACTCTAATTATTAAACAAAAATATGGTGATTGCTAGCTGCGAAATCAATAATGCGGTGATTAGCATATGATACCAAATTAAGATTTATTCAGAAAACAGGATGAGCAATAGTTTTAGCCTAACATGACAATACAATACACTCGCTAACCTAACTAGCCTGTCATTGGCACAATGCATCCTCTTTTCCTAACTACTTACGTCAACGCTGAACCCGCAAGAGACTCTATTGAAGTTCTGCCTGAACAGACACAGAGAGCGCCAGTCAAAGAGCTAGCGGAATACGAACTCATTTAGAATTACAGTTCCCTACTTTGGGTGATGATTGCTAATATCACCGTAATCCTCCGTGATGATTACGACGGTCGGCCCAGCCAACGTCGTGATCCCGTCTTTCCCGTGAGCGAGCTTTGCTTTAATCTCCAACGTGGACGTGGTTTGCGTCCGTAAACTCCTGTACGCAAGTGTTCAACTGCGGAGTTCGTCACTAGTCAATACTCAAGCTACTTGCACATATGCTAAGAGTAGTTGGTCGACTCAAGTGCGCGGCAGCAAAGGTACACTTCAGATTGCATATGAACACCACAAGTTTGTACAAATCTGTTTCTCTCCTCAGAGGAACAGATAATGCTATGTGTGTGGAGTCGTATGCGCTACACTATTCAGACTTGGTGAGTAACCACTGGACTCAATGCCGGTAACTTCTCCAACCTACTTCTCCCCACGCTCTCCAAGCAGGGCAGCCGGACACCGCGACTGCTCTCCTCCACAGCCGACCCCAGAGTCCACCTTCAGAGTTTTTGCAAACCTGGCCGTTCTTCGCCGCATGGATCCGTACGCGTTGGTAGCCAATCACGACACAGACTTCCATATATCCGTGCGCGTTTGTACCCAATCACGACACAGAATTCTCCCGCGGTTACTGTTGCCGTCAAACTTTTAACACGTATCTCTACGCGCTCTACGCCAATCCCGTCACAGTCTTGCGCAAATTTTCCACGGTGGCGCGAAATCGTCTTTCTTTCTTTCGCATATAGCTCCTTATCGCTTCTTGTTGTGGTAGCCCAGCCTCTCCGAACGTCTTTAGTGGTCTGAAGTGCCAGAGGGGTCCGGCCGCGGCCATCCCGTTAGTCTGACGTGAAATAAACACCTTCCTTAGGGGTTCCGGCCGTGTTCCAGTCTCTGAGCCCATCTCGTTAGTCTGACATGACACACACAACTTCCTTTTCTGTGTCCATTTTCTCCTACCGGTGGGCCAATTATCATTTATTATTCGGTGTATTAGTACTGATTTAGCATCATGTAAGGTGCAAAATCTGCTACCTTGCAACTCCACGTATGGCCGTGTCAACGGGGCGCGGACGGGAGAGATCCCCGGGTCGGTCTAGCACTACGCCAGAGCATCCGCCGAGACGGGGTAGAGTAATTTGTACAATGCATGTGTAACGACCACCAATCTAGTACCTGACGCAAATGTCGCTCAGTCGTCCAGGGAGAGGGCATCGCGTCAGAAAAGAATCGCACAAACACTCCCCTCCGCACCGCCCTGTCCCTCTGGCCCAGTCGCAAACTTACGCCCCTCATCCTCCCAGCCAACAGTTATGCTTCTAAAACTAGTTTTGTTGACTCCATTTTCAGCTAGACGGGCTCCCAGTTGCAATAAACCCTACAAGTATAAGCGACATTGCTCTAAGCCTCGTACATATTAACCACGGGGAAATCATAGAATGGTACGTAATATCCACTGATCCGTAGAATACGGAAGACATACGTGGACAGCCAGCGCGCAGCAGTACTAGTCACGAAAACTTATTTGCGCATTAATAATGAGTACCCCTCAAACGTGAGCAGGGCTGGTGCAACAGATATTTCCTGTACCACGGGTGACAAATCCATGGTATATAGGGTTGAAAACTTAGCGACAAAATACAATCTAACGACCACGTGGTAGGCTATATCTGCCGGACACATAACTATCGCAATATTACAACGTGGCATCGCTATAAGACTCATAAGTAGATACGTAAATAATCATATGCGACATTGTTAAAGGCAAATGAGACTGAGAAATGGTCACAGCACAGAAGAAAATAAACTCTTCCTGCATATAAAGTCATAGACTCGTAAAGTTCACAGTACGACAAAATGCGACTTTTCGAGACCGAACACCATATGCCGATAAACCGATTCTCCAAAGATTAATTATCAACGCGATTCAAAACTGCGAACAACACACGCGTAATAACCGCTGGCTAAGCGAGCTGCACGTACATGTCAACACATGTTAACAGTGGAATCAGGACCATACGAATGACGATCTCCTGCTCATGTACGCTAGCGCTACACATCTGAGGAGGACGAGGGCTGACATCGCCACTGTGAGCTGGCTGACAATCCCGGTAGTACTGACAAGGGAACCTCCCCATCGCACCCCCCTCAGATTTAGTTACAAGTTGGCACAGTGGATAGGCCTTGATAAACTGAACACAGATCAATTGAGAAAACAGGAAGAAGTTGTGTGGAACTGCGAAAAATAAGCAAAATATACAAACTGAGTAGTCCATGGGTCACATAGACAACATCATGGAGAGTGGGAGAGCAGGAGCGCCATGGTCCCGGGGTAGCGTGAGCAGCTGCTGAACGAGAGGTCCTTGGTTCAAGCCTTCCCTCGAGTGAAAATTTTACTTTCTTTATTTTTGCGTAGTTATTATCTGTCCGTTCGTTCATTGACGTCTCTGTTCACTGTAATAAGTTTAGTGTCTGTGTTTTACGACCGCATCGCAAAACCGTGCGATTAGTAGACGAAAGGACGTGCCTCTCCAATGGGAACCGAAAACATTTGAATGCAAGGTCATAGGTGAACCGATTCCTCCACAGGAAAACAAATCTTATATATTCTATACGACACTGGTGACGGCATGTGCGTCACATGACAGGAATATGTTGTCGACCCACCTAACTTGTACACTTGGCGAATGGGTAAAAAGATTCTTCTACCTTGCCCGATTTAGGTTTTCTTGTGGATGTGATAATCACTCCCAAAAAAGTGATGAAAACGTAAGAGTTTGTCAAATAAAGTGAAAATAAAAAATTAAACTTGTCACTCGATGGAAGATTTGAACCAAGGACCTTTCGTTCCGCAGTTGCTCGCGTTACCACGAGACCACGACACTCCTACTTCGTCAATGTACTTGATGTTGCCTATCTTCCCATGAACTACTCAGTTTGTATATTTTGCTTATTTTTTCATAGTTCCACACAACTTCTTCCTGTTTTCTCAATTGAGCTGTGTTCAGTTTTTCAAGGCCTATCCACTGTGACAACTTATAACTAAATCTGAGGGGGGGGGGGGGGGTGATGGGGAGGTTCCCTTGTGAGTGCAACAACCAACAACGCTCTCGCTCGCCAGCAGCGAGGCCCACAAACACAATGTGTAAACATCAGCTAATGGCCAGCGCAGGAAGCGACCTACACGAAGCTGATACTGTACATAAAGGAGAATCATCGATCTGTGTCGCTCGCTAGGAGTAACGGTCTAGAATTCTTTTCCAACGGCTTTCGTCTGATAACTAGCACCGCCTCGGTCGCATTCCGGCGGTTGAAACAGTAGCCGAGCATCGTCCACGAGCTTCTGCCAATTTCCGGAGACCAGCCTGATAAAACTACCAGTGTACTGCCTGTCGACCGTGAAGCAGACAGCAGAGCCTGTCAGGGTAAAAATGGCCTTATATTAATTTATATTACACGTCTGTGAGCCGCCGCACGCAGTCTCATGAACATAAAGCGCATTATTTAATAGCAAAAACAACCGATACGTGTACTGGTTACATCACTTGGTGTAAGACGTTAATATTCTACCACTAATCCAGCTCTCACATATCTTTAGAGCTCCCACAATAAACCGTCTTGCCTACGACAATTTGTTCAAAATGATTCAAAGGGCTCTGAGCACTATGGGACTTAACATCTATGGTCACCAGTCCCCTAGAACTTAGAACTACTTAAACCTAACTAACCTAAGGACATCACACAACACCCAGCCATCACGAGGCAGAGAAAATCCCTGACCCCGCCGGGAATCGAACCCGGGAACCCGGGCGTGGGAAGCGAGAACGCTACCGCACGACCACGAGATGCGGGCGACAATTTGTTCTACATCTACAAGGGTACTCTGCAAATCACACTTACGTGCCCGGCAGAGTGTTCATGGAAACGCCTTCACAATAATTCTCCATTATTCCAAACTCCAAAACGAACCCTTCATGTTTTTGTGTGCGAGCTTTGATTTCCCTTATTTTATTATGATGATCGTTTCTCGCGATGCAGGTCGGCGTCAACGAAATATTTTCGCTATCGAAGGAGAAAGCTAGTGATTGAAATTTCGTTAGAAGATTCCGCCGATACGAAAAACGCCTTTGTTTTAATGGTGTCCATCGCAAATCCTTTATCATGTCCGTGACACTCTCTCCCCTACTTCGGAATAATACAAAACGTGCTGCTCTTCTTTGAACTTTCTTAATGTACTCCGTTTGTCCTGTCTGGTAAAGATCCCAGAACGCTCAGCAGTGCTCAAAAAGAGGACGGAGAAGCGTAGTGCGGGCTGTCTCTTTAGTAGATCTGTTACATTTTCTAAGTGTTCTGCCATTAAAACGCACCCCGTGGCTTGCCTTCCCCACAACATTTTCTGTGGGTTCCTCCCAATTTGAGTTGTTCGCAATTGTATGTGTGTATTAAACCGGGGACCTAGAAACGACGAAGAGGCTTTGTCCCGCCGTATCCCTCAGTGGTTCGCAACCCCAAAACAGGACACAGCAGTCCACCCACCCCACCGAACCCAAGGTTATTTGGTACCCCCCCCCCCCCGCCACGGGAACTTCTCATAGCAGACGAATGTAACTCCAAATGTTTGCCGATACAGTGCAACAGGCGGAATAGGGTGAACCAGCCCGCATTCGCCGATGGAAAACCGCCTTAAAAACCATCCACAGGCTGACCAGCACACCAGACCTCGATACTAATCTGCCGGGCGGACTCGTGCAGGGAACCGGCACGCCTTCCCGCTCGGAAAGCAGTGCGTCAGACCGCGCGGCTAGCCGGGCGGGCTACGTAATTGTATTTCCTAGGTATTTATTTGAATTTACAGCCTTTAGATTTGACTGACTTTTCGTGTAACCGAAGTTTAACGGAATCCTTTCAGCACTCATATGGATGGCCTCTCCGATCAATTGCAGTAACAGGAGCCTAATACTTCTGGAAGGAAAGGTAGCAGAGTCTACTTGTACAGCGAGATTATATTAATTCTATTGTGCAAGGAAAAAGACGTTGTGAGACAAGTGAGCCATAATTTGTGCCGTATTCGCAATTGTGATGGGACTCGTTAAAAAATGCGTTCTACAACATATGTATTGTTATACCATGATCCATGTGTCTAAACACAGACTCAAACACTGTTTTCTGTGCAGAAAAAAGAGTTATGATCATCAAATGTGTTTTATAAGGTTACTGGCCAATTGCATAGTGCCGCGCGGGGTAGCCGTGTGGTCTAGGCGCATTGCCACGGCTCGACGGCTACCGCCGTCGGAGGTTCGGATCCTCCCTCGGTCATAGGTGTGTGTGTGTTGTCCTTAGCCTAAGTTAGTTAGATTAAGTAGTGTATAAGCCAAGGGACAGACGACCTTAGCTGTTTGGTCCCACAGGAAATTACCACAAATCTTACCACAACTCCGTAGCAGTGACTCTTTCTTCGCTGTAACACGCTCCTTGCTAAGCAGGCGCTTCTCACTAAGCAGATGACATCTCCAAAAACCCAGTGGTTTAATGCTGCACTTGTCATGGGTAAGATGAAGAGGAAGACGTTTTCCTCTCTAGCTCTGTTTCTTAGTGAGTGGCACATGCTACCGTAGGGAAAATGTGTCTGTTTATGTTCTACAATAAAATTATGCGCACATGTTATAATCGGATACTCGTCTTATAAGTGATCCAGAGTTGGGACAGCCATGAAAAGAACACAATCGCAACACATCTGGACAGATCGTGGTTCTGCTGTCCTTAGCTACGAGGACATAATAAAACATGTTTTCCACTCTTTGGGCTATAGGAAGTGGCGAATCAGACAAAATCATTTTCAATCATACAGCGTAGTAACTAGAAACACCACCATTACTTTGGCTGCCAGAGTAGTTCTTTTGTGAAATCGATTTCCATGTTAAAGTTCTATTGGCATTCATTACATTAATCAAAATATCCACGGGTGTATTGCCGATCTACAGTGTCCAACGGCCACAATATTTCTGCGATCAAACATGTCACCATCATCAGGTGAACTGACGGACTGAGCTCCTGTGAACGTGCCGGCACGGAGATCCGTACGCTATGGCTGCCCAGGAGGAACTGGGTTCGGTCGCGGCGGCGGCCGATTTAAATACCCTCCGCCAGCGGCGCGCTCCCCCCGACGTCCGCGCCCCGTGCCACGGTCGCCCGGTGCAACAGATTGCGACGGCGTGTGAGATGACGTCGGTGTGATGGCTCTGTCCACCGTGGTCGTCACAACTATACGTTTGCTCGATTTACTCTTGATTAACCCAAGGACATCACACACATCCATGCCCGAGGCAGGATTCGAACCTGCAACCGTAGCGGTCGCTCGGCTCCAGACTGTAGCGCCCAGAACCGCACGGCCACTCCTGCCGGCTCGCTGGTTCTCAAGCCTTGCTAAGATTATAGCCACAGTCACGGTTTATAAGGTCGTCGTTGGTGCGAATTTCGATGGCCTCTCTGACAACGCTGTCCCAGTATCTCGACGTCTGTACCAGAATCCTCGTGCTGACACTGGGACAGCGTTGTTAGAGAGGCCATCGAAATTCGCACCAATGACGACCTCATAAACCGTGACTGTGGCTATAATCTTAGCAAGGCTTGGGAACCAGCGATTGGGTTAATCAAGAGTAAATCGAGCAAATGTATAGTTGTGACGACCACGGCGGACAGAGCCATCACACCGACGTCATCTCAGACGCCGTCGAAATCTTTTCCACCGCGCGACCTTGGCGCGGGGAGCGGACGGCGGGGATAGCGCGCCGCGAGCGGAGGGTATTTAAATCGGCCGCCGCCGCGACCGAACCCAGTTCCCCCTGGGCAGCCATAGCGTACGGATCTCCGTGCCGGCACGTTCACAGGAGCTCAGTCCGTCAGTTCTGATGATGGCGACATGTTTGATCGCCGAAATATTGTGCCGGTTGGACACTGTAGACCGGCAGTACACCCGTGGATATTTTGATTATCAAATACGCCGGGAGAAACTCAAGAATCACATTCATTACATTGTTTATAAACCATTATAGGCCTTGATTGTCTTTTTATTAAGTAGAGTATCAACATATTACTTTTTACCATTACCAAATGATCCATCACATCTAGATTCTTCAACACCATGCACATATCTAGCTAAAAACGTAACTCTTATGTATTCTAATTTTAGGGGTCCTAACCATAAAATATATTATGATCCAGACCATATTATCTAGCGTTATTCAGACCCAGTAGGCAACTTCCAGAATGATCTTAGAGAAACATACAGTATATGAAAACTTTAATAGATAGTGGTATAGTTCTGTCAGGCAAATCCAATGTCTCCTCCACGTGTTCTATACCACAACCAACCAGAACCTCTTGGGCAGATGCGCAGTTGTTCTTTGCATTCTGAGATTTGCTCTCACTAGAATTTTCCATGCTAATCTGATTATGACGAATAGATAGATACCCAATGCGCAACCCACCAAGATACAGATGATAATACTGCTCCAGTACTCTATTTGGTATTTGGTATTTT
This sequence comes from Schistocerca americana, assembly GCF_021461395.2. NCBI lineage: Eukaryota > Metazoa > Arthropoda > Insecta > Orthoptera > Acrididae > Schistocerca > Schistocerca americana. The sequence goes on along the minus strand of NC_060122.1, from coordinate 116,264,015 downwards.
GTCGGACCAGTTTGGTGGGATGGACATGCCTCCATCAAGTCGTACCTACATTACTTATCTGGATGACTGTGGGTTGATCTAGCGTCAGTCACTCTTAAGAAATTTGTAAGTCTGTCAATTCGCTATTATTGTGCAGGTCAGCCCCTGGTACGCAGTAGTACAGGTGACACTTTACACGTCTACCATATATAGCTTTGCTTCTCTTTCCACCATCTAATATGCGTCTGCTCGACATATTATCGCCTTCAGACATTTACACAAATGCCAGTTAGGTCTCTCCTTAGCATTACCAGAATTAGCCTCTCTAGAGTTTTTGCCCATGTTCATAAGACACCAGAAAATCTCTCTGGGAAAGGTGATGCTTCTGACGGTTTTAGAAACGGTAAATAACAACAGGGTGTCCCAGTCTTCTTTGAGTAACGTGTGCCATGTCACAAGGTGTAACACGTCTGATGAATGGACGATCGTCCCATCCTTTCCCTACTGATAGAGGGAAAAAATATATTTCTACAGCATACTAATTTACTTAAGAGAAATATCCAGCAGTGTCTGGAAAAAAAGAAATTTTATTTATAAGCAATAATTCTTCAAATATTTTTACAACCAGAGGACTATGACGGGAGGAGCTTGCAGACAGACGGAGTTCTAGTCAACACTGGATGATTTAACAGTAATGTACATCACGTACAACACCCAGTAACGGCGAGTTACGGATTGGTGAGTGGCGCACTATTGTGGCATCCCATATGATTCATTTATGACAGCAGTGGTCAATATTGATCTTACCCACCCACCCACACGAAAGCGCGCGCGCGCGCGCACACGCACACACACTCTCGAGCGCGCGGGGGTGGAATTGTTGTCGGAGGTAATATGTTGAACTTATTCTGCTGTAAACACACATAGCATAGCTGCGGTACGTCTGTTATAGATGGGATAATCCGTTGAGACGTGCTGTAATGAGTACATATGGAACTAATGATGACGCCACATATACCGACAACACGACATATTCTGCAAGAAAGGGGGCTGCCAGGAAGACAGTAATGAGATTGTTGATAAATATAAGACAGGCGATGGAAAGTGGATGACCTCCTGTTGTAAATAAATTTACACTCCTGGAAATTGAAATAAGAACACCGTGAATTCATTGTCCCAGGAAGAGGAAACTTTATTGACACATTCCTGGGGTCAGATACATCACATGATCACACTGACAGAACCACAGGCACATAGACACAGGCAACAGAGCATGCACAATGTCGGCACTAGTACAGTGTATATCCACCTTTCGAAGCAATGCAGGCTGCTATTCTCCCATGGAGACGATCGTAGAGATGCTGGATGTGGTCCTGTGGAACGGCTTGCCATGCCATTTCCACCTGGCGCCTCAGTTGGACCAGCGTTCGTGCTGGACGTGCAGACCGCGTGAGACGACGCTTCATCCAGTCCCAAACATGCTCAATGGGGGACAGATCCGGAGATCTTGCTGGCCAGGGTAGTTGACTTACACCTTCTAGAGCACGTTGGGTGGCACGGGATACATGCGGACGTGCATTGTCCTGTTGGAACAGCAAGTTCCCTTGCCGGTCTAGGAATGGTAGAACGATGGGTTCGATGACGGTTTGGATGTACCGTGCACTATTCAGTGTCCCCTCGACGATCACCAGTGGTGTACGGCCAGTGTAGGAGATCGCTCCCCACACCATGATGCCGGGTGTTGGCCCTGTGTGCCTCGGTCGTATGCAATCCTGATTGTGGCGCTCACCTGCACGGCGCCAAACACGCATACGACCATCATTGGCACCAAGGCAGAAGCGACTCTCATCGATGAAGACGACACGTCTCCATTCGTCCCTCCATTCACGCCTGTCGCGACACCACTGGAGGCGGGCTGCACGATGTTGGGGCGTGAGCGGAAGACGGCCTAACGGTGTGCGGGACCGTAGCCCAGCTTCATGGAGACGGTTGCGAATGGTCCTCGCCGATACCCCAGGAGCAACAGTGTCCCTAATTTGCTGGGAAGTGGCGGTGCGGTCCCCTACGGCACTGCGTAGGATCCTACGATCTTGGCGTGCATCCGTGCGTCGCTGCGGTCCGGTCCCAGGTCGACGGGCAAGTGCACCTTCCGCCGACCACTGGCGACAACATCGATGTACTGTGGAGACCTCACGCCCCACGTGTTGAGCAATTCGGCGGTACGTCCACCCGGCCTCCCGCATGCCCACTATACGCCCTCGTTCAAAGTCCGTCATCTGCACATACGGTTCACGTCCACGCTGTCGCGGCATGCTACCAGTGTTAAAGACTGTGATGGAGCTCCGTATGCCACGGCAAACTGGCTGACACTGACGGCGGCGGTGCACAAATACTGCGCAGCTAGCGCCATTCGACGGCCAACACCGCGGTTCCTGGTGTGTCCGCTGTGCCGTGCGTGTGATCATTGCTTGTACAGCCCTCTCGCAGTGTCCGGAGCAAGTATGGTGGGTCTGACACACCGGTGTCAATGTGTTCTTTTTTCCATTTCCAGGAGTGTATATGTCAAATCACAACCCCTGGCGTGAACGACGTTATCGGTTACCACCTTATAAATTTTATAATGTGTCCAGATATATGAGTATGAGTAGCTCTTATGTACTCCTCGACTTAAGAACATTGTGTTACCAAGCTGGAGACTACATAACTACAGAATTGATCGAGCGTTTCATCCAGTGCAAGACTCTTTAAGGTATAGTGAACTATAATGAACAGTACTTATAACGTAGTTTATTCTATGCGAATTACATCCATGTGGCGTCAGTTAACGGATAACTTGCGGAACTGCATTAGTTTGTCTACTGGAGGCAGTAAGAACAGTCCAAAATGATTTAAACCGTCATGCGATGCAAGACCAAGAAAAGCTTATCAACTATGTGTTGCCTGTATACAGTTTTAATTAACTACTACATGGAGATTATTAACACTGTCTCCAACAAAGACGACGTGAGTATTAGTCAGAAGTGAAGCATGAGTATAAGAAATACATTTCTCTCAATCTAAGACATTGTTCTCCATAATACGGACAGAAAAGGATATGGCCCAGTTACGACTGCCCCCCCCCCCCCCCACCAGACAATACTAACCACAACGGCAGGTCTGTGTGGTAGCCCGCAACTGCTGTCGTAACTGAACCATCAGGGATGGGATGCCGTAACCGCACACCGCACAACAGTCCTTACCTAACCGCTACTGGGTGATGTGGTCCAGGTACATCACTGTTGAATCTCCAGGACTGACGACGGCTCTATGTTCCATCCTGCAACCTCCTCTTGTCACAGTCCATCGCATGTCAACCAGATTTCGGTTTTTCCAAGCGCAACTGGGCATTTCTCGTAAATAAATTACTATGCTGTAGAAATGTATTTTTTTCCCCTCTCAGTGCGGATGAGTTGGGATGATCACTCGTTCATCAGACATGTTACAGCTAAGGTCTGGTGCAAGCTATTGACTCGAGACTGCAAGACCTGCTTGTTATTTACGGTTTCTAAGAACATCAAAAGCGTCAACTTCCCCAGCTATTTTTACAGGTGTCTTAAGAATCATCAGCAATGGCGGGCGAAGCCTTCGGGGGTAAGAAGCAGTCATTCTGCCAATGGCCTCATCAAAGACGCAGAGGAGCGGACAGAGGTTCAGGGTACTCTCTTGACCTTGGAATGATCACTGGCATGAAAATGCAGAAGACGGTGGAAACCACTGAATTAAAGACAAAAAGTGTGTATCGATAGGCGTGTAATTAAAAAGTGTGTCATGATGATCTCTCCAGCGGCAACAGATTGCGGAATTGATCCCCATTCGGAACTCTAGGAGGGGACTGAAAAGGGGGATATGACTATGACAAAAAGATTGAACAGCAAATCAAAGGGTAATGTCCTACGAGTCGGGGCGTGGAATATCAGAACTTTGAACGTGGAAGGGCAGCTAGAAAATCTGAAAAGGGAAATGCTAAGATTCACTCTAGATACTGTGGCGGTCTGTGACGTGAAACGCAAAGAAGAAAATGGATTTCTTGTCAGATGAGTATAGGTTAATATCAATAACAGCAGAAAATGGTATAAAGGAAGTAGGATTAGTTATGAGTAGGACGGTAGGCCAGAGAGTGAGTTACTATGAACAGTTCAGTGATAGGGCTGTTCACATCAGAATTGACTGCAAACCAACACTGACAATGATAGTTCAGGTGTATGTGCCGACACCGCAAGCCAAAGATGATGAGAGAGAGAAATCATATGAAGATATTGAGGAGATGAAGATCTAATAGTCATGGAGGATTGGAATGCCGTTGGAGGGAAAGGAGAAAAACAGAACATACTGGGTTGTAGGGCGTACCCTGGAGCAGGTACCGAGCGAGGTGGCGCAGTGGTTAGCACACTGGACTCGCATTCGGAAGGACGACGGTACAATTCCGTCTCCGGCCATCCTGATTTAAGTTTTCCGTGATTTCCCTAAATCGCTTCAGGCAAATGCCAGGATGGTTCCTTTGAAAGGGCACGGCCGATTTCCTTGCTCTCCGCTCCTGTCGCTCCTTGCGCTCCGTTTTTAATGACCTCGTTGTCGACGGGACGTTAAACACTAATCTCCTCCTCCTCCTGGAGCAGGTACAGACTCAAGTCACAATTTAGTAGTGATGAAAAATAGGCTGTAGTTTAAGAGATTAGTGACGAAAAATCAGTGCGCAGTGAAGTGGGATACTCAGTAATGTGGACATACGCCTGAAGTTCGCTGTGGCTATAGATACTGCGGTAAGGAACAGCTGAGTAGGCAGCTCAGCTGAAGAGGAATGGACATTTCTAGAAAGGACAGTGATAGAAGCTGAAAAGAAAAAATATGTACAAAGAGTGTTATTGCGAAGAAACCATGGGTAACACTAGAAATACTTCAGTCGATCCATGAAAGAAGGAAGTACAAAAATGTTCAGGGAAAGTCAGGAATACAGAAGAATTCAAGTCACTTAGAAATGAAATAAACAGGAAATGCAGGGAAGCTAAGAGGAAGTGGCTACTTGACAAATGTGAAGAAATAGAAAATGAAATGATTGTCGGAAAGGCTGACTCAGCGTATATAAAAGACAATGAACCTTTGGTGAAATTAAAAGCGAGGGTGGTAGCATTAAGAGCGCAGTAGGAATTCTACTTTTAAATGCAGAGGGGAGAGAGAGAGAGAGAGAGAGAGAGAGAGAGAGAGAGAGAGAGAGAGAGAGCAGATAGGTGGAAGGAATACACTGGAGTCTCTATGAGCGGGAATATAATTACGTGACTGGAGAAAAAACAGGAATCGATGTAAAAGAGATAGGGGATCAGGTTTTAGAGTCAGAATGTGCGTCAGCCCGACTAATGATGTCACCACGCGTAGCCAAATATTTTGTTTCCCTGTCAACTTGATTTCCAGGTAAACTCAATTTCTATTTAACCAATTTCTTTTCTGTAAAAGTAAAGAACAAGTCAAAGAGCTTGTAAAGTTTAATTTCCTTGTTTCATTTGTCTGTACCGTGTACCAAATAATATGATTATTACACAGGTCATTTTGTTTAATTTTCTTGTTTGTGAAGGTCATTGTAGGATGATTTTCAACAGGATGTTCGCTATGTTTTTGTAAGACATCAGTGGCACGATTGTTAATTAGTTTGTGTATGTGTGTACAGACACAGAAAGGCGGCGGAAGCACTGGCACTCGCAGATGACTGTTATACTGCGACAGGTGGCGAGACATCTGGTTTGGCGACTGGAGGACCTACGTGTCTAGGGCAGTGACAGCCGCTTTCAGAGTCAGCTGGGCTCCGCCAGACCCAGAGCAGTCAGAAGTCTGACTGGCGCGTGCCTTCACGAGGGACATTGTTCTCATGTCAACACAAAGAGAGCGAGCCGGATCGGCGCTGGGGTGAAGGGACACGTGTCAAGGAATCCTGTCGGCACGACATTCAAGCAGCTGCCGTTCAGTACTCCACGCGTCTCCACAACAAGTGCAGGTGCCACCATCAATAAATCAACTGAGGTTGTACGTATGGCCATAAAGTAACCTTTTTCTCCCAGTGTGGAAAACACATTCCGTGTCACTCATCGCGCACTACGGCGAACCACGTAACGGGGTTAGACTGTTTGTTCCAGGAAGAGAACTCGTTTTTGAAGTACGGCTTGCCAAAAGCGGAACCAGTAACTCATCCCAAATTGTTATTTCCTAGCGAGATCTGACATTAAACTCTGTTCATCATATGAATGAACCTGATGTAAACACTAAGACATATATTCTTCCGTGTTTGCTTGAATCTCATTAGATTTCATTTCACATTTAGCGGAAGCCAACTAGTGTCCAGTGCAGTCAAGTACGTTCTATGCTGTGTCACACGCACATGGACCGCGCAATAATGAAGGACAACAGCTTCACCGGCGCATTAAATTTGGATACCACTGGCCAGCCAGCGGTCTAACTAACCTGAAATGATGTGAGCAGCTGCAGTTCAGACGTAAAAAATGGAGGATCAGATACAACCAACAGCTTGAGGAATTATACCAGCAGCCCAACATAGCAGGAACTGTCAAAGCCAAAAGAATGCAGTGGACCGGCCATGTGGCCCGGATGGAGGATCACACATGGCCTCGGAAGCTCCTGGATTTCACACCTACAGGAAAGAGACCGCCAGGGAGACCCAAGAAGCGTTGGAGGGATGGACTCCATGAAGATTTAAAACAAATGTCGATAGATGTGGACGAATGGCGGATAGCAGCAATGGACAGAATACAGTGGAGGAGGAAACTTGTAGATGCGTGTGGTCCACTGGGCCTGATCACGTAGTAGTAGTAGTAGTAGTTCTATATCCCGCCAGCGTTCGGCAGTGACGTGTGAAAAAGCTGCGCCCGTTAGTTCCAGTACGCCTGGCGGCTTAACAGTCTTATTACTTCTCGGGGCAAATCCCGCAGGTTGGCTCCTGATCAGTTCTGTACGGTTCATATTGTAATGATGCAGTAGCAAATGTAAAAATGCAGCATTTGTATGATGTGCCCGATGCTGTGAAAATGATTGTTTTTCATGTTTCTACGATACTTATCTACCTTTGTGGTGTTAAACGGTGGACATACCGAGTGATCAAAAAGTCAGTATAAATTTGAAAACTTTATAAACCACGGAATTGTGTAGATAGAGAGGCAAAAATTGACACACGTGCTTGGAATGACATGGGGTTTTATTAGAACCAAAAAAAAACAAAGTTCACAAAATGTCTGACAGATGGCGCTGGACAGCAAAACTGCTATCGTGACGGGTGAGAGGTACGCCGATATGTTACAGAATCGCATCATCCCCAGGCTGGCTGATAAACACCCGCTGGAACGTACGATGTTTATGCAGGATGGCGCTCAACCCTATATTGCTAGACGTGTGAAAGATCTCTTGCGCACGTCGTTTGGCGATGATCGTGTGGTCAGCCGCCACTTTCGTCATACTTGGCCTCCCAGGTCCGCAGACCTCAGTCCGTGCTGTTACTGGCTTTGGGGTTACCTGAAGTCGTAAGTGTATCGTGATCGACCGACACCTCTAGGGATGCTGAAAGACAACATCCGACGCCAATGCCTCACCATAACTCCGGACATGCTTTACAGTGCTGTTCACAACATTATTCCTCGACTACAGCTATTGTTGAGGAATGATGGTGGACATATTGAGCATTTCCTGTAAAGAACAACATCTTTGCTTTGTCTCACTGTGTCATGCTAATTATTGCTATTCTGATCAGACGAAGCGCCATCTTTTATATTTTTCGGTTCTAATAAAACCGCATGTCATTCCAAGCATGTGTGTCAATTTGTCCCTCTCTATATAGATTATTCCGTGATTTATTCAGTTTTCAAATTTATACTTACTTTTTGATCACCCGGTAGTACAAATAAAGAGGATTCCGTTTCTCATTTTCCCTTAAAAATTAAATTGTTATGTTTTCTTAATTTAAGCAACTTTTATGATCAGTCTTTCATTAAAAAAATTGAAATTTGTGGTAATGTTTTATGGGACCAAACTGCTGAGGTCATCGGTACCCTAAGCTCACACAATACCCAATCTAACTTACACTAACTTACGCTAAGGACGACACATACGCCCATGCCCGACGGAGGACTCGAACCTCCAACGGGAGGAACCGTTCGGACCGCGCAAGACCCAGACCGCGCGGCTAACCCGCGCGGCAGTCTTTCCTAAAACATCGACAATTAAGAATTTGTATTTGAAATGAAAAAAGGAATTTAACGTCCAGTATGCAATAAGAAACAAGAAGAAGTGCATTATTCATAAACAATGGTGATGAATTTTATAATTACGAGATGTATTTCAAATGGAACTAGAAAAACAATATTATGCTGATCAGATTAGAACCAACGAACCATTGAATGTATATGGTCAGCAGACCATTACGCTACCGACTGCGCTACATAGACGTTGCCGCAGCGTCAATCAACTGTAGTACATGCAGTCACTAGGAAAACTTCAAAGCCGTTTATCTCCGTAAATGTATGAAAAACATTAAGAACAGCCTATTTCCTGGCACTTTTTAACCGTCTCCACACGCGTGTTTCACAGCGAAAGAGAAAGCACCCTCAGCCGTTTGCATACTGCGCATTAACAGAGCGACAATCAGAGCACAACGCTGCAGAGGCCGTGACTAAAGGATTTTTCAAATAAAAACTACGTGGTTAAGCCGTGATTAAATAAAATGTTGATGATTATTAATACATTTGAATATCTTAAAGTTTCATTTAACGTAAGTTAGTAATAATATATCTAATACACAAGTAGGACCTACTTCCAAGAGCGGAATACCAGTGCACGTCTCCTACGGCTTCCGACCCATCATCGCGTTTGGGTTTGTTACGTCAGGTCTTTTCTTATGATGAACTAATTATAGTAATCATGCTCAGTGGCGCACAATCACGTAGTTCTTTGACAGTCAGCGAACCTGCTATTTCCGCTCCATGTTGCACTATTAACAGACCATACAACTGTCCTCATAGCAGAGTTGTCACACTCATACCAACCAACGAGATGCCTGGGTGTTCCAGTTGATGTCGCCAGATGTTTCCCGTCAGATATCCTCAGCCGCTCACACGATCCGACAAACAGTGAGCAGAACGATCAACAGGACGCCAAAACCAGTGAATTATTCGTAGGCTGTGCTAGCTCAATCAAATCAGTCTTATGCCTATTTACAAACACACCAACATAACTTTTAAAGATCAATATTGGACCTCACTGTGGGGTTTCACAAGTTTTTGTTCTTTATCATTGTTTCAAAAAAAATGGCTCAAATGGCTCTGAGCACTATGGGACATAACATCTGAGGTCATCAGTCCCCTAGAACTACTTAAACCTAACGACCCTAAGGACATCACGCACATCCGTGCCCGAGGCAGCATTTGAACCTGCGACCAGAGCGGTCGCGCGGTTCCAGACTGAAGCGCCTAGAACCGCACGGCCACAACGGCCGGCTATCTTTGTTTCCGTGCATTCACAAGATGTTTTTCAAAAGTAATAATGTGGTATTCTGGAGCTGAATGAGAGACATGACAAGTATTTTAAAGCAATTATATGCTATGTTTTGGACCTCACAACGAGGCTTTACAAGGATTTGTTCGATTGAAATGATTTTGTGCTGTTCTACAACCTGTTTTACAAACCATTCATGTGCTACATATTCGATGTCATAGTGAGGCTAAACAAGCTTTTGTTTTCCTTTTTTAAACCGTTTTCGTGCTGTTCCAAGAATTGTTCTCAAAGCGATCATATGCTATTATTTTTTATTTGTCAGTTCTTGCAATCTAGTGGTTATTTTATCATTTTTACATTTGTACATTTGTTATATCCCCTATTTTGTTGCTGTTTATTGTCACATTTTCGTCACAGATAATCTTTTAGTATGTTGTTGCTGCAGTCTTCAATCCAGAGACCGGTTCGATGCAGCTCTCCATGCTACTCAATCCTGTGCAATCTTCTTCATCTCCGAGTAACAACTGCAACCTACGTCCTTCTGAATCTGCTTAGTGCATTCATCTCTTGATCTCCCTGTACGTTTTTTACCCTCCACGCTTCCCTCCAGTACTAAATTCAAACGATACATAATGATATTTAATATTTTTATTGACAGCATTAGCTTGTGTTTTCTAATAGTTTCATCCATTTCTACACATGCGTTCGTAAGTCTGTATTATGTTCAGTGACAAATGTGATATCAAGTGTTCATGTTTTCTATTTGTAAATGCACTGGGTTACATATGTTTCACGATTTTTGTAAGTTGTTTTAAGTCCTTCCGAGTGTTGTGACTTCATTTAGTTTTGAACATCCACCTCAGCGACTGAGTGCACCATATCTTCATAATTCATATAGCCTACTGTTGTACACAAGGAACACATGAATTTAGACTCACCTTTTCAACACGATGACACGGCTCATATAATGTTAAATTTTTGTGTGTATTTGTATAATTCACTGTTATTGAGTGCCCATCTTTCATTTGAGAAATATTTTATGTAAATACACTCCTCTCATCTTTCAGTTATTCCACAGTCTATGGGATGATTGTGTCGTAGTTTGAAACAACTTTTGCATTTTGTTTGTAAGGAAATCCTGTAACTTCAGTGAATGGCAAATTTTGAGAATCCTCTGCAGTTCACAGGGAGACATTTTCAGGCTATTATTGTGAGTGAACATTGTAAGTAGCGTGAATAAAAGGACGCTATGTGCAAGAAGCATGAAGCGCCCTTTGAATGTATCCTGATAGCTAAAAGAGCCACGCGCACTTTGAATAAGAAAATGCTACTTGACACTGAAATCAATATAAAAGATAGGGTCGCCACCAACTCTAGCCACACGACAAAGAAGAGGTAGCACTGAGTCGGAAAATTACTTAATTTATTAATAAGAAAAACTCACAAAAGAACATTCATTGTAAAGTCATTGATAAAGAATGGGATGTAGTTATTAATATGATCCAGGCATTCTTCCCGTGAATCAAATATTGAGTAAAGTAAAGAGGGCGTGAACACCATGCGTAAGTGCAGCCTGCAGCAAGATTCGTGAAAACACGATCTATTCCAGAGCATTTGTTTCAGATAAAAAAAGGGACACTAATCACTACACCTGTGCACATGGAAACGCTATAGGTGGGCCAACAAGGGAAACTACAAGGTAAATGGCGAAGGTAACGGCGACGTAACATCGGTGCACAAGATAAGATTGAAGGCAAAATTATTTATTCCTTAAAACATTGATGTAGTGCATCTATAGACTGCTGTTGCATGCTAACTATGTACAATTGCTTGTGAAATACTACACGTTTCATAACAGACTCGCGTGCCCACTCGGTCCGCGGAGACAATTTCTATGGACCGTGGCCAAATTTTAATCACATGAGACAAAGAAAATTCACAGATACACAAAAATTACCAAGATCCGGAAAAGATTAGAAACATACACACACAGTTGTAGGCACATAAACATTCACACTGAACCGAGGGCACTTCAACATATGCAACTCCTTTGTGCCGCGTTCCTCTCACGGATCAAAGTCAAGACTGCATTGGGAATCAAACTGAATGTCTACAAAAGCCTTGCATTCCCTGCTGCAACCCAGCAAGTAAATCTTTATGAGACGAAATTCGAGACCAAAAGCTAAAAGCTCCCCTCTCTATGTGACAACGCGCCGCGCGGTCAGTCCAACTCACCCTTCTTCGACTGGAGCACAGCTGTGTATGCTTCCCGTACCGGCGGCAGACTGCCTCCCGCTTCTCCAGCCTCTTCCACGCTCCGCGTGGACCGGAAAACCCCAGGATGCAATTTCCGCCACCAACCTAACGCAGGTGGATTTCTCACAAGTAGCGGAAACCTCTTTGCCGACTTGACCACTACGAGAGTTGGAAATGAAAGGTGGCTACAGGACCCTTTCAACATTCACAGAAAAGTACGCTAATGCACAGATGCGTGGTTGGCACGAAACAGAAAATTGCGCCTGGAAACTAGATATCAGTTCAAAACTCGGAACGTCCATTATGTGGTGTACCCTGCTGTGATACTTATCATATGAAGAAGCATTACTAATCATTGGGAACTAAATCTGATAAAATTTATTAACACTTCTGAATGAATTACTAAAAAAAAGGCAAAAAATATAAAAAAACTATAAATTTTTTTTAAATTTCGCCAGTGCCCAGTGCCAGTCCAAAGTCCGGATCGAAAACAAGGATGAGAAATACATGCAACAGGTGTAAAATTATTCAAACATTGCCTGACTTCTTCACATGTAGCAGTTTGCTGGCAAATGCAAGGGCATGGTGATTGACAAGGCACAATGTCTGTACTGTGGCGGCCGGCCGGCGTGGCCGAGAGGTTCTAGGCGCTTCAATCTGAAACCGCGCGACCGCTACGGTCGCAGGTTCGAATCCTGCCTCGGGCATGGATGTGTGTGATATCCTTAGGTTAGTTAGGTTTAAGTAGTTCTAAGTTCTAGGGGACTGATGACCTCAGATGTTAAGTCCCATAGTGCTCAGAGCCATTTGAACCATTTGCTGTACTGTGGCAAATGTAATTACGCCGAGTACACTGCGCCAGCATAACAAAACCCATATGTAAATCTACGTACGATATATTTGAATTATTAACAAGTAACATAGACAGTAATATTCTTTTATCGTTAGTAGTACAAATACAGATCACATTCCGTCTATTTGTACAAGATCTGTTTTCCAGAACTGATTTGAAACACCTTTGATCGATGAGAAATAACGTTCGAAGGTTAAAACTCTGTTCTTAGTGCGATTTTTCTTGCTACTTTGCTCTGTTGTTAGCCAATATTGGACATTAAACTCATTGATCTAAAAGGGTGATGGCCTTAAAATAGGTTGTTAGAATGAGACTGGCATTGAAGCATTAATAGAAAACGGTATTTGTAGAAGAAGTATCGAATACACCCTACTTTTATCTTTTCATAAAAATCAACATCTTTTCAACTAGTTTTTAGATTAACGGAAAATAGGGGAATAAAAATTTTTATTCCATATCTTTGTGCTATCAATCTATTGCACTCGAAATTTTATTTTCGTCATGTGTTCACTCTACTATATATGCGAATCCGAATTTTACGTTATTTTCGGGCTTAATTTTCGCGCCGAAATTTCATTACAATTATACAACCTGTAATGTTTTATAGAACATAGTTTTTTAGCAAAATCACAACGAAAAAATATTCAATTTTTTATGTTGTAACAAAATTTTCAATTTTGCGCTTAATTCTTTCAGTACTGGAGAGTGCTACGCAAATGAAACTTTATATTTGAGAACCTAGTGTTGTTAGGTTACTACATGCCAAGTTTCACGTTCGTCATAGCATTAGTCCAGGAGATGCAAGAAGCCAAACTTATAAGTTTTTTCGGGTACTTTTTTTTTTGGCTGATTTTACCTACAATTTTATGGCTCAATATGGCTCGTAAAATTCTTTTCATTATTATTCGTAAGAGAACGCATAAAGTTGTACAAGGTCACCAAATTTTATTTCTGTACAAAAACTATTGTCGGAGATATTACAGCTCAAAGACGCCCAAATTCACGCTGTCTCTGTGCGAGTCGTAATCAGTCCAGAAGTGTTCAGCACAGGGCGGGTTGGGCAGCGCGGGCCGCTCTCGTCCCGGCGGCGGCTCCGAGGGACAGACAGGCAGGCAGCGCAGGTAGCCGGATCACGCCTCGGGCTGCGGAGCCTCAGCGCGCCAAGCAGATGGTGCGCCTCCAGCAGTCAAAGGGTTAATAGACGTGGAAGAAGGGGCTGGAACCGAGAAGATACAAATAACCACGGCAAAATTTTTTTGTGGCAGCGAAGCTCGGGGTTCTTCTTACACTTCTTAGCCACTTGTCTGCTAGACAAACTGTAGTGTTGGCAGAAGAGCCAACACTGTGTTGCTAGAGGAGGCCGAAATGCACGCGTTTAATTACACGCTGACTGGCGCAAGGTTATCGTCTCGGCTAATGAGAGCGTATTTGTCAGTGTAGCTTCGCTAGCAAAGTCGGCTGTACAACTGGGGCGAGTGCTTGTAAGTCTCTCTAGACCTGCCGTGTGGTGGCGCTCGGTCTGCAATCACTGATAGTGGCGACACGCGGGTCCGACGTATACTAACGGACCGCGGCCGATTTAAAGGCTACCACCTAGCAAGTGTGGTGTCTGGCGGTGACACCACATTCCTTCCCCGCAAATCGGCGTACGGTTGTGTTATAAGGCACGCCAGGGTGCACGCCAACATGCGGTGTATGCACCCTGGACTAGGTTTTCAGGCGTTTCCTAGCTCCCCTCGGACCGAATGGCCGGGTGCGGGTGGCACAGCCTCGCCTGTTGTTAGGCTCCCCACCTCGTCGCGGGGGAGGAATGTGGTGTCACCGCCAGACACCACACTTGCTAGGTGGTAGCCTTTAAATCGGCCGCGGTCCGTTAGTATACGTCGGACCCGCGTGTAGCCACTATCAGTGATTGCAGACCGAGCGCCACCACACGGCAGGTCTAGAGAGACTAACTAGCACTCGCCCCAGTTGTACAGCCGACTCTGCTAGCGAAGCTACACTGACAAATACGCTCTCATTAGCCGAGACGCTAACCTCGCGCCAGTCAGCGTGTAATTAAACGCGTGCATTTCGGCCTCCTCTGGCAACAGAGTGTTGGCTCTTCTGCCAACACTTCACAAACAACTCAAACAAATCGTATTAATTACTTATATTACAAAAAAGAAAAGATCCAATACTTAACCTTGTCAATTACACAGGTGTGCCGCAAGCAAAGGGCGATTTACAACATAAGCAATCGTCTTCAGAATAAAGAATTCTAAATCAGTTTTACATAGCAAGTACAAGCGAGGTAACTAGTGCTGATGCTTCTTTCCAAGTCCCTAGTCTTGAAGCTACTATTAAATTGGGCCATCGTCAGTTGGCCGCGGCGTTTATGTCCTCTTGACACAGGGGCTGCTGTTGTCGCGTTGTCGTCCTGTAGTGGGGTCAGCTAGCGTGCGATTGGCTGACGTCTTCTCACAGTCATCTCTTCTCTGTCGTTACCGACTTTATCCTCTAACACTATCTTTTGCAGATACCAAGAGATCATCAAGCCAGTATTGCAGCCCATTAGTGTATGTTGCAAAGCAAAATGTTTTGACCCCGGGTCACGCTGAATACTTCAGAGCCTAGGTATGAAAAACCACCACTAATAACTGGTATGTTCACATTTGGCGCTGATAACAGCGACAATGCTCCATGGCATGGAGGCAATTCAGCCTGGTAATCCGCTGGAGGGAGCTGGTACCATATCTGCACACAGGCACCTAATTTCCGTGAATTCTGGGGAGCTCTGAGGCCTCGAACACCCTACAAGTGTTGCAGTTTCCGAAATTTTCGTGACGTTCCTCTGGGCCATGACAATCTACCTTCGGTCAACCTCAGGTACAACACACGCCTTTCCAATCCTACACATGGGCAGCACGCTTACTGATACTGCATACAACGCGCATGTGTCCGACTGGAGTCATCCCCGCCCAGGTGACGCTGCTACCGCGTCGACGGGTTTATATCGATAGTAGATCGCGGTCATAATGTTCTGGTTGATTAATGTATACATCTCGGTCTTCAAACAGCATGGCGAGGTTCATGAAAGATTCATAAATTCTACGTAGAACATTCTGCCATGACCACCATGCTATTTGGGGACCGTATGTTAAATAATTTCTGGAATTATTCAGCGAACCTCCGAACTGTACAACCGAGATATCACCATATGAATTATTGATAGGTAAGAGTCCTGAAGCTATGATCGAACGATTGTCTAAAGAGCTAACATGAGTTTAGAAGAAAATAGTAACCTGGGTTTGAAAATGTTAGTATCCAAAGGGGAGTCTGCAAAGACGAGACATGAAAAGAAACTAAAACCATTTGAATATTTTGCGTGTGATACTGCACTAATAAGGGCTCATAGGAACTCTTCTAAGCAGATTCCAAGCTAAAGATACTCTACGAAATTTTTGAAGGGCCACATATGGTCAGAAGGGTGCCCCATCCAAACGTCTTGGAAGTACACTTCACGCCATTAAAATTACTACACCACGAAGATGCTGTGCTACAGACGCGAAATTTAAACGACAGGAAGAAGATGCTGCGTCATGCAAATGATTAGCTTTTCAGAGCATTCACACAAGGCTGGCGCCGGTGGCGACACCTACAATGCGCTGACATGAGGAAACTTTCCAACCGATTTCTCATACACAAACAGCAGTTGAGCGGCGTTGCCTGGTGAAACGTTGTTGTGATGCCTCGTGTAACGAGAAGAAATGCGTACCATCACGTTTCCGACTTTGATAAAGGTCGGATTGTAGCCTATCGCGATTGCTGTTTATCGTATCGCGACATAGCTGCTCGCGTTGGGCTAGATCCAATGACTGTTAGCAGAATGTGGAATCGATGGGTTCAGGAGAGTAATACGGTACGCCGTGCTGGATCCCAACGGCCTCGTATCACTAGCAGTCGAGATGACAAGCATCTTATCTTCATGGCTGTAACGCATCAAGCAGCCACGTCTCGATCCCAGAGTCAACAGTTGGGGACGTTTCCAAGACAACAACCACCTGCACGAACAGTTCGACGACGTTTGCAGCAGCATGGACTATCAGCTCGGAGACCATGGCTGTGGTTACCCTTGACGCTGTATCACAGACAAGAGAGCCTGCGATGGTGTACTCAACGACGAGCCTGGGTGCACGAATAGCGAAACGTCATTTTTTCGGATGAATCAAGGTTCTGTTTACAGCATCATGATGGTTGCATCCGTGTTTGGCGATATCGTGGTGAATGCACATCGGAAGCGTATATTCGTCATCGCCATACTAGCGTATCACCCAACGTGATGGTATGGGGTGCTATTGGTTACACGTCTCGGTCACTTCTTCTTCGCACTGACGGCACTTTGATCAGTGGACTTTACATTTCAGATGTGTTACGACCCGTGGGTCTACCCTTCATTCGATCCCTGCGAAACCCTACATTTCAGCAGGATAATGCACAGGCCTTTCTGGATACAGAAAATGTTTGACTGCTGCCTGCCCAGCACATTCTCCAGATCTGTCACCAACTGAAAACGCCTGGTCAATGGCGGCCGAGCAACTAGCTCGTCAGAATGCGCCAGTCACTACTCTTGATGAACTGTGGTATCATGTTGAAGCTGCATGGGCAGCTGTACCTGTACACGCCATCCAAGCTCTGTTTGACTCAATGCCCAGGCGAATCAAGGCCGTTATTACGGCCAGAGGTGGTTGTTTTGGGTGCTGATTTCTCAGGATCTATGCATTCAAATTGCCTGAAAATGTAATCACATGTCAGTTCTAGTATAATTTATTTGTCTAATGAATACCTGTTTATCATCTGCATTTCTTCTTGGTGTAGAAATTTTAATGGCCGGTAGTGTACGTTCGAGTAGATGACAGTATTGAAATGAACAGAGAATTTTTTTAGGTTCTGAAATTATTGCAGAAAAATATGACGTTTTTGAGATTTGACTGAGGTGTTATGATGGTATTATTACAATGATGATGTGTATTATTCTGTTGAGGTACGTTTATGATTAATAAGATGATGCTATATGAGGAATTTGATCATGTATTCATATATGTATGTGAATAATGAGTAGAGGTTAGGGACTCTGATTTGTGAAAAGTATGATGGACACCAAGAATTGTACTTTAAGAGTTATGAAATGTGTGTACATGTGCGAATGTATCACAACACTGCTATTCATGAGATTTCGTTTCTACACACTTCTACTGTAATTTCTCGGCCTGTGAAATTTTATTTGTATCAAACTGTCAATGTAGCAGAAACTGTTTTCGTATGGAAGGTAAGTGACCTTGATGTAATGGGTTGTGGGCGCCCAGCTGTGCTAGAGTCACCTGGAAAAAATCCATCAGGTGGAGAAAAAGAGGCCATTAACTTCACTATCGACATTTCTTTGTAGAAAGCATCGCGAATTCGACATGCTCATAGTTGAAGACATATTTTTGCCCTTTGGAGCTCATAATTGTTAATATTTACTGAAATGCCATATGGCTAGTGAATAACATGCCTTGTTTTATGTATATATTTGCTTATTTTGTTTAATATCTAGTTTCTAGCTGCGCTGCAGCATTGGTTAAAATAAAATTTAATAGATGTACTAATAGAAATGTTTTTCCTACACATGCATTAAAGTGTAATTTTATGATCTACTTTATTAAAAGAAAGGGGGGAGCACAAACAGACATTTCCCTTCACAGGAATTGCATGCACAATTTTTTCAACGATTTGGTAACTTGTTTGGTAGAGTAAGTTATTGTGATGCATCACTCTAGTGTTAAGATCTGACATAGGTATTAGACAATTCCTAACTTTACTGTAGTATTTTTTCTGCTTGAGCTTTATCATGTTTAGGTATAAGTTATTGCATTTGCCAGTCATAGTTGTACTGAATTTTACATTGTATTAAACCAGTTTTACTACTAATTTATTTTTCTTCTTGCTGCACATTGGCTCATATTAGTTGTAATGTTGCATTTGCTGTGCTAATTTGTATTTATTGCTGCTTGCTTTGCCAATATGCATTTTTGTCATTGCTATTTAATTGCTTTGTGCAGCTGCATTGCCTCATTCTCTAGTATATATACCTGAGCTCAGTAGATTTAAATTAGTTTAAGAGGAGGTACGCTATATAAGAGAATGAGTTGCGATGAATTGGAAGAAATGCATTGACAAGGTATAAGAAAAAGATTTGGCCAAAAAAGTAGTGTACAATGAAGAATAATTATTTTCAAAGAGGATATGAACAAAACAGCCGGGTTTAGGGACAACAGGTTTAGAAAAGGTTTTTTAAGGAGTAAATGTAGAAATAAGAGGAAAGATCTATGGAATGAAGTTTTGGGTTGGACTGCAGTACCAAATGTTACACTGAAAACAAACTCTGTCCTGTCCTGTTGTGTTATTCCTCTATGTGTTTCTGTATCCTTGGGTATTTGTGTTCTTCCTGTCTTTATGTGTTTATCTGATAAGAGTTATGTTGTAAATTTTTTCCAATACTAAGCTATATTCACTATGATGATGAATACTGTTATCCTCAAATATAATTTGCATTACTAATAGACTATGTTATTTAGTTTGTAAAGATGTTTGGACATTATTTATTTGTTGTGTTTTAATGCTCATGTGTGAAGTTAATGTTTCGAAAACTATTCTCATTATTTTATTTATTTACTGATGTCATAATTTCTGTAACACCAATGTATATGTTTATTTCTGTTCTTTTGTAGAGCCTGTATTACTACAAATGTTATCTGTATTATTATGTTCTTTAATGATGTATTCTGTATGTATATAACTGTATTCTCATGTCGTAAATTTCTAATTGTATAGACACCAGTTCTTGAAATTAAGTATTTTCATTCCATGCACACATTTCTGTTGGTCATAGTATATGCACAATATGTGAGAAGAAAATGGACTATTAGTGCTCGCACATGTATTGATAATTCAGCAAGGGAGTGGTTAACAGCATTGCTGGTTCTAAGGACATTTCAAAAACTCTCTTTTGTGAGTGCACAAGTGGTGGTTTATGGACTTGCTATATTGTCCGCAAGACTCTTCAATGGTGATTGTGCACCCACACAGTCACAACAGATGGCTACTGGCCATCTCTACAAGGACTACAGTGGGTCTGCTTCTTTGGTGGCCCACTAATACCATAATCTCTACCAGGAGTACAGTGGGCCTGCTCTGTGATGACCTACCTACCAATATTCTTCAACACTTCGACTGACTGCTGTGGGTTTGCTCTGTTGTGGCCCATTACTTAGCTGCGTGTCAAGAGTTAGCACTGTCTTTCCGTTGGAAGGACAACACTAATTCTTCAAGACTGCATGGAAATCCACTACTTCCGTGTGCATTTTCTTTTACTGCTCAGACTTTGAGAAAAAAGAACTGCAATTACTACTGTGATGAATGATCAGGACTGTCTTTATGAACCGTGAGAAAATATTTGCTTTTGAACAACATTGTATCGATAAGTGTGTGCATTTGATATATTTGTTAGCGTTTACACAAATTTTTTTAAGCAAATATGCATTGGCCAATGCCCCAAACAATTTGTAAAATTTTTGTGGGGAGCATGGGGGCTATGTAAGTAGGCTGTTTAGGTTTTTATGTTGGTAACGCGACGTAGCGCTCTGTATGAACATCACTGATTGTGCTGTGGGCAGTCTGTGGCTGGTTGACATTGTTGCAATATTCGCTTGTGCAGTGTTGGGTTGTTGGATGTGAACAGCGCATAGCGTTGCGCAGTTGTTGGTGAGCGCCGCCAACAGTGGTGGATGTGGAGAGAGATATGCCAGAGTTTTGAGAGGTTGCTATAAGCTGACGAACTGGATGTGTGTTCGCCAGAAAAAGGAAATTTGTAAAGATGAATATCATGAATTGATACATACATATATATGATGACTTTTGAACATTATTAATGTAAATACATTGTTTGTTCTCTATCAAAATCTTTCATTTGCTAACTATGCCTATCAGTAGTTAGTGCCTTCTGTAGTTAGAATCTTTTACTAAGCTGCCAGTATTGGCGCTCGCTGTGGCTCAAATGGCTCTGAGCACTATGGTACGTAACATCTATGGTCATCAGTCCCCTAGAACTTAGAACTACTTAAACCTAACTAACCTAAGGACATCATACAACACACAGTCATCAAGAGGCAGAGGAAATCCCAGACCCCGCCGGGAATCGAACCCGGGAACCCGGGCGCGGGAAGCGAGAACGCTACCGCAAGGCGCTCGCTGTATTGCAGTAGTTCGAGTAACGAAGATTTTTGTGAGTTAAGTGATTCACGAAAGGTATAGGTTATTGTTTGTCAGGGCCATTCTTTTGTAGGGATTATTGAAAGTCAGATTGCATTGGCTAAAAATATTGTGTGTCAGTTTAGTGATGATCAGAGTAAGTAAAGAGAGAAATGTCTGAGAACGTTCAGTTTTGCTCGGCTGTTTGTAAATCAAATAACGTAAGAGGTTTAATAGCGCAGCCATTTATAATTTTTTAAGGAGACCTTTCATAGGCATTTACTTATACAACTTTACACATCAGTACCCTATTTCTCTAACACAGAATTACACAGCTATCTGATAATTTAATAGAGAAACAAACATTTCGTTTTACTATGTCAGTGACACATGTTTTCGCAATTACACAGTTTGATAACTTCACACTTATGAAATTGTATTTTGTCTGTACTTTGTGAACTGCTCGTATTTTTTTGGAACCATTTTGATACTATGATAGCTTTTAATAAGGTATTTGGTACGGGATCATGATTTTTGAAGTACACTACTGTCCATTAAAATTGTTACACCACGAAGATGACGTGCTACAGACGCGAAATTTAACCGACGGGAAGAAGATGCTGTGATATACAAATGATTAGCTTTTCAGAGCATTCACACAAGGCTGGCGCCGGTGGCGACACATACAACTTGCTGACATGAGGAAAGTTTCCAACCGATTTCTCATACACAAACAGCAGTTGACCGGCGTTGCCTGGTGAAACGGTGTTGTGAATCCTCGTGTAAAGAGGAGAAATGCGTACCATCACGTTTCCTACTTCGATAAAGGTCGGATTGTAGCCTATCGCGATTGCGGTTTACCGTATCGCGACATTTCTGCTAGCGTTGGTCGAGATCCAATGACTGTTAGCAGAATATGGAACCGGTGGGTTCAGGTGTGTAATACGGAATGCCATGCTGGATCATTAGGAGTCGAGATGACAGGCATCTAATCCGCATCTTATCTGCACCGATCGTGCAGACACGTCTCGATCCCTGAGTTAACAGATGGGGACGTTTGCAGGACAAGAACCTTCTGCACGAATAGTTCGACGACGTTTGCAGCAGCAAGGACTATCAGCTCGGAGACCATGGCTGCGGTTATCCTTGACTTACAACAGTACCTTGTTGACAACTTGGGTCTATGATTTTTGGGGTATACGACAAACTCAAAGCCTACCATCAGCCTACCATAATCAAAACATCATCAGTACTGAGTTCGAATCCCGCCGCTCCTTAAATTATGATTAATAATCAGTATTGGCGGCAGAATATTTCCGGCATAAGAAGTCACTCTCATTCTACCAACAGCCTTGTCAAAGAGGGCAGAGAAGCGGATAGGGGTTCAGGACACTCTCTTGTCCCAGGGGTGGGAAACTGCCCCAAAGGCAGAAGAATTAGCAACGATCAACGTCATGAGGATGGAGAAGGCAATGGAAAGCACTGCATTAACGTGTATCCAGAGGACATGTGGCCTGTAATTGAAGAAGTGCCATGATGTCTCTCCATTGGCAAAAGATTCCGGAATAGTCCCCCATTCGGATCTCCGGGAGGGGACTGCCAAGGGGGGGGGGGGGGGGTTACCTTGAGAAAAAGATTGAATAACCAACGAAAGGATAATGTTCTACTAGTCGGGGCGTGTAATGTCAGACGTTTGAACGTGGTAGGGAAACTAGAATAACTGAAAAGGGAAATATAAAGTTTCAATCTAGATATGGTAGGAATTAGTGAAGTGGAAAGAAGACAAGAACTTCTGGTCAGATGAGTATAGGGTAATATCAACAGCAGCAGAAAATGGTATAACGGGAGTAGGATTCGTTATGAATAGGAAGGCCGGAGTGTGTGTTTCTGTGAACAGTTCAGTGACAGGGTTGTTCTTATCAGATTCGACAGCAAACCAACACCGACAATGATAGTTCAAGTATATATGTCGACGTCGTAAGCTGAAGAGATAAAGTATATGAGGATACTGAAAGGGTAATGCAGTATGTAAAGGGGGATGAAAATCTAATAGTCATGGGAGACTGGAATGCAGCTGTAGGAGAAGGAGTAGAAGAAAAGGCTACAGGAGAATATGAGCTTGGGACAAGGAATAAGAGAGGAAAAAGACTATTTGAATTCTGTAATAAGTTTCAGCTGGTAATAGCGAATACTCTGTTCAAAAATCACAAGAGGAGGAGGTATACTTGGGAAAGGCCAGGTGATACCGAAAGAATTCAGTTACATTATATAATGTTCAGATGGAGATTTCGAAATCAGATACTGGACTGTAAGATGTAACCAGAAGCCGATATAGACTCACATCACAATATAGTGGTGATTAAGAGTAGGTTGAAATTTAAGACATTAGTCAGGAAGAATCAATACGCAAAGAAGTGGGATACGGAAATACTAAGGAATGACGAGACACGGTTGAAGTTCTCTAAGGCAATATATACAGCAATAAGGAATAGCTCGATAGGTTCAAATGGTTCAAATGGCTCTGAGAACTATGGGACTTAACTGCTGAGGTCATCAGTCCCCTAGATCTTAGAAGTACTTAAAGCTGACTAACCTAAGGACATCACACACATCCATGCCTGAGGCAGGATTCGAACCTGCGACCGTAGCGGTCGCGCGGTTTCAGACTGTAGCCCCTAGAACCGCTCGGCCACCCCGGCCGGCTGCTCGGTAGGCAGTACGGTTGAAAAGGAATGGACATCTCTAAAAATGGCCATCACAGAAGTTGGAAAGGAAAACATAGTTACAAAGAAGGTAACTGCGAAGGAACAATGGGTAACAGAAAAAATACTTCAATTTATCGATGATAGGAGAATGTACAAAAATACAAGTCGCTGAGGAATGAAATAAATATGAAGTGCAGGGAAGCTAAGACGAAATGGCTGCAGGAGAACGTGAAAACATAAAAAGGAAATGATTGTCGGAAGGACAGTCTCAGCATACAGGAAAGTCAAAACAACCTTCGTTGACATTAAAAGCAACGGTGGTAACATTAAGAGTGCAAAGGGAATTCCACTGTCAAATGCGGAGGAGAGAGCTGATATACATTTAAAGCCTCTATGAGGGGGAAGATTTGTCTGGTATAATAGAAGAAGAAACAGGAGTCGATTTAGAAGAAATGGGGGATCCAGTATTAAATCAGAATGTAAAAGAGCTTTGGAGGGCTTAAGATCAAATAAGGCACAAGGGATTAATAACATTCCATCAGAATTTCTAAAGCGGTAACAATACGACTATTCACGTTGGTGTGTAGAACGTATGAGTCTGGTGACATACCATCTGACTTTCGGTAAAGCATCATCCACACAATTCCGAGGACATCAAGAGCTGACAATTGCGAGAATTATCGCACAACCAGCTTAACAGCTCATGCATCCAAGTTGCTTACAAGAATAATACACAGAAGTATCTAAAAGAAAATTGAGGATGCGCTGGATGGCGATCAGTTTGGCTCTAGGAAAGGTAAAGGCACGAGAGAGGCAATTCTGACGTTACGGTTAATAATGGAAGCACAACTAAAGAAAAATCAAGACACATAGGATTTATCGACCTGGAAAAAGCCTTCTGTAATGTAAAATGTTCGAAATTCTGAAAAGAGTAGGAGTAAGCTATAGGGAGAGACGGGTCATATACAATATGTACGACAGCCAAGAGGGAATAATAAGAGTGGACGACCAAGAAGGAAGTACTCGTATTAAAAAGGGTGTAATACAGGATGTAGCCTTTCACCCCTACTGTTCAATCTGTACATTGAGGAAGCAATGACGGAAGTAAAAGAAAGGTTCAAGAGTGGTTGAAAAGATGTTATTGATACGATTCGCTGATGAAATTGCTATTTTGAATGAGATTGAAGGAGAATTACATGACCTCCTGAACGGAATGAACAGTCTAATGAGTACAGATTATGGATTGAGAGTAAATCGAAGGAAAACGAAGGAAATGGGAAACATTAGATATGAGCGCAACAAGAAACTTAACATCAGGATTGAAAGTCACGAAGCAGATGAAGTTAAGGAATTCTGCTACCTAGGCAGTAAAATAACAAATGACGGACGGAGCAGGGAGGACATCAAAAGCAGACTAGCAATGGCAAAAAGGGCATTCCTGGCTAAGACAAGTCTACTAATATCAAGTGAAACATGGACCGTGGTAAAACCGGAACAGGAGAGATTCTAAACATTTGAGATGTGGTGCTACATACGAATACTGAAAATTAGTTGGACTGATAAGGTAAGGAATGAGGAGGTTCTCCGCAGAATCGGGGAGGAAAGAAACATGTGGAAAACACTGATAAGAAGAATGGACAGAATGATAGGACACCTGTTAAGACATGAGGGAATGATGAATGACTTCCATGGTACTAGAGGGAGCTGAAGAGCGCAAAAACTGTAGAGGAAGACAGAGATTGGAATATATCCAGCAAATAATTGAGGATGTAGGTTGCAAGGGCTACTCTGAGATGAAGAGGTTAGCACAGGAGAGGAATTCGTGGCGGGCCGCATCAAACCAGCCAGAAGACTGATAGAAAACCATCCGTTCTTATCAACTGACATCTGATCTGACCAGCCCACGGTTTTTCTGTAGTTTAGAGTCCAATCGAAACCCAGAAGAGGCTGCAGCGATGTCGTGATGCTAGCAAAGGGATTCGCGCCGAATGGCTGCTACTATAGCACATTAACGCCAAATTTCGCCGCTCTGTCTTAACGGATACGTTCGTCGTACGTCCCACATTGATTTCTGCTGTTATTTCACGTTGTTTTGCTTGCCTGTTAACACTGACAACTCTACGCAGACGCCGCTGCTATCGATCGTTAAGTGAATGCCGTCGACCACTACGTTGTCTGCGGTGAGAGGTAATGCCTATAATCTGGTATTCTCGGCAACTCTTGACGCTGTGCATTTCGGAACTTTGAATTCCCTGACAATTTCCGAAGTAGAATGTCCCATTCGTGTAGCTCCAACTACCATACAGAGTTCAAAGCGCGTTAATTACCCTTGTGTGTCCATAATTACATTAGAATCCTTTTCACATGAATCAGATCAGTACAAATGACAGCTCCGTCAATCCACTGCCCCTTTATACTGAAACTACTTCTTTTCATGTTTTTTTTTTTTTATTTAGCACTGACCAACAGAATTTTCCCTGACAAAGACAACTCAAACGTAACTTATTCATTTATTAGCCACAATATACAAGCCCAAAGCAATCTGACTGCTATACATTGACAACATGACTTCCAATAATAAACACAAAAAATAGCCCTTAATTACAAGAAATTCTAGCAATAATACCATCCAACAAATATCAAATTAAAGGATTATGAAACTACCTGCCTAAACCCATTTCAATCACGAATCTCGATAGTGGAAACCCCATTCTTTAACGTAAGTCACTTACCTAACAGAAAATCTTCATAACACGAACTACAGCAACTACAGCACGTAGCAACAACAGCCAGATAAATAAAAGGATTCTAACTACTATAGACTCTAACTACTAGGAGGCATATGGTTAACAAAAGAAAGATTTTGTTGAAGAGCAAACAGCGTATTTAGAAAATTTTACCTTATTCATGTGACATCCAGTTCCAAAAATTATATAGTTGTCAATAATTCTACTGTCCAAACATTATCAACCATACATCCATTATCATACTTTCCTTGCATCTTTTCTTATAAGAAATTTCATTTCACTTTACATTGCATGTACTACAAACACGGAGTCTCCACTAAGAAAATCATGTCCATACACTTCCCTTCCACTCGCTAGCTGCTACTGCGTCCAACCACAGAATCTCTTGCCGAGGGCGCAGAGCGCTGTCAGCGATATTAACACAGTCTATAGCGCTGGCAACGTACAAATAGGCTACTTACAATACTTTGTGTACACGACACTACTGCCACCTTTATTTGTCCATATCGCTATCTGACGACTTTTGTTATCTCTGTACGTTCAGCTGTATTAATTATGATAGGCAGTGTACAAATAATGTATTTTAAAGTCTAGGGGTGGTAGGTCACGCCATAGAGAACAACTTTTGCTAGAGATAAAATGTTCGCTGGTGTGTCCCATTGTCACTGGGCTTCCTTTTGTAGTGCTTATCCGTGTGAGAGCTGACGGGGCGTAGGCGCTCTGAGGCGATAGTAGAATTTGTGTGTTATGTCTTATCCAGTCATTTTTTTGAACGTTACCCTACCACTGGTGTACGCAGCATGCAGCATAGCTGGTTAGTAGACCCTACTATTTCGATAACGTCACCAGGAAGCCTGGCGAACATTTTGTATGTAACAAAAGTTGTTCCCCACGACGTCGTCCATCACACGTAAATGTTTGATGCAAGACACTGAAGACGCTATATACGTTGGTGTCCAAAATTAAAGCGACAAACGGAAATTTTGCTAGGTTACATTTATTTTGCCACAAAACAATACAAACAGGTGATAGTAAAGTAAAATCAATGTAAAAAATAGAGACTGTGAACAACTGCAACATGCATAGTTGTAGGCAATCATGTTCCTCGTTTTTCTAACTTGTCGTACGAGGGTGAGTCAAACGAAAACCTTAAACTTGTAATAATAAATCGAAATTTCGCGCCGTTATCCTGTAAGTTGGTAAGCGTTTTACAAACAGCGTGCAGAATGGCCTGTAGGTGGCAGCATAATGCAGATGCACACTTACCGTTCCAGTATCAGGACAAAGATGGCCGCCCCACTTGCGACTTGCACCAGGGAAGAACAGCGTTCTGTTATTCGGTTTTTGCGTAGTGAAGGTGTGAAACCTATTGAAATTCATCGACCAATGAAGGTCCAGTACGATGATGCATGTTTGTCTCAGCAGCAAGTCTACGAATGGAGTAGGAATTCGCAAATGGTGAGACTTCAGTGGAAGATGATCCAGATCAGGCACAACGAGCTGTGATTCCACAGAACATAGCAGCAGTTGAAGCCATAGTGAAGGAAAACCGCCGAGTGACACTGAATGAGATTTCAGCATGTTTACAGATTAGTCATGGGTCAGCACACCACATTGCGCATGATGTGCTCCAGTTTCACAAAGTGGCTGCAAGATGGGTGCCACGGAAGCTGACTCCTGAAATGAGAGAACGACGTGTTGATGCTTGTGAAGAACTTTTTCGGCGCTTTGAACGAGAAGATGATGGCTTCCTTGCAAGAATCGTTACTGGGGGCGAAACCTGGGTTCACTTCCACCAACCGGAAGCGAAGAGAGCGAGCAAGGAATGGCACCATTCCTCAACACCAAGTGATTTCCATATGTTTGGGCCACTCAAAGAGGCAGTGGGAGGAAAGAAGCTCCGTTATGATGAAGAGGTACGCCACGCGGTGCGTGGGTGGTTGCGCGGACTACCAAAAGAATTATTTTCTAGAGGAATTTATACACTTTGGAGAACTTGCATTGAGGATGGGGGAGATTATGTTGAAAAGTGTACAGCTCTGTACCACTTCTGCACAACAAATAATATTTAAAAAATATTATAGGTTTTCATTTGACTCACCCTCCTATTTGCAAATACGTTCTGACAACTGGTTAATGTGCTCAGTATGGAGTGCGACCACCTCTGGTAGGAATACAGGCCTGGCAATGACGGGGCATGCTGTAAATGATGTCATCAGTCTCATCTTGAGGGAATAACGCCCATTCTTCCTGCAGAGCTGCTCTTAAGTCTTGGAGAGTGGCTGGCGGTTGCTGGTGCAATGCAACGCGTGTGCCTAGCGCATCCCAGACATTCTCAATGGGACTAAAATTGGGAGCGAGCAGGCTACGCCGTGCTTGCAATATCTTCAGTTTCCAAGGAAACTTCAGCCACCTGTGCTCTATGAGGTCGGCATTATTATCCATCAGTACGAAGTCTGGACCCAAAGCACCTCGCAACAGGCGCACAATGATGTCCTAGATCGCGTCATGGTACCTGAAAGCAGTTAAACCTTGCTGATTCACCCATACAGTTTCACAAAGAGGCGTTCGACTGGTCAACATCATCTCTGCCCACACAATTAGGCATCGTCCTCGATATCAGTCTGTTATCACAACGTTTGGATCCCAAAATGGTTTTTCACGTTCAATCCACATGCAAATTTGCCGAGAATCACTCACCAAATCAAACCAGGATTCACCTGTGAAAAGAACAGTCCGAGTGGCATGTTGATGACTCCGGAGGCGGCAGTGGAGAATACCTGCAGCAGATGGGGGATGACAATCACAGGCATTCACACAGCAGACGCGCAGGTGTATTGAAAAGTTTTTACACAAATATTGATCCAGCAGTACACATTGTAACATAATAAATAGTATTTTTCAGGGGAGCAATTGCTTGGGTAGTGAATATGACAGTTACAAAGATTATCTTCAAAGTTTCTCTGAAAAGAATTTGTATTTAGATAATCTATCTTAGTGAAGAAGACCTCATTGCGGTAGTATTGGTAAAACTACCAGTGGGTGTACAGGGAAAGCTAACAGGTAATGTGGAAAAGAAAACTGAAGACATTTTGCAATCATTAGAACAAGTAGATGTTTTTTTCATGCGAAGGGACATACAGTAGCGCTTGGAGAGATGTGAACTGGAAATCGAGAGGAAGTGGAAACTGCAGGGAACATAACACAAATCAGAATGACTCGAGAGTGAAACAGAAGCGTGATAGCAATTTTGATAGACGTGGAAGAGTGGACTGGAACTGAGGAGGTACATAAATCACGGTAATAGGCGATATGAGGAACATAATAAGGGACACAATGATGATAGTGCAGAGAGAGGTCACAAAAGAGTTGACAATGAAAAGGAAAACTACAAAGGAGTTTGTGTGGGCTACGAACACAAGTTCATGTGATGGATGAACCAGTGACAATGATCTGAAAAGATTGATGGAAGCCGGCCGGAGTGGCCGTGCGGTTCTAGGCGCCACAGTCTGGACCCGAGTGACCGCTATGGTCGCGGTTTCGAATCCTGCCTCGGGCATGGATGTGTGTGATGTCCTTAGGTTAGTTAGGTTTAATTAGTTCTAAGTTCTAGGTGACTGATGACATCAGAAGTTAAGTCGCATAGTGCTCAGAGCCATTTGATTGATGGAAGAAAGTTCTGGAGATATTAGGTAACCTCTTATTGAATTAAATGAAATTTGGCAGTAAATAAGGATACCAACTTGTAGTAGATGTGGAAGTTAGTGGTATTAAGGGAACTGCAGTTATTCATACAAGTTCCGTAGCACAAGACTACATGACCAAATAGTGAATAAGAAAGAAATACCCTTATTGCCATTGCAAGAAGTTAAATTATGGGTGCAACAGGTTAATGCTGTAGTGGTTCCAAATAGGGGGGTCAATCAAAAACAAATGCACACTATTTTTGTAAAAATACAGTTTCCATTCTGCATGTGTGAAAGTTTTACAGTGTGTAGATACATCCCTCCCGCTTGTTTTCAAACATAGTTCAACCTGTTCCCGTGAGTGACGCCGTCACAGCATGTCTTCAAGATGGCTGCTACACTTGACGTTCGTCAGAAGCAACGTGCTGTCATAGAATTCCTGTGCTGTGAAAACGAGACAGTGGGAAACATCCACAAGAGGTTGAAAAAGATGTATCGAGATGCTGCTGTCGATCGCAGTACAGTTAGTCGGTGGAGAAGCAGGTTACGTGATGAAAGCGGGCACGGCAATATTGAGGACTGTCCTCGCAGCGGCAGGCCTCGTACTGCACACACTCCAGACAATGCGCAGAGACTTAACGAATTGGTGAATGCTGACAGACGCATCACAGAGAACGAACTGTCACGCTACATTGGGATAGGGGAAGATAGTGTTTGCAGAACACTGAAAGTGTTGGCGTTAAAAAAAGTTTGTCTCAGGTGGGTTCCCAGGATGTTGACAGTGGCCCACAAAGAAACGAGGAAAACGGTATGCAGCGTGATGTG
This sequence comes from Schistocerca americana, assembly GCF_021461395.2. Classification (NCBI taxonomy): domain Eukaryota; kingdom Metazoa; phylum Arthropoda; class Insecta; order Orthoptera; family Acrididae; genus Schistocerca; species Schistocerca americana. The sequence continues at coordinate 116,233,174 of NC_060122.1, read as the reverse complement.
TTGGCAGAAGAGCCAACACAGTGTTCCTAGAGGAGGCCGAAATGCACGCGTTTTAGCTCACGCAGGCTGGCGTGAGGAGGGAAGGACTATACTGACGTGAGGTCTGGAACATGACAAGGAATTAGAATTCAGAAAGCGGACGTAATTAGTTTGATACTTAACTTTAATCCATTAATGATAAACGTCGATCTTGACGGTACATGATTCACAATAATAATCTGTTCAGAATACATTCTTCAAGTAATTAGGAACTGAATATGGCGTCTTGCTAGGTCGTAGCAAATGACGTAGCTGAAGGCTATGCTAAACTGTCGTCTCTGCAAATGAGAGCGTATGTAGACAGTGAACCATCGCTAGCAAAGTCGGCTGTACGAGCAACTGGGGCGAGTGCTAGGGAGTCTCTCTAGACTAGACCTGCCGTGTGGCGGCACTCGGTCTGCAATCACTGATAGTGGCGACACGCGGGTCCGATGTGTACTAACGGGTCGCGGCCGATTTAAAGGCTACCACCTAGCAAGTGTGGTGTCTGGCGGTGAGACCACACAGCGAACTTTTGGAACAGTACGAGAATGGTGGATATGAATTTCTTGGAAGAATTGTGACAGGTGATGAAACATGGCTCCATCATTTTTCACCAGAGACGAAGAGGCAATCAATGAAGCGGCATCAGGCAAATTCCCCCAAGAAAAAAAATTCAAAACCACACCTTCTGCTGGAAAAGTTATGGCTACAGTGTTTTTCGATTCCGAAGGACATTCTTGCGGACATCATGCCAAGTGGTACGATCATAAATTCTGATGCATATATGACGACACTGAAGAAACTTCAAGCTCGACTGAGTGGTGTTCGACCACATCGGCAAAAGCAGGATGTTTTGCTGCTGCACGACGATGCACGGCCACACGTCAGTCAAAAAACCATGGAAGCGATCACAAAACTCGGATGGACAACACTGAAACACCCGCCTTACGGTCCTGACATGCCTCCATGTGACTCTCTTCTCTTTGGGGAACTGAAAGACTCTCTACGTGGAACAAGGTTTGAAGATTATGACTCCTTTGTGCACGCTGCCAAACAGTGGCTCCAACAGGATGGTCCAGAATTTTACTGTGCGGGTAAACAGGCGCTGGTTCCAAAATGGCGTAAGGCAGTTGAGAGGGATCGAAATTATGTGGAGAAATTAAAATATTGTTCCTAAAGGATGTATCTAAAAACTGTAAAACTTTCAAACATGTAGAATATAAGATGGATTTAAAAAAAATGTGTGCATTTCTTTTGGAGTGACCCTCGTATTTGCATTGGACTCACGATAGGGACAAATTTAGTGGTTGATAAGGGAGCTGTTATGGATTAAAGGAGGATAGTATAACCCTAACGGAAATGGTACTCATAGATAAATTAAAGTCAGTAACTTAGTTATTCCCAAAGGGAATCTACTGGATAAACTCTGCCTGAAAATAATGTGTTAATGTTTTCGATGGGACGTGGATAAAGCAGACAGTATTTCACAAGGGATCGAAAGCAAAATAAGATTGGCTGAGAAACATCAGATGAAATAAGGAACAATTAAGAAATGTAAATGTTATTTATCAAGATGGAAAAAGAGAGATGAGAATTTATTATTAAAAATAAAACAATATTTTTTGATAAACTACGGTTAATTAAGGGAGAACCTTACGATTTTAAAGTCAACCCATATCAAGTTTTGAAATTAAGGCCACATGTAATACCGTTAGCAAAGAAGGAAAAAACCGATAAAGAGATACAGAGGATGCTATCTTTGCAGATTATCAGAAGAACAACAAGACAATATTGAAGCCCATTAGTGTATATTATGAATACAAATGTTTTGGTACAGTTCATGGTGGATACTTCAGAGAGACTAAGTAAAAAAATAAAAAAAAAAAAAAAACACTAATCAGCCAGAACATTTTGACCACCTACGAATAACCGGTATGTCTACCTTTGGCAGAGAGAACAGCGACGATACTTCGTGGCATAGAAGCAACTGAGATCTTGGTAGTTTGCTGGAGGGAATTGGCACCACATCTGCACTCACAAGTCACCTAATTCCCTTAAATTGCGGGGGAGGTGGCGGTGAGCTTTCTCGCCACGTTCAATCACATCCCAGATGAGTTCAATCGTGCTACGCGTAGATCTGGCAAGCTGGGGAGCCAGCACATCAACTGGAACTCGCCGCTGTGATTCTACTCCACTACACTCCTGAACTCGCTACTGTGATCCTCGAAATACCCCATCACACTCCTAACATTGTGATTTGGACATTATCTTGTTGAAAAATGCCACTGTCTTCGGGAAACTTGACCGTGATGATGGGGTGTACGTGGTCTGCGATCAGTGAACAGTATTCCGTGGTCGTCATGGTACCTTGCTCGATCTCCACTGGTCGCATGGATGCCCACGTGAATGTTCCACAGAATGTAATGGATCTGCTGCCAGCTCGTCTCCGTCTTGCAGTACCAGCGTCAACGAGCTGTTCCCCTGATAGGCGACAGATTCGCGCCCTCCCGTCGGCATGATGAAGAAGGTGTCGGGATTCATCAGACCATGCGACGCTCTGCCACTACCTCAACGTCCAGTGCTGATGGTCGCGTGCCCATTGCAGTCGTAGTTGCCAATGTCGTGGTGTTAACATTGGCACATGCCTGGATCGTCGGCTGCAGAGGCCCATCCTTAGGAGTGTTCGATGCACAGTTTGTTCAGACCCACTGGCACTCTGTCCAGCATTAAAGTCTGATGTTAGTTCCGCGACAATTCGCCGCCTGTCCAGTTTTACCAGTCTGCTCAGCCTACGACATCCGACATCTCTAGTGAGTGGTGCCGTCCAACCACACGACGTCTGGGCGTGGTTTTACCTTGGTTGGCCACGAGTTCAAGAATTCATCAGAGCACTCCTCTAACACTTTAGGAGTCGGGAAGTATCGAAAATGCTCGTGTCGAGCCTCCAGCTCATCATAATCCCCCCTCGGTTAAAATCAGATAGACCGCGCGCCTTTCCCATTCTACACATGGAGAGCACGCTCGCCGATACTACATACGGCGTGCATGCGTCTGCCTAGCAGTCATTCCACGCCAGGTGACGCTGCTATCGCCTGGACGGGTTTATATCGATAGTAGATCGGTGTTCATAACTTTCTGGTTGATCGGTGTATATGTCTCGCTTCCGTCTGTCTTCAAACCCTCTGGCGAGGGTTATGAAAGGGTCAGGAAGGCTATGTAGAGCGTTTTGTCATCACCAGCATACTATTTGCCGACTGTTCATTAAAGAATTTGATGAAATACTTGATGAACTTCCAAATTGTTCACCGGGATATCACCATATGAATTACTGATGGGTAAGAGACCTGAAGTTATGATCGAACGCTTGATGAAATTTCGGAAAAGAGCTGAGACGAGCTTAGAAGAAATGGGTAAGTTGGCCCTGGAAAGATTAGCAGCGAAATGGGAGTCTCAGAATACGAGACCTAACAAGATAGTGAAACCAAATGAGTATGTTGTGTGTGATACTGTACTAATAAGAGTTCACAGTAAATCGTCCAAGTAGACGCCAAGATAAAGAATCTGTATGAGCTTTTTTGAAGGGTCATTTGTAGTTAGCAGTGTACCCCATCCAAACGCCGTAGGAATAGTACGAGTCCCAGGTATACACACTGTAGTTGATGTAAAGAGATTCTGTAGCGGTTAAAGGGAAGCCTTAAGACTCTGAAGAGCTTGAATACGAGCTACGAGCGAGAATATCTCTCTACGAAACATACGTATTAAGAGGAACATTAGTTCTAAGAACATTGAAGTGACTTAGGTTCAGTTCTTATTTATAGTAGTTAAGTATTAAGAGGAACATTAGTTCTAAGAGCTTTCAAGTGACTTATGTTCAGTTCTTATTTATATTCGTTAAGTAGCAGGGGTTGAACGAACTGGGCGACGATCTTGCATCAGGCATGATATGATGTCAGTGAATCAGTTTCAAGACCCACTGCATACAGTGCAATGCTGATAGGCGGTAAACAAGACAGCTAATGCAACTGAGTGAGTGAATGAATGGACGCCGGTGTAACGTAATCGAGGATGCATCTCAGTAGGTCTCTCAGAAACAGATCAAGGGAAGGGAACTGACCCCAAGGCAGGAGAATAAACGAAATTTATGCACACATTTGTTTCATGTAGGGGATTAATAGCTATCGTTAAATTGTCAATTAAAGAGTGGTATATTGAAATCAATGTTAAATAGACTTATAACTGGAAAATAATTTTAAATAAATAGTGAAAATAGCAGTTTTTCATCTTCGCTAATTAATGAAACTAGAATTTTGAATTTTTTTTGAAATTGCCACTTGGGTACGATAAGAAATATCATTATTAGAATATTCCTTGTACGATAAATGTAGATTATTATTCATATCTTGATCTAAAATGTTTTTCTTTTTTGTGTTGTGCTCATACTAAATGTAATGATGGCTGGAAGCACGGGAAAATTCAGAGCACACATAAGCCAGATTACGTATTCTGAGGGTCGAACTAGATGAACAGTCAGCAACAAGACATCCATTTGATGTACACGCAATTGACGGCTTTCACCAGGGAAACACAATGGAAATACATCGCCTTGGACGAACATCTTCGGCCGGTGAATAACAGTGTTTCATGCAAAATAACTGTGTCGGTGTCACGAGTTCTCAAAGAACCACCGTGAGTCGTAAGCGCTTCTTAAAACAACTCTTAGTGTGAGCAGTATTGCTCCAGAGTAGGGTAAAGAGAAACAAATTTCCCGTTTGTATTGTACATAATGCGTATGTGGATTCTGTCTATATTGTGCCTATAGAGCGTAAAAAAAAAAAAAAAAAAAAAAAAGTACTCTGACAGAATTCTCTGAAACGGCCAACTAGCCACTGAAAATATGAGTGAAATGTTTAATTTTTCTAGAAGCATGTAAAATCAAACAGTATTTTGGTGATGTTTGAGTAAATTTTACGTGGATAATCATTATTCTGAAACTTACATTTACAGTCTTTGATGCTGTATTTGAAGTATTATGTCTGACATGTGATCGGTATTCTATGATTTTCTATTAGGATGAATAACGACACTTAATTTTAACAGAGCATGGGAGGTAAAATTCAAAAGTTCTTTTAAGAAAATACTAAAATTAATTTGCTTGAAAAAGAGAAATACGTAAAACAGACATAAGAAATGAACTGCCCAAAATAGTACACGCTGCTCCTAAGAGCTGAATGACCGCGTTCCTAGTGTTTCCAAAACTACGATTTTATTTTGAAAAAACCACAATTTTGAAAAAGAAATTACCGAAAGGGACGAGTAAGGGACCCTTCTGTTCAAATTACATGATATTTCCTAATTTTCCAGTTTTACAATTTTGTATCACGTCTGCAGACATCATGTAGCATTTTTACTATTGATTATGAAAATGGTTGCGGAGGTCTACGCTTACACTACAACACAGTTACCAATCCTGAAGTCTTGTATGCCGCCGACACACTTTCTCTTCACAGAAATGTTGATCTTGAGGATATCCTGAAACGAATACGCAAAATTCTTAACAAGATTCTCAGTCCTAATAGAACAGAAGACGGATACAGAGTACAATTCCGAATACCAATTGAAAAAGTATCAAGTCTTGCGGGAGGCATCAGAAAATGACTGATATTACATGGGAATAGCCACAGACTTCCAACGACAACAACCACTCAGAAAATTGCGACACATGCTATAAAACAGAGCAAAACCATGCCTGTCCAATGCTATCCCCTCAAACTGTATGTGTGTACCTGTCAATGCAATGTAAAAAATGTTTGAATTATGTTAGCCCTGACCTTTACAGGGAGAAACATTGGTTAATTTCCCAAGTTGTGAGAATACTCCGTTGTTAGTCAGGATCGGTAATTAGAGTCAAATCCCAGGAAAGGTAGAACAACTAGATAATGACTGACATATTTAGTATAAAAACAACGCTCACGAAAAATTTGCAAAACGTACAAGTACAGACATAGGACGTTCTACTCATTACGCTAAATTTGGGATTGGTAAAACGTCTATGATGTGATTCTGAACAGCGCTCCAGTTTATGCGACGGAATCGCTAAGTCGTCGATACCGTTCAGCATTGGAGATCAGAAAGCCTCGATCACGGCTGGCACTGACACTGAAGGGCCCCGCAAGCCATCCAATGGAACTTAAACGCACCTGCTGTTAAGGATTCCACATCTGCTTAGCCATTGCATACGTCACCGAATTCAGTGCTGTGAAGTGCAAGTCTGCAGCAACGACCCGCTCGCTGTAGCTGGCGGTCGTGCAGATATATGCGTTGCGTATTTGGAAATTCTATACCCAGGACGTGAAATTGCAACTGCAAAGTTATGGGGTCGAATCTGCTTACGTGCAGTGCCGCACGCAAATATAGAATACTGCTTGGTCATAACCCAGGAGCACGACTAAAGTGAACAGTCGTAAATAAGCGTTTCGTAATGCGCCAGTCTCCACAAACAAGCACGGGTTCGTTTCTCTGATCACAGAGAAACGAACGAATGACGCGGGATCAGCAGTTTTAAATAGCCAGGATTCCCAATCGACACTTCGCAGAGAGTCCTATAAAACGCCTCTTAGTGATGTTTTGTCCGATATTGCGTGTGTTCGCCCCTGAAAAACAACTTACAGAGAAATTGGAAGTGGAACTGTTACTTCCAAACATGAACGATCATGAACACTTAGAGCGTTCAATGACATCAAACACATACACAAAAATAAAAATGAGCATAAGGGTGAATTCAGGATCAACTACTGAAAGTAAAGGCTCTACTGATTCACAATAATTTTATTATAACCTTCAGACCAATGGTGAATAAAATACAATGAACAATTTACAAATTACCCTTGTAACTGGCATTGGCAGTGAAGTGTGTTAAAAACGGTCCAAAACGCGATCTCCTACAACTGGCTGACCAACTGACATCGACACAAAACAAAAGTACGAAGAACCACCACACCCCAAAGTATCGTGAAACCTCTGTGGAAACAGCAATTGCACGTGATCCTACTATTTAACGTATAACACAGGCCGAAGCGGGAGCGATCTCACCGTAATGTTCCTGTTGCAGCGGCGGTCTCCGACGGCGACGGCGCGGTTGTGCGGTTGGCGTGTGGCGTCTCGGAAAGTACACTCCTACAATACTCGGACAACAGACTGCTGTCTGTAAATTTCTCTAATTGCAACAATCTTCCCGGAAGCAAAGAGCTGGCGCTGCTAACGTCCTCTCAGAACGAAAGACCAGGACGTGAGACGACTTAGCTAAAGTCCTCTCATTACGAGGGCCCAGAACCGAAGACCTCTGCAGAGACTCGAGCAAGATCGCTCTTCACCTCTGTTTGCCCACCACAACTTTTACCGAGCGAATCACATCACTAGAAGCTCTCAAAATACCCAGTTTGCCAGTACCGACCAATGTACGGCCTGGGATTAGAACCCTTTTCCATAATTATTCCCTTTCTACAAAATTTCACAACTAAACTCCGCCCACGCCAGCTGGGAAAAATCACAGCTGTGGGCAATAACACGTTTACTGGAATTTTTCTCCTAAGAGACCACTCGAGATTTTCCCAGCAAGATTCCCCGTCGTAGCGAACACAGACTCCTGCATTGAAAGTTTTGTTATTCGGAACTCCTGGCCTGCCCCACTTGAGTTACTCGAAGGTTTAAAATTAGTCTGACATAGGCGAGAGCACGCACAGGAAAGCCCGTCCAGCTTTGCACTGCTCTGTTTTGGTAAACACTTGAACACCTGCAGCCGCGCGTCTCTCAGAGGCTGGCGGCCGCTGTGGCCTCTCTAAACGGATTACAGAACTTCCCCAGTTCACCGTTGATGCCGTCGTCAGGCTGTGGCCTTCGCGGAGGCCTCGTGATGACTGGGCGTTGTGTGATGTTCTTAGGTTAGTTAGGTTTAAGTAGTTCTACGTTCTAGGGGACTGATGACCTCAGAAGTTAAGTCCCATAGTGCTCAGAGCCATTTGAACCCTCGGGGAGGTAGTCGAGCTCTGTCTCGCATACTGCATCTCGACAAATCTTATAATTACAGAATCGCGGAATTCTCGCTGTATTACCTGGCCAGCGTGCCGATTCGTTTCCACACAGATTTGCTGCACCGTTATTTAGAGTATTACTCCAACAAACAACAACTACTTCTCTACAAAGCGATTGCGCCGTTGTCAGTCGTTTTTGTTGACCTAAAGTGTTCGCAAAGTGATTATTACAGTCACGTTAAATGGACTCATGTAAGGTGGAAGACCATTGCCACCTTACTATGTGTGCTTGTCGGCACCCCGCCAGAGAGCCTAATAAAACGCAATATAGCGATGTGTTGCTGTCGACATCCAGTCAGAGGGTCCCTCACCTCCAAGTGCCCAATTTTGAGCAAAACTCGGCTGCGACCAACCACCGGGCTCGTTACAAATGGAATACCTCCCACTTTACAAATCGTGAAACTGTCAACCAACAGCCTTCAGCTTATAATGCATTCGGTAGTAACTTCTAGAAGAAATTGTGACTCCTACTCACCTACAAATTCAGCCAACCAGATATTTTTCTGTAATTTTAGCGAGAATTCACCTGTATGTCTGCTGTGTGTACACCTGTGACTGTTATCCCCCATCTGCTGCAGGTATTCTCCATTGCATTCCACCGTGCTAAAGAGACTGGTGGCAGCCCTTGTAAGACGCTATTCCAACAGTCTCATACTTCCAGCATCGTCTCTCCCTCGCCTCTTCAGCAACTGCAGGTCCATTTCAAGAAGCCCCATGTCCGCTGGTCTCACGACAGGGCGCTGCTCTTAGGTCGTAAACGCCTGCTGTGCCCCTTCCAGTCATAAAACTGCCCTCGCTGCAGCCCTTGTCCCGTGTCGATCACAGAGACCACGAGTGTCAAATGGCTCTGAGCACTATGGGACTTAACATCTATGGTCATCAGTCCCCTAGAACTCAGAACTACTTAAACCTAACTAACCTAAGGACATCACACAACACCCAGCCATCACGAGGCAGAGAAAATCCCTGACCCCGCCGGGAATCGAACCCGGGAACCCGGGCGTGGGACCCCGAGTGTCCCCGTGTGCCCTGCTGTTAGAGCAAGTGCGAAATTACACTCAAGCAGGCACCTCTGTGAGTGTGTGGCTACAAAGTATACAACCAAGAAATGATTAATAACTCATAACCTCACGTAATGGTACAATCACATCCTTGACAAACACAGTATGCATTCTCCAAATTTTTCGTGTGTGGTGACAAAATCTTGCCACCTTACACCTAGATCAGGCAAGCCAAGAGGATTTGGAAACGGATCATCAGACATTTTCAAGAGAAACTTATACAGACAAAAAAATAACAAATGGTAAGGACGATCAGACAACTAAATTGCCAGCAGACCAGGGACAATGTGCACTGAAGAAAGGAAAAGGATCAGAAGAGGGTTGCTTCAGAACTCTGAAGACTGAAATGTAATGGTTCCTTGTGATCTGACTCCAGCTGCACACTGTGCATGTAAAGGGTGTTACAGCCGTACGTGTAGATACTTTTTATGGAGAGTAAGGACAGTATCCTGAACAACTACATCTTGTGGTATCACATGTTCAACAGTTTTCATCCCCTTTTGAGGTACTTCCTGATATTTGTGGCTCTATGGGTCTGTTATTAAATAACATATCTCAGTGTTATCCACTTCACTTTGAGGGTTTTTATTCATGAATAACAATCACCCTAAACACACAACACACACACACACACACACACACACATATATATATATATATATATATATATATATATATTTAGGTGCATTGTGCCGCCATCTACTGCCAGGTACTCCATATCAGCGAATGGGATGCTCCGTGGAACTCACGGACTTTGAACGTGGTCAGGTGATTGGGTGTCACTTGTGTCATACGTCTGTACGCGAGATTTCCACACTCCAAAATATCCCTAGGCCCACTGTTACCGATGTGATAGTGAAGTGGAATCGTAAAAGGGACATGTACAGCACAAAAGTGTACAGGCCAACCTCGTCTGTTGACGGACAGAGACTGCCAACAGTTGAAGAGGGTCGTAATGTGAATATGCACACATCTAGCCAGACTGTCACACAGCAATTCCAAACTGCATCAGGATCCACTGCAAGTACTATGACAGTTAGGCAGGAGGTGAGAAAACTTTGATTTCATGATCGAGCAGCTGCTCATAACCCACACATCACGCCCGAAAATGCCAAACAACACCTCGCTTCGTGTAAGGGGCGTAAACACTGGACGATTGAACAGTGGAAAAACGTTGTGTGGAGTGATAAGTCACGGTACACAATGTGGCCATCCCATGGCAGGGTGTGGGTATGGCGAATGCCTGGTGAACATCATCTGCCAGTGTGTGTAGTGACAACAGAAAAATTCTGTGGCGGCGGTGTTATGGTGCGGTCGTGATTTTCATGAAGGGGGCTTTCACCTCTTGTTCTTTTGCGTGATAATATCACAGCACAGGCCTACATTGATGTTTTAAGTACCTTCTTGCCTTCCACTGTTGAAGAGCAATTCGGACATGGCAATTGCATCTTTCAACACGTTTGAGCACCTGTTGATAATGCACGGCCTGTGGCGGACTGATTATATTACAGTAACATTCCTGTAATGGACTGGCCTGCACAGAGTCCTGACCTGAATCCTACAGAACAGCTTTGGTATGTTTTGGAATTCCGACATCGTGCCAGGCCACAACGACCGACATCGATATCTCTTCTCAGTGCAGCACTCCATGAAGAATCTGCCATTCCCCAAGAAATCTTCCAGCACCTGACTGAACGTATGTCTGCGAGAGTGGAAGCTGTCATCAAGTCTAGGGGTGGGCCAACACCATATTGAATTCCCACATTACCGACAGAGGTTGCCACAGATACAGGGTGTCCCAGCTATCTTGTCCACCCAAAATATCTCTGGAACAATAACAGCTATTGGAAAACGACTTTCACCGGTATCAATGTAGGGCTGGGGCCCATGAATGCACGTATTTGGAAACATTCTAAAACGAAAGCATATGTGTTTTTTAACACAAATTTATGTTTTTTTAAATAGACCTCCTATATTTTTTCTTCAGCAATCCATAGCATGACAAAGCACATACACAATGGCGTTGATTGCATCGCAATATTCCCATTACATCCCGAGATATTAAGACGCGAAGTTGACGCTTGAAACACCCGACATGCGCTGCTAGCGCAAGTCCTGAGGCTCAGGTGTGAACCCCATGCTGCCCGTAATCGCGATGTGATTGACATGTGTAATCACACCTCCATACTTATCAAGAGGTCCGAAACGAATAATACGTTCTGCTGCCATCAACTCTCATAAGCACATAATGGTTTCCCTCTTGCACGTTTTACGTATCTACGTACACAGTCCCGATCGGTGTACACCCGTCAGGTTGTCTTATTTATCCTGCACACCAAAAATAAGGTTTATCTAATGCGTTATATGACCCATTGTACCTGTCGCGCAGGGCCTGGCTCTACCTAGTCAAGTGTCCAACGTAGTTCCCACTACTGCCACAGTTACGACTTCGCCTTGTTTATGAGTTGCGACCCATGCAAACTCCTGTACTCCACCACCCTCCGAGCATCCCATTTGTTGTTGCTTTGGCGTGCAGTACACCGCTTGCCAGTGTAGTTGTGCATCAGAGTAATCTAGTGACGGCACAGAGGTAGTACACATTGTGAATAAACGTTGTGTTGTGGAACTTATACTGTACAGTACAATGTACACACATGAAGATATGGTAGAAATGCTGCTGACGTATGGAGAATGTACGTTGACGGGAAATACGTTATGAGATTGCTTCTTGTTGATAGTACTGTTAGCGAACATTATGATTATTAAGTTAATATGTCTGTTTTCTACCCTACTCTACGTACCTGTACTGTACCCTGTTGTAGGTGGACGAAATGCTGTTCGGGCAGAACGACTGTACAGAAGACGATTCCATGACAAGCCATCGCCTTCGCGCCGGATGTTTGGTCGTCTCACATCTCGTCTATGTGAAACGGGAAGCTTAAATCCAAGACCTCTACATCGTCCTAGAACACGCACAGATGAACGTGCTGAAGTTGCTGTGCTCACTACCATAGCTGTGAACCCTCAAATCAGCACACGTCAAATTGAACGTGGAGTTGGTGTGTCGAGCGTATTCTTAAACGTCATAAATTTCATCCTTACCATGTTCATTTACACCAGGATCTTCATGGAAATGACTTCCGCAATAGGGTAACATTTTGTCGGTGGGCTCAGCAAAAACTTCTGACTAATCCAAATTTTTTTGCAGATGTTCTCTTTACCGACGAGGCATCATTCTCCAACAAAGGAATTGTCAATATGAGGAATATGCATTATTGGTCCGCAGACAATCCAAAATGGCTCCGTCAGGTAGAGCATCAACGTCCGTGGAAAGTTAATGTTTGGTGTGGGATTATTGGAAATACCATTATCGGACCTTTCTTTATAAATGGCATCCAAAATGGCAGACAATACTCCAGATTTATACGACACAATCTTCCTGTTCTCTTGGACACCGTACCTCTGAACCGGAGAATGGTCATGTGGTATCAGCATGACGGATGCCCTGCACATAACGCCTTACGAGCACGACGACTTCTGAACCGTAAGTTCCCTGGTAGGTGGATTGGATGAGGTGGCCCAGTTAGGTGAACTGCCCGATCTCCGGACCTTACACCGCTGGATTATTTTCCTTGGGGAGCAGTGAAGGATGCTGTTTACCAACATGAACCAACAACACCAGAGGACATGAAGCAACGCATTATTGATGCTTGTACAGCCATCAAAGAGGAAACAGTAGCACGAAGTAGGGCATCCTTCATCCGCAGAGTGACCCTATGTATGCAAGCCAATGGGCATCACTTTGAGCATATGTGAACGCTATGTTTAGTATGTAGTGCTGGTATCACAGTGAAAGTTTCTACAAAGGGCCATTTTACCCAGTGATGTTAAGAAACATTTGTTTGCAACAATTTGTTATTTAACGCATTAGATAAACATAACATTGATAATTATGTAATAATAAAACTAATTGGTTAAACATGTTTACATTCATCTCCTATGTCGTACCTGAACTTCCCAAATCAAAACATTTTTACCTAAACAACGGTAAAACTTTTAGTCCACTTGCTCGTTTCACTAAAACCATCAATATGAATTTCACTATTACGAGTGAATGATTAACTGACACTTGCGCTAGATCTACAGTAAAGCAAAGTTTTAACGTTGAACGGCATTACCTTTTTAGTAACGGATTAACGATAAGCGAAGTTAACTTTGTGACTAACGTTGCGGTACACAGATATGTTACAGAACCGCATCACCCCTAGCCTATGGGATAAATACCTGCTGGAATGTACGACGTTAATGCAAGATGGCAGCAGATCGTATTATTCGTTTCGGACCTCTTCGTAAGTATGGAAGTGTGATTACGCATGTCAATCACATCGCTATTACGGGCAGCATGGGATTCACGCCTGAGCTTCAGGACGTGCGCTAGCAGCGCATGTCGGGTGTTTCATGCGTCAACTTCGCGTCTTAATATCTCGGTATGTAATGGGAATATTGCGATGCAATCAACGCCATTGTGTATGTGCTTCGTCATGCTATGGATTGCTGAAGAAAAAATATAGGAGGTCCATTTAAAAAAACATAAATTTGTGTTAAAAAACACATATGCTTTCGTTTTAGAATGTTTCCAAATATGTACATTCATGGGCCCCAGCCCTACATTGATACCGGTGAAAGTCGTTTTCCAATAGCTGTTATTGTTCCAGAGATACTTTGGGTGGACAAGATAGGAGGAGGAGATTAGTGTTTAACGTCCCGTCGACAACGAGGTCATTAGAGACGGAGCGCAAGCTCGGGATGAGGGAAGGATGGGGAAGGAAATCGGCCGTGCCCTTTCAAAGGAACCATCCCGTCATTTGCCTGAAGCGACTTAGGGAAATCACGGAAAACCTAAATCAGGATGGCCGGAGACGGGATTGAACCGTCGTCCTCCCGAATGCGAGTCCAGTGTGCTAACCACTGCGCCACCTCGGGTGGACAAGATAGCTGGGACACCCTATATATATATATATATATATATATATATATATATATATATATATATATATATATATATATATATATATATATATATGAGTGTGTGTGTGTGTGTGTGGAGGGTGATCCTCTATATATATATATTCCACTGTGTACAAACTGTACAGATTTGGGGGAAATGTGATAAACACTGTGGAAGGTGACCACCGTGTCAGTATCAGGCAGATGGTCCACCATTAAAGGGCGGAACATTCTCTATGACAATAGTTACTACCCTTATCACTTACAGCATGTGCAGGGCTTATTACCAACAGGCTTTTCACATTGGGAATAGTTTTTTCACTGCTTTCTTCACCAGGTAACCACAATTCCAGGGTTTGTGTCATCCATCCTATTCACAGAGCGGTATCTTCAACTTTCATAACAGTCATGGAACAGTATGCAGACACCCATGGTATGTCGACAGCGAATCATGAGCATCAGTGCAGTCAGAATGTGTGGTTTCGGATAATTGGCGATCATATTTTGGGACCAGTGTTTCTTTCACGTCACCTAACAGGTCTGAACAATCAGCGTTTCTTGTGGGTGACTCTGTCAGTCTTACAGGAAGAAATGCCGTTAATGATTCGAAGGGCTATATGGCTCCTACATGTGATACTCCATTCGACTTCATCATTAACGTCTGGGCATATTTAAGTCGTGTCTTCCCTGGTGAATGGGTCAGACGAGGGGGTGCAACTGCATGGGCTACTCATTCACCAGATCTCAACCTGTGTGATTTCTAGTTATGGGGCCATCTCACACGTATCGTGTATGTAGATCCCAAATCACATGTGGAGACATGGGAGCAGTGTATCACGCTGCCTCTGATAAAGTATAGATGCATCCTGGTTGATCTGAACGTATGAGACAGAACATGCTGCAGCATGTACGTGGATGCATTGAGGTACATGGAAACCATTTTCAGCACATACTGTAACTGTGGATTCATGGTACAGTGTGTATGTGCAGTTTCTGTATCAGTGTATGATTGAATAATTGTACTGTAGTATGGAAACCGTGTTATTCTGGACATAAGTTCATTAGACTTTCTTGTTCTGTATCCTCTCATCAGTCAATCCCAAGTATTTGTACATGGTGGAAAACATCGGAATATGTGTATATTATTAACGTTTAAAAATTTCCAGAGTGAACTATATATATATATACTTTCAGTGTCATGCATCAGACATTTAGTGGGGAAGTTTTGCTACAGACAAACCGTTCGCCAGGCTTCCTGGTGATGCTACCGAAATAGGAGTGCCTACTAATCAGCTGTGCTACATATTACCTACACCCAGTAAATCTGTAGGATAATGTTAAACAAAAAATAAAAAAAATAAAACAAATAAACAGAAGAAGTGAAGAAACGTATGTTGGAGTGGAATCAGCAAAATTAATTTAGCTCGGTTCATACAGGGCAGATTACTGGATTAGACACAACACACAAGGTGTACTATCGCCTCAGAGTGCTTACGCCTCGCCAGCTCTCACGCGGATAAGCACTACAAAAGGAATCCCAGTGACAATGGGACGCATCAGCTAACATTCTGTCTCTGACGAAAGTTGTTCTCTATGACGTGGCCTACCAACCCTAGACGTTTGATGCAGTGACTTTGAAACACGTTATTTGTACACTGCCTATCATACAGCTGAACGTACAGAGGTGACAAAAGTCGTCAGATAGCGATATGCACAAATTTAGATGGCAGCAGTGTGGTGTACACAAAGCATAAAAGGGCAGTGCATTGATGGAGCTCTCATTTGTGCTCAGCTGGTTCATGTGGATGGGAATGTGAATTGATTATGGAAGCACAACGGGAATTAAAGGACTTTGAACATGGGATGGTAGATGGAGCTAGACGCAATGAACATTCCATTTTGCAAATCGTTAGGGGATTCAGTATTCGGAAATCCACAGTGCTAAGAGTGTGCCGAAAATACCAAATTTTAGGCGTCACCGTGAGAGGTGGCATGCCTATACGATTCACATGGTGATTTTCCCTCTCTCATATTTATATCTTACTCTGAGTAATTCGATTTGGTGACGTCTAGCCGAGTATGGTCATTACAAGGCTAGTATTGAGAATCCAGAAGATATAAATATTTTCCTCTCTAATGGCATGCGGTGAAAAGTTGCTATTCCTTCACACGCGGACTCCCCACGCAGCGTCTCTCGTCACCCGGGTGGTCCGGTGACAGATGGGTTCTGCTGTTCTTTAATGGGTTATGCCGACGGGTGTGAGGGAGTCGAGTGGATCCTGTCCAGACACTGACATTCTCATAAGAGTGGGGGCGACACGACCACAGGGGCCTGAAGGAGCAGCTGCGGTTAGAGATTCTGTTACTTAGCAGAAACTGACGGGCTACCAGCGAGGCGTGGGAATGAATTGTGTTCCCAGGCAGTCTTGGCGGGCAAATTCCCGCGTTTTTTGCAAAATCATAACTGTGATACGCTTGCTCAGGGGATAGCTCCGTGACGTAGCAAAATCGGCGCAGAAATTGGCACCAGGTATCTCCATTGGTGGAACAGTAGCGCTTCGGCAATAGAGTGAAATTTTCCACCGGTTTTCGAGTTGCTGATTGGCACGTTTAACCACGGCCACTGTGGTGGGGCGGTAATGTTCTGTGTTCGGCCTGTACGGGTACTCTTGGGAGTGTCGGCTCTCAGTTTCAGTCGGAGAAGGTTACAAGACTGACCTCTCGCTGTTCTGGACAGCCTGACTTCTGTTGGCTGTCTAATATAATTTCATTTAATTGTAACTTTTGACAAAGTTGTTGAAGTTGCGACTTCAAAGTAACTTTCCGAGTACAGTTGGTAATTGTGCTTTCTGCGTACAAGCGGCCTATGTTGTCAGTCTTGAGCTGACTGTATCGGAGTTTCTGTGTGACTTCGCTTGTTACAATCAATCACTGTACCGTCAGTGATTGTGTGGCGAGCCTTCTACGGCTCCCTCAGAGGCGCATTTGTATTAATAGGAAGTTTTTAGTCTGGATCAACCAGACCAGGATTATTTGTTTCGGGCTATGCTAGCGACATTATCATCACCACGACGGGACGTCGAAGCAACCAGCCATTGCCTCCTGTACCCCATATCGTGTCCTTGCAGTTAAGAAGAAAGCTTGATAATGTATGGTCACAGCAGTGAATTTTGCTATGTGATAATCAGAGCTCAGCAGAGCGCCACTGTTCCCATCTTTTCTAACGTGGTTCTGTCTTTGGTATTCATTGTCTGAGTTCTCACTACTATAGCAGCAATTAATGGTGGGCTGGCTGGGTGTTTCTCTTAAGATTTGAGTTGCAAGGAATTGGCTCCACATACCACTTGGACATAAACATCACAAGCTAGTTTATGGACAACTTCACTTTCACAGCATTTATTTGAGTATCCAATTTGACGTATTGTAAATGTTTAATGTGCTTTGTTTATTATTTTGAGTTTAGCCATAGTAAATCATATTGTTATTTTGTACAGAACTTTCATTCTGTAGATCGGTAGAGCACCCCTTTCATTTCTCAACACGTTAATGAAACTTAATCGGTCAACAACCGCTGCGTCACCGTCATCGTACCCGGAAACCGGCAACTGCTGCGAATCGGTTCCTCGATTGCACCAGTCTGGGTCAGACATAATTTGGTGCTTTATAGACCGCGTACGTCAGGAATGTAATGGCGGAGCGCATCGGAGAGAACTTCCAGAATTTCGTGAATAAGTTTCTTGATCACCCCAGTGTAATAGGGAAACTTCAATATGGCAGCTGTCAAATGAGAAGTGACGCAATTAAAACTCACAATAAAGGTAGCGATTCGTGCGACATTACTCTGAATGTGTTGCCTGAAAACTGCTTCGAGCAGATAGCTAGAGAACCAAAACAGTATAAGACATCCTAGTAACAAACAGACCTATACTTCCCGAATTTCTGAACTTAGGCGAGGACATCAGTGATAATCAGAATATGCCACTGTCAATAAAAAATCAAAATAACCTTTGGTGAAACTAAAGGCAAAGGTAGTATCATTAAGTGAGCAATGGGAATTCCACTATTAAATGAAGAGATATTGGATTCAGTATTAGAATCAGAATTTGAAAAGCTTTGGAATACTTAAGATCAAATAAGGCAGAAGGGATAGATAACATTCAATCAGAATTCCTAAAATCACAGGGGAAAACGGCAATGAAACGACTATTCTACGTAGATGTATAGACTGTATGAGTCTGGCGATTTACCATTTGACTTCCGGAAAAGTATCATCCACACAATTCCGATTACTGCAAGAGCTGACAAGTGCGAGAACTATCGCACAGTCAATTTAGCAGCTCGTTCGTCGATGTTACTCACAGGAATAATACACAGAAACAAGGAAAAGAAAACTGAGGATGTGTTAGACGACGATCTGTATGGCTTTAGTAAAGATAAAGGCGCCAGAGTGATTGCGTTGATAATAGAAGCAAAACTAAAGAAAAATTAAGATATGTTCGTAGGATTCGCCGACCTGGAAAAAGCGTTTGACAATGTGAAATGGCTGCAAGATGTTCGAAATTCAGTGTGCCACACACAGTGTGCCCACGCTGAATAGGGATGTCGCCTATTCCTTCATGCACAAGAGTTTCAGCGTCTGTTATCTTGAATGTTTAAAAATTAGGTTGACTGATAAGGTAAGGAAAAAGAAGGTTCTCCGCAGATTCAGAGAGGAAAGGAATAGGTGGAAAACACTGCCAAGAAGAAGCGACAGAATGGCAGGACATCTGTTAATAAAGAGATGACGATAGATATAAACCTAGAATCTGTCATCCTAAATTTAGAATCAGACGTTTTGGACATGGATAGCAGCGATGATGTTATTACAATGTAAGCGTTGGATCAAAGTAAGGTATTAGTAATATTTCCTGGTTTAAAGACTCACAGTTTAAAAAATGTGTTTGTCAACATGTCAGTTGCATAAAGCTGAGGACTTTGTAGCCTTTATTCCGTACGAATTTCTAGCTTATGATGTATTCAGACTAAAATGTTCAACATGTTGCCCAAGGGTATTTTCATCGTACTGTATGCATTAATTGCTCGCGAGAATGCGGCCGGATAAATTCGTCAAAGACTCCAATATGCCGACATTAGAAAATGCCTTGAAATGGAAGGGAAGGTTACCTGCTAAGATATTGGTGTTTTAGAGTTTGGCAGCTCAACTGCAACTTGAATGTTCGCACGAAACATCTGACTGCGGGAGAAAGGCCGCTGTGGTCACATTTTCAGTACCGTTTCCCCTTGGAAAATTGTTCAAATTCCTGTGAATTATCAGACACTATCACTTCCAGCAAACCCCTGATGCAAAAATTTCAAGTACTGGCCGACGTCGTAGAGTTCATTGGAACCACAAAGGGCTAACGACTGATTTCCACTATAATAAGCCATCGTCTGTTCCAGAAAGGTCCAACAAAATCAATTTCCACGGACTGCTGGGACGTGGCCAGTCAGAAGCGTTGACGTGGAACCATGTGTTGCCCCGTGCAAGCGGCGTAGAATGACGTCATGTCTTCAATCTGGGCCTTCCGTCCCTGGCCAAGTGCAATGGCATCGAACAGGCTCCTTTGTGCTCACCACACCCCAGTCACCGTGATCGTACAACTTAAAACATCCTGCAAAAGGGTGTGTACTATGTTGATCTGCTGCTGATTATTCTCAGAGAGTAACAGTAGAACACCATTCTGTACTGACACGGCTTGACAATGAGCGAAGTATCGACATACTACGGTTTTAATTCTCCTTGGACGCCCTGCGTGCATGTAATTCAGCACAATGCTTAAGTCTGCGCCATGTAGCTGTCTACTGTGCTTTGCGACAAAAGTACATGGCAAAATTGCGAACTGCCGAACCATCCAGAGCATCTGTCTGGCAACGCGACACTTTGTAGGAGCCGAACTGATCATCCTTGGTCACCTGTAACCTTGGCAACACATCGACATTGGAATGTTGAGCCGTGGGGTGGTAGAAGATTTCATAGTTGTAGTTCGTTACAATTTACGTGCCGTGTATGGCGGAACAGACATGGTTGGGTGGAAGAGTGGAGTGAGTGGCTCACGTTCCGTGACGAAGTAGAATTTCCTTCCATAGAGACAATGATGGCACTTGGCAACACCGTAAATGATCGCCAATACGTCATTTTCAGTCTGACTGTAATTTGTCTGAGTCTTAGTCAGAAGTTAGGAGCCAAATGCTATTGCATGATCCGTTGATCCTACTCGATGAGGCGCAACGACCCCTTGACCATGATCAACTGCTTACATCACTGGTTTAGCCGGATCAAAATGTATTAAACACGTTTTACTTAGTAGTGCCCATTTCAGTTGACCAAAAGTCAACCGACATTCCGTAGTCCATCCTTACCCCACAAATTTTGAAGCGTAGGTGCAATCTGAGAGGCGTGAGGAATGAATCTGTAGTAACATATCAGTTCGCCTACCACTGCCTACAGTTCATTTAGACTTTTAGGAGCCGGTAAAATTTTTGTGGCTCACAAATGAGTCTGGGTCACCTGCATATTAATGACATGTCGCAGATTATTTCCCTCTCAAAAAAGTGCACTTGTCTTGGCGACACTTGATGCCTGCCGATAGCAGTACTTGAGGAAGGCAGTCGAGATTGGCTAAATGTTCTTTTGCAGAACGTACAGACGCGACAATGTCGTCCAGGTAATTTGAGTAAAAAAGCACCTGGGTAGCCATTTGTTCTAAAAAGTGCTGAAAGATCCCTGGTGCTGAGGCACTACCGAAGGACAGGCATTGAAATTCAAATAACCCGAGATGAGTGTTAATAACGAAAAATTTCTTTCAATACTCCTCTAAGGGCAACTAGAGGTACGTATTCTTCAAGTATATCTTGGAAAGATAAGGACCATCGCCATCTGTCCATCAGTTCCTCTGGTGGGGCAAAGGGTGTCTATCAATGTCTGAGAGTTCACACTCGACTTAAAATCAACACATAGTCGAAGAAATGCTATAGGTTTGGGAAGTATGAGTAACTGTGAAGACCACTAAGTTGTACTGAATGGCTTGATGAACCCAACAACTTGCCATTGCCGTAATTGTTCAGCGACCTGTTCCCTAATGGCAATGGGCACTTGCCTAGCTCGACAGAACTTCTGGTGTTCATTGTCTTTGAGTAAGCATGAGCTAAACAATTGTTCGCAAAATCGACATCGTCGCTAAAAAGTTCACTAAATTTGTCACACAGAGCTTGAAGCTTGTCTGTTGGCACATCTGTTGAAATTTGCAACACTGACTTGAGGACTGACAATCAGAAAACGTGAAAAGAATCTAAGACAAAAATATTCTGTGGAGACTTGGCAGAAAGCGCTGTGAACAGAACTCTCTTCGTTACACCTTGAAAAGTAACTGGCAAAGTGAAAGTTCCTAAAACTGGAATTTCCTGTCCGTTATACGCTGACAACACATGCGTAGCTGGAGACGGTGAACCTAACCGTTCATAAGCAAGTTCGTTCAGAAGTGTAACTGAATCACCAGAGTCCAGTTGCAACTGGACATTTTTCTTAGTTACTGTGAAACTAACAAACATTTTGTTCCGACTGTGTTCCACATCCCAGAGAGAACTATCACTTCCTGCCTGTTGCTGTGAGATACCACAATGCGAGACAGGTGAACTGGACACAGATTTAGTAGTGGACCTGTGTTTGCGCCGGAGTGACTTGTTAGGAACCTGAAAATCACCCGACTGGCGTTTGCTAAGTTTTGTACTTGGGTGACCTTCCACGACATTTACCGTAGCCATCGCGCCGCCCCGTCTCGTGACTGGCTGTGTCGTGAGATCGTTAGTGATTTGAACTGGTTTAGTGGCATGTTACTTGGGAATTTCCAGTCCAAGCAGCATGCGCACTGACCACATAACCCTTTGTTTTGCAACTTAGCGACTTGGGCACTGAGCACGCTTGTGGCGACTAAAGCACTTTGCTACGCTTCTCTGTCTACCGTCACGGCATGGCACTGTTTGTCATACGCTGTGTCACACGGGTCAGGGGGGCTCGGGACTGTTTATGTTCTACAGCACTACTAACACTGTCACTACACAATTCATTTATGTCTGACGTTTGAATCTCACACTTAGCTAAATCATAAGAGTCCTGAGCCTCAGTTAACTGTACCACTCTATCTAAAGAAGGATCAGGTTCTTACAAAATTTCAGCACGAATTCCGTCGTCACTAATATTTGGAGTTATAGCGTCATGCAGCATGACATCACTGTATGTGGACACATCGACATAAAAATTTGCATTTTTCAATTCAATAAACTTTACCAACAGCCATACAGTTCAAGATATTTTATTTTATTTCAAGCTCAGGTAGTTTCGGCAATTCATTTTGCCATCTTCAGCCGGTCGGTGTGGCCGTGCGGTTCCAGGCGCTACCGTCTGAAGCCGAGCGACCGCTCCGGTCGCAGGTTCGAATCCTGCCTCGGGCATGGATGTGTGTGATATCCTTAGGTTAGTTAGGTTTAATTAGTTCTAAGTTCTAGGCGACGGATGACCTCAGAAGTTAAGTCGCATAGTGCTCAGAGCCATTGAACCATTGAACCATTGCCATCTTCAGGGCCCATACCTTCTTTTCGAATGAACGAGCTTATCGTACAGCGCCGTAAAACTGGATATCGTGAATCGCAATCGTTGTTCAGCTGTTGCTCTCACGCTTCCGCATGAAGCAGCCACACAACGATTGGGATTCACGATTTCCAGTTTTACGGCGCTGTACGATAAGCTCGTTCATTCGAAAAAAGCGTATGGGCCCTGAAGATGGCAAAATGAATTGCCGAAACTGGTTTATTTCGAAATAAAATAAAATATCTTGAAGCGTAAGGCTGTTGCATGTTACACGCAGCCGGCCGGAGTGGCCGAGCGGTTCTAGGTGCTACAGTGAGGAACCGCGCGACCGCTACGGTCGCAGGTTCAAATCCTGCCTCGGGCATGGATGTGTGTGATGTCCTTAGTTGGGTTTAAGTAGTTCTAAGTTGTAGGGGATTGATGACCTCAGAAGTTAAGTCCCATAGTGCTCAGAGCCATTTGTTAAACGCATGGAAGAAGCAAGGGTACCCAAGAGACTCATTGGTTAAGCAGTAGGGTGTAGGAGGAGTCGGGATAGACAAAGGAGAAGGTACCTGGATTCGGTTAAGAATGATTTTGAAGTAATAGGCTTAACATCAGAAGAGGCACCAATGTTAGCAGTGAATAGGGGATCATGGAGGAATTTTATAAGGGGGACTATGCTCCAGACTGAACACTGAAAGGCATAATCAGTCTTAAATGATGATGATGATGATGATGATGGTACGGCTGTTGGTAAAGTTGAATTGAAAAGTACGTAACAGCCGATGTCCCCTGGCCATAATGGACCGACAGAGATTCAAAATTTGCAATCTCCAGTTAAATCTTCTAATTCAATGATCCATTATGAGTTCGATCTGCTGCCTGCTGAAGGCGGAAATACCTGGATCTTGCAGCAGCCACGATTGTAAGTGGTTAACTTGCTAACTAAACCCTCGAGCTCTAATTTGTCTAGTTGTCTGTCAGGAAACAATTTCACTATGAGCGTATAAACTTCTGTGCCCACTATGCAAAGAAAAAAAATGCTTTGCTCTTCTTACCTTGCATGTGGTGTGCCTCATATGACTCGTCAACTGAGAAAAGTATTCCGACCAGTCATCACGCTGTTTGTTGAATCTGTGGAATGGTTGATGGAGGCTGCGGCTGAGGATGCTGCGCTGATTGTAGATTCTACTGTTGTTGTTGTTGCTGTTGCAGCTTGCAGCAACTGCTGGATTTGCTCACCCTGTAACTGAATAACACGCATTAGTGAACCGTCTTGTGGCCCAGGAACCATGCCTGTAAGAGATATAGATTAGATGCGGCACGCAAAGTAATACACTCATCTCAGTAGTAGTGTCCGTCCTGTGTCGGAAGTCCACTATGCACTGACCTACTAGACAAACAAAAAGAAGTGGCGAGAAATAAATAACAACCCAGAAGAAAAATTTATCCTGTAACTTGCGCAGATCCTACCCCATCCTAGTCGCCAGCTGATGTTTCGTACTTTTGATACAAATGCAGTAGGTGATTTTACTCGTCAATACGATGGAGAAGCGTAGAGGAAATGAGGTCTGCGCATGCGTGGCGGCAGAGAGCGGGCAAACAAAGTCCATGTTGGCGAACTGTGCTGCTGCGGACGATAATCAGTTTCGTTTGCATATGGTACCTTCAAATTCGTGACGGGAATAATACATTTTAAATGCGATTTCGATTAATCGTCTACGTGAGACAGATCTTACTTTACATCTTGACATTGCGTCCTCTGCTCAACAATAGATGCTGTGTGACGTCGGAAGACGAGAACAGCTGACGCAGCTTTGTGAAGACGTAACGTATATTTTTTCTCAAAATGACGATTGCCTGACTACAAGATCATCGAAAACTGTTCCAATAACTGCCATTTATTGCCATGTAGACTACATAAGTACAAATCTAATACACACCAAAATTAACTTCAAACTCAAACCGAAATCATTACATTTGTCTAACAGCTGCATATATTCTATATATTTTTTAAATGTTTATAATGCGAGCATGTGGTTATTTTTTTGACTGCAGTCCAATGTAAATCTCTGAGTAAAAAAGAATCACTGGTAGCAAAGACTGGCGCAAAAGACCATCGTAAAAATTTTCATCATGTTATTATATTTTTCTGTCTCACTGTGAGTGTGAACTAACTCGTTTGACATTACAGTGAGAGATCGCATTCATGATCCATTGAACAAGCAAATAACTAATCATCTTCTATAAATAACTCGAGGGAATGTTTACCGATAACGTCTAAAACACAAATATCTCGGCAGGTAACCTTCCCTTCCATTTTAAGGCATTTTCTAATGTCGACATATTGGAGTTTTTGACGAATTTATCCGGCCGCATTCTCGCAAGTAATTAATGCATACAGTACGATGCAAAAACCCTTGGGCAACATGTTGAACATTTTAGTCTGAATACATCATAAGCTAGAAATTCGTAAGGAATAAATGCTAGAAAGTCCTCAGCTATATGCAACAGACATGTTGACAAACACATTTTTTAAACTGTGAGTCTTTAAACCAAGAAATATTACTAATACCTTACTTTGTTCCAACGCTTACATTGTAATAACATCATCGCTGCTATCCATGTCCAAAACGTCTGATTCTAAATTTAGGATGACAGATCGTCATCTCTTTATCAAAGTTCTCTTGATGAAACTTTTCAGTGTGCCACACACAGTGTGCCCACGCTGAATAGGGATGTCGCCTATTCCTTCATGCACAAGAGTTTCAGCATCTGTTATCTTGAATGTTTTGTTTTTTCTCCACATAGTTTTGTACCTGCGCCCAAATTAATTCTGTCGGATTATATTTACAGCGATATGTTTGTAAACATAAAACTGTGTAACTACATTCACAGACAAGAAAGTCATGTTTGCACATTCAGTCGCGTGACATATAAATTAACAATTACAGGTGTTCAACACGAGTCCGTTTCATAATGTGCAGAATATTTTTATTTTCAGACAATTCACAACATCCGTTTTTCCGGTACTTGTACATGATGTTTTCTCTGTAACAGCTGATGATTATTGGCATGGTAGTTACAGTGACCAACTTCCACGCAAGATATGGCAAGAATTGTTCAATGGAACCACTTCTTGAAAGTGACAGCGTTTGTTTCCGAATTATAGTGTTATTTTTCTTATACCTAAAAGACAAGTTTACCCTCAGCAACAAAACAAGAAGAAGAGTCAGCATGCAGAATAATTATCCCAGAACGTTTTTCTACAGGAATTTTAAAATTGCCATGGCACACCAGTACCATCCCTCATTTTCCAGCAGTATTCATGGAATGATTCTGATTCACCCATGTTTCATCGAGATAAATACACTGCAGAACTAGCACCTTTTGTTACATCATTTGTTTTTAAAAGGGATGTGGTTCATGCTGCCCCTATGTCACTTCCTTCAATTAAAAACACTCTTCTTAACATATTTGAAACCAACGTCTCTTAAAACTCATTGTAATGAGGAACTGCCACCTTTGAAACTAATTTGATCACACGTAATAGCAACAAGTTTTTTTGATAGTGCGTAAGAGCGCTAGGGCGTAAGGGGCAAACCGGGAATACTTATAACATTCTAAAAGGCTACTGCGAATTGTAAGTTGTCATAAATAGGTTTCGGTTGTAACACTGTTAAAAACTTGCGTACTACCGACATTTAAATAATTTTCTTGAAAGTAGAACACCTGACTGCACCATATTATTCATTCTCGGTGAGAGCCAAGAAAGAGCCATTACGCTACCCTCCCCCCTTGCTCCCGGGTGTGGGTGACCTTGTTCCATACATTTCGAACCTGGAGCGCTTTAAAATAATGTTGTCAAAAATACAAAACCATTCCTTTGTGTTGCAGCTTTCTTTCGATTTCGATGCTTTAAAGGCGATACGAAAATAAACTTTGCTAATGTTTCCTCAGCTCTAACACTTTCGATTACAATTGTCAGGTTCGTTATGTAATTAGCTGGAGAACTCTGATCGTAATCCAACATCTACAACGTTAAGATTTTAATGTTCTTTATAGATAAAGGCTTCACCGTGATCAATTGCAATGATTTTGCCTCTTTGCCATTACTGCATAATGAGGTTTAATTTAGTATAATAAATTCCCAGTATTGTTTCCTATGACAATGCTGTTGCAGTTAGATATTACTTATATTTCAGGTTCTCGTAATTTTTAGCAGACATATTTCATACTTGCTACATTTGATAATGGTGACCAAGCTTCACCGAACCTACTCATGCAAACTTCCTGTAATTTACTGTGGCTGTGGCTTGACTACTGTACTGAACACAAATGAATTTGGGAAAAAAATATTTACTGTCTTCTTGTATTTGTTGTTTCCCGCTCTCTTTCCAACCACGACTGTATCCTTCTTTCTCAGTATAAAACAGTGCAAATATGTTTAATGCCATTAAATTTTGGGAAGATTTTTAAAGGTACTGATGAAGATAGAATAAGACGGCTGGTATGCCACTTTTCAGTCAGTCTTTTAAAATGGAGCATATATCACGTTTATGTTTTCCACAAGGAGCATTTTTTCGCTGGTTCCCTGCTTTTCCTTGCTACAGCAGGTCATGTCACTCATGAAATGAAAGGTCTGGGTCAGTAAAATTTTGATAGTTTACTTACGTGTAACTGAAATAAGGAAAAACTAATTTTGCAGCTCATACCGGATTTTACTTGCACAAACATTTTGCATGCGCTCCAGTGCTATAATATGGCGTTCGCAGAAACCTTCTGATGACAACAGAAACACCTTGCCGCATATTTCTGTGTGCTACATCACCTTCTAATCTGCCATTTCGCCACTTAGCGTGCGTATTTCCCGTTTTGAAGTGCGTTTTAATTAAACTTCTCTAACTCGGAAACGAATAATAATATGAAGAAAACTTTCAAGTCTGTTCAAGATCGACATCTTAGAAATATATCATGAAAATTACAAGCATTTTCTGTATGTAGCCATCCTGAAATCTGCGGCTCTGTTTCGGCACTCAAGAACTGCGTATTACGGATGTTTCTCGATAACAGATAAATGTTTTTGAGAACAGGAAGATTGAACTTCTACATAAATTCCTAGAGAATATACCGCTGAAATTTCGTCAGTTTGCTTCAGTTAGTTATTTGATATCCGATGGTGATCGCCAAAAAATAGTGAAATACTCTTTTTTATGTATCTCAGGAACCGCGTATGAACTAAAATGTGCCTCTGTAAGCCCATTAGATCAAATTTAATACAAAAAGAACCAATTGATTCTCTCCATTTATCAAAGCTAGAGGAAGTGTGTAATACTCAAATTTTGACCTTGTACTGTACGGTGCTGAGGGATGCTGAGGGAATTAGATTAGGAAATGAGACACTTAAAGTAGTAAAGGAGCTTTGCTATTTGGGGAGCAAAATAACTGATGATGGTCAAAGTAGAGAAGATAAAATGTAGACTGGCAATGGCAAGGAAAGCGTTTCTGAAGAAGAGAAATTTGTTAACAGCGTGTATTGATTTAAGTGTCAGCAAGTCGTTTCTGAAAGTATTTGTATGGAGTGTAGCCATGTATGGAAGTGAAACATGGAAGAT
The DNA here is from genome assembly GCF_021461395.2 of Schistocerca americana. Lineage (NCBI taxonomy): Eukaryota > Metazoa > Arthropoda > Insecta > Orthoptera > Acrididae > Schistocerca > Schistocerca americana. The sequence continues at coordinate 116,204,778 of NC_060122.1, read as the reverse complement.
AAATAGTATGGACAAGAAGAGAATAGAAGCTTTCGAAATGTGGTGCTACAGAAGAATGCTGAAGATTAGATGGGTAGATCACATAACTAATGAGGAGGTATTGAGTAGAATTGGGGAGAAGAGGAGTTTGTGGCACAACTTGACGAGAAGAAGGGACCGGTTAGTAGGACATGTTCTGAGGCATCAAGGGATCACAAATTTAGCATTGGAGGGCAGCGTGGAGAGTAAAAATCGTAGAGGGAGACCAAGAGATGAATACACTAAGCAGATTCAGAAGGATGTGGGTTACAGTAAGTACTGGGAGATGAAGAAGCTTGCACAGGATAGGGTAGCATGGAGAGCTGCATCAAACCAGTCTCAGGGCTGAAGACCACAACAACAACAACTGTAGGGTAGTTACCGCGAGACAGTCTTGTGTATACAAATGGTTCCTAGACCAAGGGCTTTCCAAAAAACTCGATACTACCTTTGTGTCACCAATAGAACCCGAGTTATGAGCCATGGAACAATCCCGGATTTATGCAAGGCGTTTTGGACCATATCAGTGAGGCATGGTGTCCCATGTGTACCGATGATACAACTACTTTTAAAGTTTATCAATGGGCATGTTGTTTGCTCCAGAGCAATTGCCCACAAATCGACTCTCAATGCTACCTGCATCTGTAGCTGCATACTTGACATCACCGACCATCCAACAACCCGCTAGACATACTCAACACATCGTTACAGGCGACACATGGGTGGACGCAAGAATTTAAATTCCTAATGATACTCTACTGATGGGTCACCAAACCATAAGTAGTAGCAGAGAGACAGATATATTCTTTGTGATGTGGGATCCTTTTTACGGGAATGGTCTCTATCTCTACCGAATTTCTGAAATATCAATTTGTCATTTAGCTTTCTGGCTTGTAATATGTGTACGGAAAGGCAATGGTATGTTCTTACACTACGAACGTTCAAAAGTAAAACACTTTCATCAAGTTCTGCTACTACACTACTGGCTGTGAAAATGTCTACACCATGAAGATGAAGTGCTAGAGACGCGAAATTTAACCGACTGGAAGAAGATGCTGTGATATGCAAATGATTAGCTTTTCAGAGCATTCACACAAGGTTGGCGCCGGTGGAGACACCTACAACGTGCTGACATGAGGAAAATTTTCCGACCGATTTCCCATACACAAACAGCGGTTGACCGGCGTTGCCTGGTGAAACGTTGTTGTGATGCCTCGTGTAGCGAGGAGAAATGCTTACCATCATGTTTCCGACTTTGATAAAGGTCGGATTGTAGCCTATCGCGATTGCGGTTTATCGTATCACGACATTGCTGCTCGCATAGATCGAGATCAAATGACTGTTATCAGAATATGGATTCGGTGGGTTCAGGAGGGTAATGCGGAACGCCGTGCTGGATCCCAACGGCCTTGTATCACTAGCAGTCGAGATGACAGGTATCTTATCCGCACGGTTGTAACGGATTGTGCAGCCACGTCTCGAGCCCTGAGTCAACAGATGGGAACGTTTGCAAGACAGGAACCATCTGCAAGAACAGTTCGACGACGTATGCAGCAGCATATACTATCAGTTCGTAGACATGGCTGCTGTTAACCTTGACGCTGCATCACAGACAAGAGAGCCTGGGATGGTGTACTCAACGACGAACCTGGGTGCACGAATAGCAAAACGTCATTATTTCGGATGAATCCAGGTTCTGTTTATAGCATCATGACGGTCGCATCCGCGTTTGGTGACATCGCGGTGAACGCACATTGGAAGTGTGTATTCGTCATCGCCATACTGGCGTATCACCCGGCGTGATGGTTTGGATTTCATTGGTTATACGTCTCGGTCACCTCTTGTTCGCTTTGATGGCACTTTGAACAGTGGACGTTACATTTCAGAAGTGTTACGACCCGCGGCTCTACCCTTAATTGGATCCCTGCTAAACCCTACATTTCAGCAGGATAATGCACGACCGCATGTTGCAGGTCCTGTACGGGCCTTTCTGGATACAGAAAATGTTCGACTGCTGCCCTGGCCAGCACATTCTCTAGATCTCTCACCAATTGAAAACGTCTGGTTAATGGTGGCCGAGCAACTGGTTCATCACAATACGCCAGTCACTACTCTTGATGAACTGTGGTATCGTGTTGAAGCTGCATGGACAGCTGTACCTGTACACGCCATCCAAGCTCTGTTTGACTCAATGGCAAGGCGTATCAAGGCCTCTATTAAGGCCAGAGATGGTTGTTCTGGGTACTGATTTCTCAGGATCCTCGCACCCAAATTGCGTGAAAACGTAATCACATGTCCGTTCTAGAATAATATATTTGTTCAATGAATACCCGTTTATCATCTGCACTTCTTCTTGGTGTAGCAATTTGAATGGCCAGTAGCGTATTATTAACGGAATGAGAGATCGGTTTTCGGTTTTCTTAAGCCATCATCAGATAAAAGTTTTTATGTGTCAGTTACAAAAACAGTGATGCATAGCTTATAGACATATTAGAGTGGCAGATACCAGGTGTTCTCAAAGGGAAGTACTACATTTTTTATATTACTTGTAAGATCACCTGTAAGCACTCTACAAAAGTCACATGACTTGGTCAGTTACCCAGAGAACAGGTAGTTAGGTTGTCACAGCATGGTAGAAGGTAGACATAAGGACGACAGATTCAACCTTGTGGAAGTTTTTTTTACTGAAAACCACCCATATCCTCCTTGTCTCTCTGGGCATCTCATCCTCCCCCTTTCTCTGTCCTTTTACTCTTCCCTTTCCCTGCTCAGTTCCTCCTGCCCATCCCTCTGCTCACCTCTCCCCCTCTTACAGTCCGTCTACTTATTCCCCTCCTTCCCTCAATCTCTTCCTCTTTTCTACCTCTGTCCATCTCCTCAGCATCACTCACACTGTCCAGCTCCTTCTCTTTCCTTTGTCTGTGCATTTTCCCCCTCCCCCATCCATCTGTCCATTTCTTTCCTCATATATATGTCCTTTTCCTCCTTTTGTCTCTCTGTCTGCTGTCTGTCCATCTCGCTCCTCCCTTTCATTCCCGACGTTGTCACTCTCACTCCAGTAGGGGGTTGCTGGTTCTTTACCACAACAGTATGCTTATCTTATAGTAAGTAATATGTATGTCAACTTTGATTTAAATCGAACAGGGGGTTTGGAAGGATTATTCTACATACAGATTTTCCTGCATACTCAGTTATCATACATATTTAATATACTTCATACAGATTTGTACTCATATTTCAGCTGTTTCTGGAGCGACATTGCCTGTTGTTTAGTTTTCATGTAATTCAGCATTTATTACGTCATGCCTCCTGAATAAGGCGTCTTACAACAATATAATTTTGTAGGCACGTTCAGTGGTGTATGTGAACATATTCTGCGAAATATGCTGCGAATAGAGTCAGTAGCAAAAAAGTAATAAATTTAAACGTCAAGCATGATGCGGCTGTTTTTCACACATCTCGGTGTTTATGACGTCATATCTCTTGAACTTTGAGACACTCAATGATATAACTTTGCAGGTAAATTCAGTGGTATATTCTAATACTGTCTGGCAAATGTGCTATGAATACAATAAGTTGTACAGAAGTAAGAAATTAAAATGTCATGTCTGATGCGGGACTTTTCTGCACGAAAATCGAAAATCCAGTAACCTATAAACTTGCTCTTTCTCATCAAGTTGTGGTGTTGTCAGCGACAAGATTTAAAATTATATTTAAACTTTGTTGCAAGACAGTAAGCGCTTCATTCTAAAATACTGAATGGAGGAAGTCCGGTATTCGCGTGTCGCGGGCTACATTCCGTTTTCACTCCCACCCCCACCTGTGATTCTTTGTAGATCATAAGTGACATGTTTACATAATTCCGTTGAAATCGGAAGACTAGTTTAGGAGGAGATGTGGAATATATACTGAAGCGCCAAAGAAACTGGTATAGGCATGTGTATTCAAATACAGAGATATGTAAACGGCAGAATACGGCACTGCAGTTGGCAACGCCTGTATAAGAATACAATGGTCTGGCACAGTTGTTAGATCGGTTCTTGCTGCTACAATGACAGGTTATCAATATTTAAGTGAGTCTGAACCTGGTGTTATAGTGGATGCATCTCTGAGGTAGCGATGAAAAGCGGATTTTACCATAGGACTGTTTCAAGAGTGTACCGTGAAACTCAGAAATCCGGCAAAGCATCTAATCTCCGACATCACTGCGGTCGGAAAAAGATCCTGCAAGAATGAGGCCAACGACGACTGAAGAGAATCCTTGCGCGTGACAGAAGTGCAAGCCTTCCGCAAATTGCTGCAGATTTCACTGCAAGTGTCAGCTTGCGAAACATTCAACGAAACATCATCGGTATGGGCTTCTGAAGCCGAAGGCCAACTCGTTTACCCCTGATGACTGCGCGAAGCAAAGCTTTCCGCCTCGGCTGGGCCCGTCAACACCGACATTGGGCTGTTGATGACTGCAAACTTGTTGCTTGGTCGGACGAGTCTCGTTTGAAATTGTATTGAGCGGATGCATGTGTACGGGTATGGAGACGACCTCATGAATCGTTGGAGCCGGTCGGAGTGGCCGTGCGGTTCTGGGCGCTACAGTCTGGAACCGAGCGGCCGCTACACCCGCAGGTTCGAATCCTGCCTGGGGCATGGATGTGTGTGATGTCCTTAGGTTAGTTAGGTTTAACTAGTTCTAAGTTCTAGGCGACTGATGACCTCAGAAGTTAAGTCGCATAGTGCTCAGAGCCATTTGAACCATTTGAATCCATGGACCCTGCATGTCAGCAGGGCACTGTTAAAGCTGGTGGAGACTCTGTAATGGTGTGGGGCGTGTGCAGTTGGAGTGATGTGCGACACCTGATACGTCTAGATACGACTCTGACAGATGACACGTACATAAGCATCTTGTCTGATCACCTGCGTCCATTCACGTACATTGTGCATTCCGACAGATTTCGGCAACTCGGCAGGACAATGCGACGCCTCACGTCCAGAATTGCTACAGAGTGGATCCAGGAACACTTTTCTAAGTTTAAACACTACCGTTGGCCGGCAAACTCCCCAGACATGAACGTTATTGAGGATATCTGGAATGCCTTGCAACGCGCTGTTCAGAAGAGATCTCCGCCCCCTCGCACTTTTACGGATTTATGGACAGCCGTGCAGGATTCATGGTGTCAATTCTCTCCAGCACTACTTGAGGCATTAGTGGAGTCCATGCGACGTCGTGTTGCGGCATTTCTGCGTGCTCGCGGGGGCCCTACACGATATCAGGCAGGTGTACCAGTTTCTTAGGCTCTTCACTGTACATACAGACGTACATACCTGTGCGTAATTACATCCGTTTTTATAAGATGTATGGATTTTTACGTGTATCAAGGCCCTTTATAACAGAGAAATTCTAATTTTTTACTTTGTAAAGATTTTCTAGATGTGTTACTGATGTCTGGGTATATCACTCTTCATTTTGTTTGTGACTGCGATCTTTATGTATTACCTGAAAACAAGCGTGTGACTGAATAATCACAGTTGCAGAAAAAATCTGCAATGTATCTCCATTCCGGTATTATTGTCATATTCTTTCAAATACTGACGCAGAATTCAGTTAACATTAGCAATAGCAACGTATTCTACGTAATGATTACTGCCCGTGGGAGGAGGTGCGGGGGAAGTTGTACTTTATGCCCACCAGAAGAAAATTAGAAACTACAAAAAGAAAATAGATTCGTTTTTGTTATCTTTTATCAACAACAAACTTTTTCAGTAGGTGCTGTTGTGTAAGTAGGGGCCAGAACCTGAAAATATCTTTTAGCATAATTTTAGCAACACCAACACGTTTTCCGTAACGTATACACTGAGGCGAGACGTATGTTATAACCACCAAAAAAAATTTCAAAAATACAAATTTCGTTATATGTTATTGCCTTTTATTCACAAGATATTTTTAAATATATATAGATGTGGAAGAAGGGTCGTGAAACTGAAAATGTGAATATATCATTTGGTGTGAAAAGTCATATTCACTACTGAGATTTAAATTTTTGGGTTAAGTTTTATTGAAAAATTTAAAACAATTAAGATATCTGGTAGAAGAAATCTTTAAAAAACAATAAAAAGTTTTCAGTATTTTAAAATATAAAGTATATGACTAGATTACGATATTTTCGTAATGTGGGCATGAAGTATTTCCCCCCCTCCTCCCTCCCAGCTGGTATTGCGTGAATTAATGCTCTGAATTTTCCTTTGTACTCGTATGTTTGCGTGCGCAGTTCTGGCGCCAAGTAACTGGAGGTTCCGCAAGGTGGTTTCATCATGAGAGAACAGAATCTGTCGACCCTTCAGACAGGTAGCCAGGGCGCAGGCGCTGCGCTAACCCGCAACCCACCAGGCACCAGATCAGCGGCGCTTCGGAAAAAAATGGCGACAGTAATGTTGCCCCTGGCTTGCGGTTTACAAATTCATGAGGTGCGGTCGCGTTTCAACCGGCGGTTTGTAATCAGCCGAATTCCGTATTACATTTGCGGCCTGTAGACTGAATAATTCATTTTTTATCACGTGTTAGAGTGCCCAATCAATTATTAAACTGAACGCATAAAGAATTCATGATAACATAAACACCAAGCATTAGTTAATTGAACCAACCGATTTAAAAAGGTTACTTCTCAATAATTCAAATGTTGTGTGATTTTATAATGCAAGTGCAAATTTTATACGCAGTGTAGCGATTACGCTATAGTAGCTGTCAAAAAAAGACCGCATTCGGAGTCTTTCTCTCTATTCAAGGGAAACGACGCTTTGTTAGTACTAGAAGCTCACTCTTCAGTACACGCTCCTTACATCTCATAATATAGCTCCTTCTCTTGACAGAGATTTTCGTAGGCCCTAACGGATCATATGTTGCTGCAAGCGACAAGATCCCTACGTCGTCAACGAAAGTTGCTGGAGATAAATTATTTCAACGGAGGTTACTATGTTTGGCGCTAATAACTTTGTGTGCACTTATGCACGTTTAACCAGTAGTGACTTTAGAGGAAACAAACCAGAAGTCGACAGAAACACAGATAAACCTTACGAATATTATCTTTGGCACATAACATTACACTCTGAAAAAAAAAAAAAAAAAAAAAAGAAATCAGCTATCCACGTCCTTATTCTACACTCTGATTTTTAAGAAAGAAAAGCTTTCGATGAGTTTTCAACTTTTAAAGCATTATTTGCTTGTTATTTGAACGGAAATGTAGCGGCAATTTGAAAGGACAGCCAGGAAGCCATTGTACAATCTCTGCGCGAACAATAACTGGGTGATGCTGAAATACGCACTGGTCTTGAAAACCGGTTTCAGTTCTGCAAAGTGAACCCCTCGTTCGGACACAACACAGTTTCTGATATTTTTTGTATTGCGTATTGTGCAGCAATAGCAATTTTGACAAACTGCCTGTTGGCTACTGTCTTGGGTTCTTTGGCCCACAGGCGGTTTCTCAACAAGTACCCACGAAAGCCTTAACAATGTTGTAATAGCAAATTTCTTTCTACCTGCATGAAAATTTTCACGCACCCGCCACATTAATGCAAAAAAGTCGTTTCCGATTACAGCACGGATAATTATAGGCAAATAGCAACAAAGTCGTTGTGTAGCAACAACCCAAACACGTTTCAGACTCGTGTGTGTGATAATGATTGTGGGAGAGCAGTACGTCCAAAACAAACTGGGCAGGTTCCGTGCACGTCTCTAGAAGTTAAAGTAGCTACTCATCGTTTAAGATAACAGAAACCAGCTGATTTGTAAGTATAACCTACGTAGGCATTCTAAATGTGTTCGATACTGTACAACACCATAAACAGAAAAGGTCTGTATATCTGGCTCGACATACTTTGGTTAAGTGTGCGTATACCACATAGTTAATGTTCTAGAGGAGTAATATTACCAGAGAATGTACCAGAAGCAAGCTGAATAGGTCAACTATGCTTTGAAGTATGAACAAACAAGACGTGGCTAGGAGCATTGTGAGAATTTTCGCTGAAGGTATATGCGATTATATTAAAATAAGATCGAAAGATTGATGACAAAAAACGTGCAAAGTCTTAGACTTATTTTCTACTTTTTCTTCAACGAAAGTTGTGTATTATTGTGATAACTGGAATAGAAACGTTGTCAACCAGAGAAGTAGTCAGAAAGTTGCTTATTATAACAGTGACGGTAAACAGCTGGAGGCTGTTGCCTACTGTAAATGCCTAGAGTTTGCAAACGTTCGACCCGTTGTAAAATCGAGTTCCGGGGAATTAATCACCTTAGCAAGCCGAACACAAGGACGCTTCCAATAAGATTATGGGATAGTTACAGCTATGTGACTAAGTGTAATCAAGATAAGATTAAGGAACTTCCTGGTAGATTAAAAGTCTGTGCCGGACCGTGACTCGAACTCGGGGCTTTCCCTTTCGCGGGCAAGTGCTCTACCATCTGAGCTACCCAAACTGAAGGTTCGCAGGAGAGCTTCTGTAAAGTTTGGAAGGTAGGAGACGAGTCTAGCGTAACTAAAGCCGTGCTGACGGGGCGTGAGTCGTGCATGGGCAGCTGAGATGGTAGAGCACTTGCCCGCGAAAGGCAAAGGTCCCGAGTTCGAGTCTCGGTGCGGCACACAGTTTTAATCTGCCAGGAAGTTTCATGTCAGCGCACACTCCGCTGTAGAGGGAAAATTTCATTCAAGATGAGATTGTTCTCGTCTAACTTAGTTAGTTAAATTTAAAGATTTTTGTACTTTCAACATTGCAGCACAGTCAGCAATCGTGATAATCTAATATATAAGAAACTATCAGCCTCGATTGGGTAATGACACCAACCTTTACCTAGGTTTCAGCCCAAATAATTGAGCCTTCCTCAGAAGATACACCTGAATCTACAATTTGTCGAAGATGGCATGGTCTAGAAATAAAACTAAAAAAAAACATGAAAAAGCGTAGTCACATTTTTAAAATGCGTAAATACTAAGTCAATACGAAGATGTAACTTAAGCTCTGGCGTGCGCCTCGTCTCCATGGACGCTGTGCGGTGGGCCTCGGGAGCTCACATGAAACTACGTTGGACTAGATAACGCGCTGCAAATCAACATGGCGGGGAACAGTGCGCCTGTCTAACTGAGACCATGACTGTCAAAGATTAAAGACCAACGCAGTTATATCAAAAAATAAAAAACTTATAGAAAGGTTGAAACTCTTAAACATAAAGCATCTGCACCAGGTTAAGCCTCAGCTCCCGAGGCCCACCGCACGGCGTCCATGGAGACGAGGCGCACGCCAGAGCTTCAGTCTTGGTGTTGACTTAGTACTTATGTACCACATTTTTAATGTGACTACGCCTATTCAGGCTGTTTTAGTTTTATTTCTAGACCATGCCCTCTTAGACAAATTATAGATTCAGGTATATCTTCTGAGGAAGGCTCAATTATTTGGGCTGAAACCTAGGTAAAGGCTGGTTTCATTACCCCAATCGAGGCTGATAGTTTCTTATATATTAAATTTATAGACCTTCATATTCACTGCACCTCAGGGAACAATTACATTGATTCATGTTACAGCATCATGGAAAGGCAGTCTGGCTTCAGCTGCCAATAGGATTGTGGAATTGTGTGATTGTGTGTGTGTGTGTGTGTGTGTGTGTGTGTGTGTGTGTGTGTGTGTGTGTGTCTGTGTGTGTGTGTCTGTGTGTGTATGTGTGTGTGTGTGTGTGCGTGCGTGTGTTGACCGTTTTCGACAGAGGCCTTGTTGGCCGAAAGCTCGCTTTCCGATAGTCTTTTTATTGTGCCTATCTGCGACTCAGCATTTCCGCTATATCGTGAGTAGTAGCTATCTTGTTGAAAATATTGCTGCATTACACCCTGGATTTTCCATTGATTGATCCACGCTATATTAACGTAAGGACTATAAGTGTAAAATACCAGTATTCTGATGAGAATCATATACAGTCATTTATCCTTCTATTTTCACCTGCCAGTCTCTGCACTGATGTCTGGCTTATAAATGTGCAAATACGAATATCTGGTATGCAACACATTGCCCTATACACTAAGATCCGCTCAAACCACTTACGCTTGCAGCTGATGCCTCGTCCCATGGTATTGGGGCGGATTTATCGCACAAAACAGTCAAAACAGAACGCCCCATCACATTTGCTTCCATAACTTTGAACAGTACTCTATTAATTATAGTCACCTGGAGAAGGAAACCCTAGGTATAATATATGGTGTCACCAAATCTCATCATTACCTGCTTGGCAGAAAATTTTTCCTGGTCACAGACCATAAGCCTTTGACTGCACTGTTTTATCTGTCGAAACACGTTCCCTGCCTCACGGTGCAAAAGCTTCAATGTTGGTCGCCATTGTTGTCAAATTACCAGTATAAACTCTGTGTCACCAGACAGCGTAACACGCAAACGCCGATACATTGTCTCGTTTACGTGTCGGCACAGATGCAACATTCGACACATCAGAATCTTCTTATTTATGTATTGGTTCTGCGGATTCGCAAACACTGGAATCATTTCCTATTGATTCACGGCAGATCATACAAGCCAGACAGAAAGACCAGTCACTGCGATTGCCAAAAAGTTGCTTTCGCAAAGGTTGGCTGCCATCTTAGACCCCTTACTGTGAAAATAGTTGGTGCATCGCAACAATGTATCTCTTCCGAATGATGTGATTCTGCTTCACACACCTAATGAACAGACAAGAGTGTTAATACCCACTCTCGCGGATGGGTCGCGGATGTGAGTAGAAATGCATAAGATTGCATAACAGGAACATGTAGGAAAGCAACCTAACGTCGGCCAGTGTGCTAAGAAGCAGGAGAGGTTGCGTTTTTGTGGCAAGGGACGCTGGAGCTACGTGACCAGCTATGACAGAATGTTCTGGTAGGGCGACGGGACACGGGAGGCGCGCGCGATAGCGGGGGATTTCATCAGACGAGCCTATATAAGCAGGGCCACTGGTGTTGCTAGAGATTCCTTCGACAGTTGCCTCAGACGCTGGACCTGAGTTACTCTGCCCTCGGGACGGAACTTAGTTTCTCATGGCACTTAACTGCACAGGGTACACGCAGGATTGCACAACCTACATTCAATGTGTTGGTGCCTCTTAGGGTTCGACAATGGTCTTATCCTACCTCGTGTTTCGTCTCATTTACTTCATCAGAAGTATATGTCCCTTATCCCACCGAGTTCCCTTATCTGCAAAGAATTTCCAGCTTGTTTTCCAGCACCATGACTTCGAGTTGGATGAGCCACCTCTTTACTGGAATTAGCGTCTATCTCCCATCCTGATCCGCTCGCAGGAAGCTACAGACGAGACACCGCCTCATTGCACCAGCAGGTCTTAAGTCTTGTACAGAGACGTCACTGTAGAACAGTTCGCACTTATCAGCTGGCGTGCCAGCGTTGTGTGTGGTTTGGTTTAGATAAGCAAGCAGAACACGTAACAGCATTGACATGCAGGCCGCTTCGCACTAGGAATTTCTGGATACTTTATGATATTTCACGGCAGCGCCTCCATATAGACTTTGTTGGCCGCTTTTGGCAAACACTTTGGCTGATTATAGTCAGCAAATACCTTTCTGTTGTCCCAATACTTTCAACGAATACCGCCAGCACTACCAAGGTGCTAGATTCAGCGCTTTCTCTCGAATGTTTGCCACATACAATAATTTCTGACAATGGGCCTCCTTTTTCTTCCAATGAATTTGCACAATTTTGCAAACACAGTGGAATACAGCATGTGAGGACAGCACCATTCTCGCTAAGACCTAACGGCGAGGCCGAACATTTCGTTGGAACTTTCAAGAAGCAAAGGTCAAAACGTAAAGCTTCACATTCACGTGAAGATGCCTCATTTATGTATCTGAGTACTTTGCCTTCTCATGGCGTTTCGCCAGCAGAACTTTTGCATGTAAGATGCCATCAGACCTAGCTGCATTTGCGTCCTTTTTGCATCTGCTCCACTCCGAAGTTTCACCCAAATGTCAGAGTACAATACTGAATGTACAACAAGCCACATTTGTGGGAATGTGACATTGTCCTGAGATTAGCTTGCAGAGCACAGTATACTATTAGAGCACAGAGACGCATCAGCGCCACCAAAAATAGATGTGGCTCCATGAATTCAGTGATCCTGCGGTAGGTCAAACTGTTTCAGATTTCTTCACTGCATGATGCAACCATATCCATCCACTGCATCCCAACGGATGCCTCCACCTGTCGCCATCTCACCAATGGAAGTCTCCAGTGCTGTTCTCACCAATACCACAAGTCGCATCTCTCACGAACATCGACACCATCACCAGTCGGCTAGTCACCGCCCCACTCTACAGCACACTCCACGCTGCTACGTGTGTCGTCGGATGCGTCCTGTGCCTGGTTTTGCGGGGCACCTGCCCTGGTGCTCACATGACGCAATGTCGAGACTTTGGTTAGTCTCCTCTGCCCCCTTCCACGCAGCTATTCTCATCAGTATCTACCTCACAGGCCTCCCCCAATACTTCCAAGTTTTGGGTGGGGAAGGTTGCGGTATCGTGGGCCATCCAGTCGGCTGCACTTTCAAATATGCGCGCCACCAGTTAATCCATCGTGTTTACTACAGCTGCCACTGTGGCACGAGGGCGCTACCTGCCACAGACGACCACGCCGCTGCCAATGAGATGCGAGCACCCCTCTCCAGAGTTCCGTTTGCAGTTGTACTGCACTGAACCCATTTGCCAGATGAATAACATGTACAGACCTTCATAGTGGGCCCTGCTCATGATCTACTGAATAGTTACTGTATTGAAAACTACTCACTGATTTGTAAGTCCTTCCACATTCAGATCTGGCACCGGCCTTGCCGCAGTGGATACACCGGTTCCCGTGAGATCACCGAAGTTAAGCGCTGCCGGACGTGGTCGGCGCTTGGATGGGTGATCATCCAGGCTGCCATGCGCTGTTGCCATTTTTCGGGGTGCACTCAGCCTCTTGATTCCAATTGAGGAGCTACTCGACCGATTAGTAGCGCCTTGGGTCAAGAATACCATCATAACGACCGGGAAAGCGGTGTGCTGACCCCACGCCCCTCCTATCTGCATTCTCCACTATGGATGACACGGCGGTCGGATGGCCCCTGTAAGTCACTCGTGGCCTGAAGACTCAGTGCTGTTTCCACATTCAGATCTACTGTTAGAAACTGACGCTGCAACTACAGCAACAAAGTTATGTGTTATTTTTACTATTTCATATTAGATGTAGAATAAATTAGGAACTGAATTTTCTATTAATGAACAGCATATGTTCCTCACTCCTACATTCAGTAAAGAACCACACAGCGTGAAAGAAAGTTGTAACATTGTACAATAATCTTTTTAATACCTATGAATTTTGAATAATACTGAGACATCATTTATTAAGTTTTGAAAACGAAAACTTTTGTTACAACAAAAATTAAAATAGCTTTCACGGCACATACATCATTGTGTAGGATTTTCTGAAGTATCATATTTGGAAAATAGGCTATCACGACAGGGTGGTAAATAAAGAAGTTCGGCTGCAGCGTTTTCACACAAAATGTGCATATACAAATGTTAGTTAGGATTTTGGCTCTCACGTAAGTCTCAGGGGATGATTTCCACACTTGGTGCATTAGAACACTGTTCCACACCCGCGCATTAGTTATAGTTTTTAAATTAATTATTAACTCAGACATGAGTACAGTTTGTGCTAGGGAACAAATTTGGCAATTATTACAGCAAAGTCAGGTTTTCACGACACAGTTCAATCATTATTTATCGGCGTTGTCCTTTTCTTTCATACAATGAAATTAGCACTGGTGAGATGGTTTACAGTTTTACTTTAATAATAATTTGACTCTGAGACCCCAATAGCAGTAATGTAGGCTGCTGTAAACGAAATTACTCACTCAGTTCGAACAGAACCATAAGTCCCATTGTCCTCTTTGTTCTAGCAGTTTCGGTGCAAAATCTCAGATCGCCACATGTTCACTTACGCCTATGTACACCTCGTAAATCGTACTCAGACAAATAATCGTAGCACTTCCGTTCACCAAATATATGCTTGCACACTTGCACTATTATACAATACTCTTTGTCGAAATAAATCGACGTGAAAAAGAATTCTCAAACGACCACATGGGCCCCCACCCTCCAAAACGACTGACCAATGACTGACCCCTCCCCAAGATGGCCGCTCACTTATATAGGCTCGGATGTCCAATCCCCTGGTTATTAAGGTTACAAATTTTTATACATACATCCCTTGACAGAAATGAGCACCATCGGAACCGTGCTAAAAAATACATCTTATTTAATATGTTACATTAATTTCTAGGATTATTCTATCGTCCGTAAATCAAGTTTTAGTTTTTGCAAAATATCGCCACATAGCGCAAATTTGTTTGTTGACATCTGTGCAGCAAAGTTTTATCATAGAACTGCATATAACACCGTTTTTACACGTAATCTACAGCGATCTACGCATTGCGCTGCTCAAAATCTTCATATCTATAATAATCAATTAATTATGGGCGATAAATGTTAATAATAATTTCCAAACAATGAAAACTACTGCAAGTTAAGTGTATAGTATAACTTAATTAGTTTAAAATACGTGTGATGCCACCAAAAATATTATATAATGCCGTTCTTTACGTCAAGAATTTTCTATTGAATTTTATAAACAATTTTCCCTCGAACTTTGTTTATTGCACTTTACGGGCTTATTTATTTATGAAGCTTAACATATGACTACAGCACTCGATTCGCTTTGACGAAACGTTTTTAACGATTGCTCGCTCATCCCTGTAAGTTGTTATTTACTATTTTTATTAATCCTTCAGTATTCGTGATATTAACCGACTTTAAGGTTACTATAACTTTTGCGTTTTGTGACTTGAAATAAAGGTCGATCTTTCAGAAGGTGCATATTGCTGACCACAATCCACTGCCGCATCTCTCTTCACCGTAAGTTACATAGTTTTCGCGTAATGGTCGAAAAACCAAACAATACCCCAAGCTGCGGGCCACATTGAGACATCCCACCGACCGTTGCAAATCCCGTGCGGACGCGCCACGCGCTTCCGCGAATCGCACACCATGTCGCGCGCTCACTCTCCACAAAGGAATGCTTGCACACTAGACCTATTCATCTAGTAACGGGGTTTGTACCGTCACACTATGCACAATGTGCTGTCGAAGTATTTTCAACATATTCAGTTAAATTATCCAAACATTAATAATTATTGTAATTATTTATTTTATTCACTTTTTTATGTTTTAATTAGTTGTTTTACGTTTTGCGTTAAAGTATTTATTTTTGTTTTTTATTTTACTATTTCACATATATGTATTTTGTTAACTGAATGTAATATGTAACTCATCAGTAGGATACAAAATCATTATTATAATGATAATCTGTAAAGAATTGCTTCATACATAACTTTTCTGAAAACATGCACATGAACGAAATTTCTTCAGGTAATATAAAAGATGGACTATACAATATGAAACAAACTGCGTTAGGTCACCCCCTAAACATCGTCAT
Source organism: Schistocerca americana (assembly GCF_021461395.2). Lineage (NCBI taxonomy): Eukaryota > Metazoa > Arthropoda > Insecta > Orthoptera > Acrididae > Schistocerca > Schistocerca americana. The sequence goes on along the minus strand of NC_060122.1, from coordinate 116,189,196 downwards.
TTGCATCAGACATATTTCAGTACATTGGAAACCCTGGGGAAGAGAGTTATTCATGTTCTAGTGACTGTAGATTCATAATATTGTTTCTCAAGTGGAGATTGACTTCGTTACCACGTACCAGAATCTTATCACATAGTTCCTCCAATATCGAGGGCCATATAAGACCCTCACCTCGTTCCTTTTCATAGTTTTAAAAGAAACGAATGGAGAATTTGGATGGAGTATTTGAGAACCTTATTTTGAAGCTAAAGCTTCGAATTCTGGTAAACTAACGTGTGACCGGGCAAAAGGTATTTCAAAGAAGGCTTTTTTCTGAGTGCGGTAGAAAAATCTGTATTATTGTTATTCCTGTGTGGACAGTGTGAAAGAACCGTTTTCAGTACTGTTCCCGAGAACAAGGAACTTGACCACCTGATGATCCGAAAAGTCTCCAGAGCACAGATACACCCAATGGCCATAGGTGGTATTCGATGTTGGAAGAACTTTGTGAGGAGATTTTCAGATCTGGTTCAGCTGAATGATTACGACGTCAACAATATAATTAAGCTGCAGTCACTAGTAAATAATTAATTGGCTTCACCGAGGATTTACAATGAGCTGAAATATGCCTCATACAAATCCGGATATTCGTAGGATCGCCTCCCATAATTCGAGAATCCAGCTGAATTTTTTTTTCTATTATGTTGCCCATAGTGTGAATTATGTGAAGAAATTTCGTTCATTCTGTGGTGTCACCGCCAGACACCACACTTGCTAGGTGGTAGCCATTAAATCGGCCCTGGTCCGTTAGTATACGTCGGACCCGCGTGTCGCCACTGTCAGTGATAGCAGACCGAGCGCCACCACACGGCAGGTCTAGAGACACGTCCTGGCACTCGCTCCAGGTGTACAGCCGACTTTGCTAGCGACGCTACACTAACAAATACACTCTCATTTGCCGAGAAGATAGTTAGCATAGCCTTCAGCTAAGTCATTTGCTACGACCTAGCAAGGCGCCGTATTCAATTGATAATTAATATTATGAAGCATGTACTGTAACGAGAGACGTTCTACAATTGTGGATTAAAGTTAAGTATTATATCAACTAAGTACTTTATTTGCAATTCTCAAGATATTGTCCTGTTCCAGATCTCACGCCAGTCAGTGTGTAATTAAACGCGTGCATTTCGGCCTCCTCTAGAAAAACAGTGTTAGCTCTTCTGCCAACACAACATATTGGCGACGAGCTAAATAGCGTTTGTACTAATTGATAGACTGATTTCATTGTGCCATGGCTTCGCCACAATCTCCAGATGCACTGTCTGACTTTTATCGCTTGCAGAATCAGCAGACGCAGGCGTTATTGGATGCCCTTGGACAGCTCGTCCAGGGTCAACGTGCAATGCAAACCGATGCGGCAGCCGCCGCTCCACCACTACCGCAGCCACAACACGCAGTTGCACCACCTTTTCGTCATTTCGATGCGGCACTGGAAAGCTGGACGGAGTGGTCACGCCAATTTGGATTCCATCTCGCCACCTACAGAATTCAAGGTAACGAGCGGCAGCCTCACTTATTGGCGTGTGTAGGGGTGCAGACGTACCGTGTGATAGTGAAATTATTTCCCAGCCATGACGTAGCAACTCTGTCCTACGAAGAAATTTTGTCTGCATTAGATGCATATTTCAAGGAATCAGTCAATGTAGTAGCAAAACGGTATACGTTCTTTCGTACAAAACGTACAGCCGGTCAAACTAATCGAGAGTGGGTTGCAACTTTGCAAGGCCTTACTAGGGATTGTGCTTTTGAGTGTGAATGTGGACTCCCTTATTCAGATACTATGGTGCGTGATGCAATTGCAAAGAACGTTTCTGATGTTCGTGTAAGGGAACAGATTTTGAAACTAGTCAATTCCTCCCTTCAACAAGTGATGGACATATTGGATCGGCATGACACACTTGACTTTGCTCAGGGATCATTTGAAACTTCGCCAGCTGTGTGTCACATTAACCGGCCCGCCGGGCGCGCTTCACGGAACGGTAAACAGCCCTTGCGCCCGTCCGCGCAGCTGCCGCCAAGCTCTCCACTAAGTGTGCCGCGCAAGCACGCAAATGCAGTGAAATCATGCCCGCGGTGTCCTACTAGACATTAGCGTGAGAATTGCCTGTTGCGCCAAGCTATTTGCTTTTTCTGTAATAAAAAAGGACATGTTCAGAGTGTTTGCCAGAAAAAGCTCAGATCGGACACTCACAACAATTCCAGGCCCTTTGCTTCACGCCGGAATCGAACCAAGAATACACAGGCTCGTGAACCTTCACCCATGAAAATTCATGTAGTTAACTCCACTCCGCCCAGTGCCAGTCTCTCTAACAGTGACTGTGTTTGTTCCACAAATAGTGTGCGTCGACGTCGACGGAAATCCCGTCAAATCACAAGTGCTTCTGTACCAGTGTCTGTTCACGTTGCACGAGACAGTCTCTCTTGTCGTCAGCAGGACAATAAACTTTTTGTCGACTTGGACATTAATGGCAACGTGGTCCCATTCCAGCTCGATACCGGAGCTGCAGTTTCACTGATCAATCACAACACGTACAAACAACTGGGCACACCTCCGTTGCGTGCCGCAAATGTTAAGTTAAATAGTTATTCAGGTCAGAATATCCCTGTGTTAGGACAGTGCAGCCTTCTTGCAACATACAAGGGACAAACAAAACTTGTGTCATTCTACGTCCTTCATTCTTCTTCTGCAGTGCACTTGTTTGGTTTAGATTTATTTCAGTTGTTTAACTTGTCAATAGTCAATCAGGTCCTATCAGTGAACCAGACTGTGCCTTCAGACAGTGTGTCTCGTCTATGTAAAGAATTTGCAGACATTTTTGCACCAGGCCTCGGTTGCGGTAAGAACTATCAAGCACATTTGGAACTGAAAGTAAACGCGCAACCGAAATTTTTCAGATCGCGCAATGTTCCCCACGCATTGCGTGATGACGTCACAAGAACATTACATGATTTAGAATCACAAGGTGTAATTGAACGTGTGCAGGCTTCTCTCTGGGCTTCACCCTTAGTAATTTTGCCAAAACCTTCCGGAAAATTGAGACTTTGCGTGTACTTCAAGGCAACAGTGAATCCGCAACTAGTGATTGCAACTTATCCTTTACTCCGCCCGGAAGATCTTTTTGACAAACTGTGCCCGGGTAAATATTTTTCGAAGTTGGACCTCGCAGATGCATACTTGCAAATACCGGTGGACGACGAATCCCAGCGCGTTTTGGTGGTTAACACGCATCTTGGTTTGTACCGATTCAAAAGACTGCCATTCGGGTGTGCATCCGCCCCTGCATTGTTTCAGCAATATCTGCAAACTGTTTGTGCGTCGGTCCCTACAGCAGCAAACTATCTGGACGATATTGTGATCTCCGGAAAGACGGAAGAAGAACATTTAGCCAATCTCAGAACATTATTTCAGGTCTTGCGACAAAGTGGTCTTCGCTTGCGGAAGGTGGTGGTGGTGGTTAGTGTTTAACGTCCCGTCGACAACGAGGTCATTAGAGACGGAGCGCAAGCTCGGGTTAGGGAAGGATTGGGAAGGAAATCGGCCGTGCCCTTTCAAAGGAACTATCCCGGCATTTGCCTGAAACGAGTTAGGGAAATCACGGAAAACCTAAATCAGGATGGCCGGAGACGGGATTGAACCGTCGTCCTCCCGAATGCGAGTCCAGTGTGCTAACCACTGCGCCACCTCGCTCGGTGCTTGCGGAAGGACAAATGTGTGTTTTTTGCTCGTGACTTACCCTACCTGGGCCATGTACTCAATGCCCAAGGCATCCATCCGAGTCCAGAGCACCTTCGTGCCATACAAGACTTGCCTTCGCCGCAGAATTTGAAGCAGCTGCTGTGTGTGCTGGGTAAAATAAATTATTGTCATAAATATGTGCGCAATGCCTCTTCCATTTCAGCTCCGCTTCATCGCTTACGCCGTAAAGGTGTTCCGCTCGTCTGGACGACGGAATGCTAACGCAAATTTCGCCAGTTGAAATCGGCGTTGCTTTCTAATACATGCCTTACGCCATTCGATCCCCAGAAACCCCTTTTGTCGATGGTAGATGCATCGGATTTCGGGATCGGGGCTGTGCTTCCGCACAAAGATGGTTCGCACGATCGCCCTATTGCCTTTGCGTCCAAATTGCTCTTGTCAGCGCAAAGAAATTATTCACGGATCGAGAAAGAAGCTTTGGCTCTCGTATTTGGTGTTACAAAGTTTCATGATTTCTTGTATGGTCGTCACATTACCATCATCACAGACCACAAACCTTTGACATCGCTTTTTCATCCGACCAACCCTGTACCTCCACGTACAGCACAGAAATTCATTCGCTGGTCTATTTTCCTCTCGCAGTACCGCTACGATATCTTGTATCGGTCCACTGCTAAGCACGGAAACGCCGATGCGTTGTCCCGTTTGCCTGTTGCTGAGGATAGAGCGTTCGATTCTTCCGAACTTGCTTGCATGTTCATTGATTCGGAAACCGATGACGTGGTCGAATCGTTTCCGATTGATTTTCGTCGTGTGGCTACAGCCACAGTACCTGACCCTGTCCTTGCTACCGTTTTGCGTTTTGTTGCTACGCAATGGCCCTTGTCAAAGTCACGGATCGAGGATCCGTTGGTTCGCCGATTTTTTGCACACAAGGAGAGACTTTTTGTACGACGTGGTGTTTTGCTGTTGCGTTCGGATTATGATCAGTCCCGGGTCGTGGTCCCACGTTCGTTACAGTCCTCTGTCTTACGGCTTCTCCACCAAGGACATTGGGGTATAGTGCAAACGAAACAACTTGCTCGTCAGCACTGTACTTGGTTTGGAATCGATGCTGCGATTACGAAAATGTGCTCTTCTTGCATGGCGTGTGCCGAACAACAATCCGCACCTCTGCGGAAATTCTTTGCATGGCCGACAGCCGCTTCCCCTTGGCAACGCTTACACATCGATTTTGCTGGTCCATTCTGGAATGCTCGATGGTTGGTTGTGGTCGATTCTTTCAGTAATTTTCCTTTTGTTGTACGGATGTCTTCCACAACGCCGTCTGCCACCATCCAAGCGTTATCTGCTATTTTTTGTATTGAAGGTTTTCCACAGACTATTGTTTCCGACAATGGCCCACAATTTATGTCCGCAGAATCTCATTCATTCTGCAAGGCCAATGATATTCAACATCTGACGTCCGCGCCGTTTTCGCCTCAGTCAAACGGTGCTACTGAACGATTGGTCTGGACTTTCAAGTCACAGATGTTGAAGTTGAAAGAGAGTCACATTCTCAGGAGGACGCGTTATTGCTCTTTTTGTCTTCGTATCGCTCTCAGCCCCGAGATGGTCGCTCGCCGGCTGAGTTTCTCCACGGTCGTCCTCATCGAACCTTGATGTCTTTGGTGCATCCGCCGTATCAGGTTCCTGTGCAGCGGCAGCCACCTGCTTTTGCTCCAGGCGCCGTTGTATTCTATCGCAACTATCGAGGTTCACGGCGTTGGATTGCAGGGCGCATTCTTCGCTGCCTCGGCCGCGCTATGTATCTGGTTTTGGGGGCCTCTGGTGAGGTGCGTCGGCATCTCACTCAGCCGCGCCTCCGTCGTCGCACGGGTTCTGCCGCTCCCCGTCTGCTTTCAGCGACGGTGCCGTCCGATCAGCGCCCTGGGGACCCATCTACTGGCTCGCCTCATCCCCAGGTGTTACCGACGCTGCCTTCCATTTTGCCCCATGGCGACGCGCCGCCGCCGCCGCCCGCAGTGGACGCTTCGCTGCAGCCGCCAAGCGCCTCCCTGGGTCACGCGCCGCCGATCGCTTCCCGTGACCAGCTGTCCTCCGACATGGAACTCTTGCCCGCTCCGGACCAGATGTCGTCTTCGCCCGTCGGGTGCCCCGACGCCGTGAAGGTCGACCCTTCGTCCCATCCTGTCTCTTTACGGGCGCATACACCGCATGTTGGCGTGCACCCTGGACTAGGTTTTCAGGCGTTTCCTAGCTCCCCTCGGACAGAATGGCCGGGTGCGGGTGGCACAGCCTCGCCTGCTGTTAGGCTCCCCACCTCGTCGCCTACCTCAACATGGGGTCCTCCCCACGGCGGGCGGAAGCCTTATAACACAACCGTTCGCTAATTTGCGGGGGAGGAATGTGGTGTCACCGCCAGACACCACACTTGCTAGGTGGTAGCCTTTAAATCGGCCGCGGTCCGTTAGTATACGGCGGACCCGCGTGTCGCCACTGTCAGTGATAGCAGACCGAGCGCCAACACACGGCAGGTCTAGAGAGACGTCCTGGCACTCGCCCCAGTTGTACAGCCGACTTTGCTAGCGACGCTGCACTGACAAATACGCTCTCATTTCCCGAGAAGATAGTTAGCATAGCCTTCAGTTAAGTCATTTGCTACGACCTAGCAAGGCGCCGTATTCAATTGATAATTAATATTATGAAGCATGTACTGTAACGAGAGATGTTCTACAATTGTGGATTAAAGTTAAGTATTATATCAACTACGTACTTTATTTGCAATTCTCAAGATATTGTCCTGTTCCAGACCTCACGCCAGTCAGCGTGTAATTAAACGCGTGCATTTCGGCCTCCTCTAGAAAAACAGTGTTAGCTCTTCTGCCAACACAGCACATTCTATGTGCATAACGTAACAAAGTTGTGTTTTAAACATTTCCTTACAAATTAAGTGGTGCTGTTTGTTTTCAGTTAACAAAATGCCCACATGTGAAACAGAGAACTAAAAAGAACGTTAAAACGTTAATGTAGAACGTAAAATAACAGTTTAAAACATAGAAATAATAACATACATAACTAAAACAATAATTAACGTTTAGATATTTTAATTAGATACATTAAAGATGATCCTACAGTGCATTGTGCACAGCTTATTTTCGAAAAATGGTAGCCGGCCGTTGTGACCGAGCGGCTCTAGGCGCTTCAGTCCGAAACCGCGCCGCTGCTATGGCCGCAGGTTCGAATCCTGCGTCGGGCATGGATGTGTGTGATGTCATTAGGTTAGTTAGGTTTAAGTAGTTCTAAGTCTAGGGGACTGATGACCTCTGATGTTAAGTCCCATAGTGCTTAGAGGCATTTGAATTTGAAAATTTTTATTTCAAAAACCAGTGTTATTATACATGGGATGGAAGCGTCATTAAATTATGATCTATCAAAAGCCTTCATTTTTCAAAATTAATTAATGGTGGTGGGGTATCTTGTAAAATTTCAAATTTTACGAAAGTTGATTGCACAGTTTTAAAGAATGGTAATAATACTTCAGATTTTATGTGGAACACGTTTTTTACCTGCCGTGCTTTCGAAGATATGCCCTTTAGACCTAATATGCTAAATAGCCATTTGGGATGTATTTTATCCCATTAAAAGTGAAATTGGGTAAAAATGAAGAAAATATATATTGTTTTATTTTGACCCCTCTACATAACTGCCAAGTTTCATCAAGATCGTTTATATCCACTTTCGAATGTTCCCTCGCACTTTTCGTTGTTTAGTGAAAATAGCCACTTATCGCAGCATACAGAAATTCTCTCTAGATCATTTTGTAATTGGAATTGATCGTCTGATGATTTTACTAGACGGTAAATTACACGTCATCTGCAAACAATCTAAGGGGGCTGCTCAGATTATCACCTAGATCATTTACGTAAATCAGGAACAGCAGAGGGCCTATGTCACTACCTTGCAGAACGCCAGATAACACTTATGTTCTACTCGATGATTTACCGTCGATCACTACATACGAAGGTTGCAACTTAAATAGTGGCAACTATTTATTCACAACCGATACAAAAGAGTTACATGTTAGCACCTGTTACTGTCCTTGTAAATAGTCACCAGCGTTGTGTAGAACCCGTCTCCAGTGATGTGGAAGGTGTAGTATACCGTTAACAGAGCCTGTTCTGTTGATGGTGCGAATGGAGCGGTCTATTGCCTGTCGAATCTCTCGAATAGTTCTGAAGCGAATGCCACGAAGTGATTCCTTCATCTTCGGAATCAAATCAAAGTCACAAGGACTTAAGTCCGGGGAATATGGTGGGTGATATGGTACTTCCCAGTCCCATCGACTGCGCCCGCGCATTGTCGTGCAGAATGATGGGTGGGTTGGGCAGAAAGCGTCGTTGCTTCTTTCGCAAAACTGGTAGCAAGTGATGCTCCAAAAACGAACAGTGATACTGTGCATTGTCAGTCTGCCGTGGAGGAACGAGTGCGTTAGGAAAACATCATCATAGTCGTACACGAGAATCACCACAACTTTATACCGCTCCATTCGCACCATCAACAGAACAGGCTCTGCTAACGGTATACTACGCCTTCCACATCACTGGCAACGGTTTCTACACAAAGCTGGTGACTACTTTGAAGGACAGTAACAGGTGCAAACACGTAACTCTTTTGTATCGGTTGTGAGTAAATAGTTGCCACTGCTTAAGTTCCAACCGTCGTAGATACTCCGCAAACCACCGTACGGTACGAGGCGGACGGTACCATGTATCACTACGAGTCATTCCTTCCCCTGTTCCACTCGCAAAAAAAATCGACTATCTATATGGCCTGTTACGAGCCCTGATTTGTCGTATCTTATCCTCGCGGCCCTTACACGCAGTGTACGCTGGCGGCAGTACAATCGTTCGGCAGTCAGCTACAAATACCGATTCTCTAAATTTTCTCAACAGTGTTCCTCGAAAAGAACGCCGCCTTCCCTCCAGGGATTCCCATTTGACTTTCCGAAGTATCTCCGTAACACATGTTGTTCCAACCTACCGGTAACAAATCTAGCAGCCCGCCTCTGAAATGCTTCGATGCCTTCCTTCAATCCGACATGGTGCGGATCCCAAACACTCGAGCAGTACTCAAGAATAAGTTGCACCAGCTTCCTATATGCGGTCTGCTGTACAGTCATGCTCAAAAGTATCCGAACGACCTGAATTGCATTTCACCTGATTCGCATGAAACCCGCATAACGCAGCTGTCTAGCAGGTCCTCTAATCGCCCTTTGGAACAGTCATTTGACTATTGAAAATGGTTCCAACAAGTCACCACTAGAAAACACTGCTCTGTATCGCAATAACTCAGGATGTAAAGTAATACCACGATACTGCAAATATCAGGGAACACCTTATCACAGGTAAGACTGTCCTTAAGGCTTGTACTCTCACATTTATTGCAATAAATGACATACCTGAAATGTTACCACTCTCATTATTACGTCAGATAGGTAATGCACGTAGTAAGTTCATCGTATTCCGGATTTCCTCTTCAAAGTAACATACCTTCCTTGTTATTTAACACAAAATGACATTAAAAATTTATTAACGGAGCAGCTAGTTGAGAATATGTATGAACTTCAAATGACATGACGAACCGTCTCGTTCTGTATATGGATTCAAACCCAAGTCATGCAGACTAAGATTTCGTGAATGACGGAGACTAACAGTCATTCCTGACTAGGCATACAGAGACTGATACACCTCGCTTTTAGACAGTATCAGTTAGCAAATATCAACTTTAAATTACATAACGTAAACATTTTTAACGGCCGCGAATTCCTACCCAGCATCTATTGTCCCTGTTAACGAAGTACGAGAGATATTAAATATTGCTTCTTCATGAGTACCTTACTTGAATTGCCGTGAGGTAAAGTTTTGCGTTGGACAGGGATTCGAACCCAGAACCTAACTGGATTGATATCTAAGCACAATCAACTGTGACATATTGGATTTTCTCGGCAGTAGCTAGATGTTTTAACTGAAATGACGAGACGAAATACAAATTTTTTCCTTCCCAGGACTCCAACTCGGCACCTATCGCTGTTATATTCTAGAGAAAACGAATGTTAAATATGGGTCTGTTTCACCAGCAGCAACATGTGAGCATGTTTGAACTAGAAGTATTATGACGAAGAGTTCAGTGCTGACTGGGAATCGAACCCCACACATATAGTTGTTGACTACACACAAAGAGACGTCAGCTACCGAATTTTTCTCCACCAGCTGCTCAGAATAACATCCTTGAACTTACAGTCATCTCGCAAATAGTTCTATGTCTCACTGGGAGTCAAAACGTCAGACATCGTTAATGTTGACAACGAATGAAAATGATTAAAAATCAAGATTATTATCCACCAACAGATAGGTGTTCTCACGCTAGAGCTTGACAATACATAATGAAGACTTTAGTGCCGGGCCAGGATTCGAACCCATTGACGCGTAATATGTGGAGATGTTGAGGAATCAGCAGTTTTGAACAAACAACAAATTGTAGTCGAGCTGAATTGTCACGAAGGGATAAAATTCCGCGTTAAGGGCGGTCTGAGTTGCATTTCCAGTTCAGAACCAATTTCATCGACATACAGAAGCTCAAGTAAAAGATGGAATAAGGGTCCCGTGACCCTACATAGCGTTTGTTTCGTCACTAGAAATAAATAACTAATATAAGAAAAGTTACTGGTGACAGAGTTTCTAGATGTCGCTACTCCTGACTTTGTGGTTAAACCTAACGTCTACTTGGTAGAGAAGGAATATCATGTTTAATGTGAATTTCAGACCACAATGCCATTATAGCTTCTTCATTTGGCGTAGCAAGAAGCGAATAGAATCTGCCTCTCCCTATGAAAAATCATTGGCAGAAGTTGGAATCGAACCTAGACCGTTAACATATGTACCTCTCATCAATCCAACAGATCACCAAACCCTTTTCTCTGTGACTCATTTTTCTGTCATAACCCCGTTGCGGCACACTCAATGAGAATTCTGACACACAGGCTCCCTGTAGTGGGTTGCAGCATGTTCAGTACATTCATTTACTTGGTTGACCGAATCGCCATGAACTAGCTGCCTCGGCTACCCAGTGCATACATTCGACTCTGTTTTGTGATCACCGAAATAAAATAACGTAACTGCCGCCTACACAGAGCTGCCAACAGTTTAGGATGCAGAAATCTAAATAGGAAGTGTTGCTTTCCAATTGAGCTACTCTACCGCGCTATCTATTCGTTGAAACCGCCGTGCAGTGCAAAAGAAAAGCTGTAACTGTCTGTCTCTCAGAATTCTAGATCCGGCCATATGCATTATCTCACAGCACTGTGGGATGCGGACGTTCTGGAGGAACTGTTCTTGGCTTAAGGAGCTGGTGCAGCTACGTGGCAGCTAGTAGCCTAACAGTAAGCATCGCGCACTGTAGCTAAGCCGTCGCAAGTCCTATTACATTCGCTGCTACATTTTTTAAATCGCAATTCTGCTGTTTGCTGAAGTTATCAATTTAATGGAACTTTGAACATCATTCCCGTCATTTCTCAACCCAAAATAGTCACATGTGGAAAAAGGGCTAACTTCTGCGACATTTTGTTCTTTTCAGGTTTAATAGACGGCCAGGCAGCAGATGCACCTCGAAGCTTTTGTATTATGTACGGGGAGAGCTTATCGTGCCAAAATAGTCAGAAAAGTATTTTCTACATTAGCTGTCGTCTGGTAGTGGCGTTTTATTCTTCTTCAAACCTTATTTAACAGCTTTAACTCAGAACAAGTTTTCTACATGCATGTAATCAACAAACTGCATGTGCATTGTCAGACTGTTACAGATAACGTAAGAGAATTCGCATATATCGTTGATGATTAATTTCTCTCTCATGTTTAGTACAGTTTTAGCGACACTAACAGAAACCTTACGAAAATTGTTCACAGTATTATAAGAAATGACATAAAACTACCCACGATAACCTTACGACGAAAGTCTGTTTTAATAAAACTGAGTATCTGTACACAAGCTTGTCTCTATCGGCACGAATTACTAAAATTCTACTCACTTGTATTTCGGCTGGGTCTGTGTTTAATTGGTATGCTGTGTCATACTAAACAGGTATGCAAATATGACATTTCATAAATAAAGTTATGTATTCCTAGAAACCCTAAATTTGCTTGTCAGCAGTGGAAAGATGCGTTACCTGTTGTGCAGCATTGTAAGTTTTTTCACCATTGCACTATGAGCTGAAAGTTTTTTCTTGCGATTTGCTTATCGATGTTTGATCTTACTGCTTGTAGCTATTTAACAGAAGGGACAAAAACTTGGCAGTCAACGAGACTGGAACCGCGAACCATAACAGACGCTTTTTCCTAGGTCAGCACAGAGCCAGCGAAGAGGTATGTGTTTTGCTTTCCTCTTACGAGGTCAATAGAGGCTAGAACTCGTAAACCGCTATTTAAAAGACGAGATTAGTTGCGATTTCCACGTGAAACGACTTTCCTGGGCTGAAAACCGTAAATTTACGATCTTCTGTTACACGTCAAGCGATAATAACTCAGATTATTCAATGGAAATGACAGGAAAAATCAAGTGAACTTTGAGGCTTAATTCCGTGCACACCAGGAAGTAACATTTCGATCACAGAGTTGCCAAACATTCTTTGCCGTGTTGCCAAATCTCAGAAGACGAACCGATGTGATCCTACCGCAGGCTGGGAAGTGACCATAGACGCGGCTGCTACTGCCTGGAATACGTAATGCGTCTGATTCGCATTTCTGTAACTAGGTTTAGGCAGTGGAGCATAGTTACTAATAATACTCAGAACTGACTACAAACTAAGCATCATAGAGCAGTAACTCTTGTGGTGTCACCGCCAGACACCACACTTGCTAGGTGGTAGCCTTTAAATCGGCCGCGGTCCGTTAGTATACGGCGGACCCGCGTGCCGCCACTGTCAGTGATAGCAGACCAAGCGCCACCACACGGCGCGTCTAGAGAGACGTCCTGGCACTCGCCCCAGTTGTACAGCCGACGTTCATAGCAATGGTTCACTGACAAATACGCTCTCATTTGCCGAGACGATAGTTAGCATAGCCTTCAGCTACATTTGCTACGACCCAGCAAGGCGCCGTATTCAATTGATAATTAATATTATGAAGCATGTACCGTAACGAGCGATGTTCTACAATTGTGGATTCAAGTTAAGTATTATATCAACTACGTACTTTATTTGCAATTCTCAAGATACTGTCCTGTTCCAGACCTCACGCCAGTCAGCGTGTAATTAAACGCGTGCATTTCGGCCTCCTCTAGCAACACAGTGTTGGCGCTTCTGCCAACACTACAACTCTCACAGTTGTTTCTTTCGTAACTGTACTCAAAACTAAGAAACTCATTCACGGACGTTTTCGTGCCTCGCCGATAGTCGAGCACAACAAACAAATAAACATAAAAAGAGAATGTGTGTGTAGCCGGCCGAAGTGGCCGTGCGGTTAAAGGCGCTGCAATCTTGAACCGCAAGACCGCTACGGTCGCAGGTTCAAATCCTGCCTCGGGCATGGATGTTTGTGATGTCCTTAGGTTAGTTAAGTTTAACTAGCTCTAAGTTCTAGGGGACTAATGACTTCAGCAGTTGAGTCCCATAGTGCTCAGAGCCAGAATGTGTGTGTGTGAGAGAGAGAGAGAGAGAGAGAGAGAGAGAGAGAGAGAGAGACAGACAGACAGACAGACAGAGAGAGAGAGAGAGAGATAAAAATAAAAAAGAATGAGAGAGAGGGTAAAAAATTGTTGTAAAGAAATTGAATACTGGTACGTAAAGAAATCTTTCATAAAATGACACGTTCCACACCATTACGAAATGTCGTATTCATGATCTACGGAACACGTATTAATCTAATCATATCATATTGCTGAATAGCCTTGAAGAGTCAAGAATTACCGAAATTTTCGCCAATGTCAGTAACCAAATCTAAACTTGAAAATAAAAGACGTCAGTTTTTTTACAAACTGGGACTCCTATCAAGACCCTTTCGTCCCTGTTAACTAACCACGAAAGATGTTTGATGTACCTCCATTCAGAAATAACAAAGTGTGTATGCATTTAAAGATGAAGCGCATGATTTCAAGTTCTGTAACGGAGATACGAACCCAACACGTAATCAGATTGTTAACTAAATAAAATCAAATGTTACGTATCGGTTTTTCTTACCAGCTACTAGGCGTTTGAATCTAAAATAAGGATACAAATTTTTGTGCCTGAGCGACAATCGAAACGCATTCCTATCGTTCTTCTTTATCGTGCACGAATATAGCTTAAGTGTCAATTGCTTACTCACCAACAGTAAGATGTGTGCGTGACTGACCAGAAATTATTGGCAACACATAAACATACATTAAAAATGCACTAGCAGGTATGCACATGATAGAGCTTGAAATGAAATTATGAATATTTTTGTACCGGATCAGGGTTCAGACCCACATACTTACCTTCGGAGGATACCTAGAGAAGATTGCAGTCTTGGGAAAAGGAACGAAATGATTGAATTATAGTGTTCCAAGAGATTCAGATCCTCGAAAGAGGAGATACGAATTCGAATCACAGTCCAGCACCAAATTTTTCAACGTTTCTAGATCAAGTGCAAGTAAAATAAGAGCCCTGTTCCTTTAAATGGCAATCGGTTCATCAAATAAAATAAAATTTTCTAATGTAAGTAAGTTTACTGGCGACAGTATTTCTGTTTACCATGACCTCCACCTATGTCATTTCCCATCACAAACCGGCTCTGCCCAGTTGGCAATGAAGGAACGTGATGTTTAATGCGGATTCTGGATTATAACATCTTTCTCTTGAGGTTACCAGAGGTAAAGTAAATCTGTTTGTGCCTCTTAAAAGTAAATGCATGAACCCATACATTGCACTTGTGATAGTTGTTCCACCAGACCATTGTGGCGACATTTCTCAGCCCCAGGAGTGTGCTGAAACGGATGATGTGCTTAGCTTACAAAATTAGTCAAGGTGGAAAAAAATGGAAGTCTGTTAAATGATTAAGTAGAAGCAAGCTTTTGACGTGGAGATTATGCTATTCTCATGTTAGCAGGATTTAAAGACTGTTCTAGGCATCATAGCCTCGATGTGAAGCCATTTTGAAATTTTCACTAATTCAGGAAATGTCTTAGTTCGAGAAAATCCACTGTGAAGTTACCGGATAATTCGATTATTACCATCATTATTACTATGATTTTCTTCATACCGCTGCTGGAACACGTGTGCTTGAAGATCATTTAAGGCCTTTTGGTCATTATAGAAGTAGTTGCCCAAGAACAGGTTCTTTCCCTGTCTACGAAATCCTTTTCATGTTAATATCAAACATCAGCAATCACATTAAAACTAACGTAATTGATGAAGACGTTACTTGATAACAAAAACGCGCTGCCTTTCTTGATTTACTTTCGCCTAGAAATGGCTGTCGAATACTGTCAAACCAAAAAAAGCCAAGGGATCTTACTGCCTGCCGGTATACGTCGCTGTCAGTTCTTCCATTTGATTTGTTCAACGTGACCTGTTTCAAGTTATGTATGACAGAGAATGTTTTAGAAAATCAGTTGTTTTCCTTTGCATTAAACAGAAATATTTTCATTCTAAGCTATCCAAGTCCAAAATTTTTGCAATATTAGTTCAAATTTAATATTCGCTTCTATAGTGTAGGAAAGTATTTCAAGTAACATAATGTAGCGAAGGCTATTTGCCAGTGCTCTCTCTCACCAGAAAATTTGCGTTTAACTAATTGGGTTCCATAAGTAATTTCTGTTTGTATGCAATGCATACGGATTGTAGAATTTAGTGGTGCTCTCTCTTCCACTTCTGCATACAATTTGCCTGACCTAAACGGGACCTTTATCATTACAGGCCCTGGGCGATGCAAGATCATATTGACAACAGTAATGTGCTTATACTGACAACCTCACTGCTCGATTTACCTGATTTTGTACTCATTTAAAGAAAACAACATGACCTTTATTATATATATATATATATATATATATATATATATATATATATATATATATATATTACTTTTAACTCCGCCACTGCCAGTCCCAAGCGCGGGGCCTCATCTCGCAAGTGATGAGGAAGGAGGAGGGGGAGGAGTAACACCTCGTAAAAAAAAAAAAAAACCTGGGTCCATCTGGCTCCGGATGGTAGCACCCTGTGAGGGCCCCTGCATAGGGTTACATGCGAAGCCCCAAAATCCAGACACGTCTGCGTGGCAGCCACCGGTACTCTGGTCAGCGTCTGTTGGCTCTGTGAGCTCGGCTGTAAGTTAATCTTCTGGAACTCAAAACTCAAGTCGAAATTATGTGAGATCCTTCGTGATTTCACCACCAATACCTCAACACAAACCAATAATCATGACAGAACAACGGGAAAGAATCCACTACCCTGGGCCCCAGTCAGTAAGACTGGGTAATAGACCTGATCATCGGATTCCAGGGGATCAGGCATGTCATGAAGAGAAGAATCGGAGCCTCTCAAAAACCCTCAAGATGAAGAAAGTATTTTACATGGGAACACTCAACACCAACACACTACTGAGGCCAGGTAAACTGAAACAATTAACAAATGCCATGGATAAATGCAACATCAAAGTTATGGCAATACAGGAAACACGATTTGCAAATGAGAACCACTTTGATTCTGAAAATTACAGGATATATAAGGGGAAACCAGCCATAACCATCCCAGGAAGAAATCTCAAACTCTTCGGAACTGGTTTTGTAGTACATAAATCGATACTGGACTCCGTAATAGATTTCACCTCAAAATCAGAAAAAATGTCGACACTCACGATAAGATCTGGAAACAAAGCCTATACATTAATCAATGGACATGCCCCCACAAACAATTATAACAAGAAGAACCCAGAGATGATTGAGGAATTCTGGGAAGATCTGGAAGAAACTACCAGCAAAATCCCCAAGAATCACATAAAAGTGTTACTAGGAGACTTCAATGCCCAGTTAGGCAAGGAAAGAAAATTCCGAGACACGACAGGGAAACACACGGCCCACATGAGAACAAACAAAAATGGAGAGAACTTGATAAACTTCTGCAGAAATTTTGATCTGAAAATCATGTCAACGCAATTCCAGAAACCACACAGAAAACTTGTAACTTGGAAATCCCCCAACCATGCTCTAGGAGAATTTCAGATAGACCACGTAGCAATATCCACAAAAAACACCAGAGAAATAATGAACGTAAGAACAAGGAAAGGAGTTTTCGAATCTGATCATCACCTTCTCCAAATTAAAGTAAAATTTATACCCAATAGACAAATCAAGAGAACCAACAGATCTTTCAGAACAGATCCAGAGTACCTACAAATAAACAAGAAAGAAATAATAGAAGAAATTACGAAAATCAACAGCAACAACTGGACAGAACTGTCAGAAAAAATAAAAGAACTGATAAAATTGGGGCAGCCACCGAGAAAAAGGAAACACCGATGGTGGAACATGACATGCGACAGGGCCACAGAAAACAGAATACAAGCCTGGAAAAAATTTAACAGCCATAAAACACAAGAAAAATGGGAAGACTTCAACAGGATACAGAAAAACACTTCAAAAATAATCCGAAGAGAAAAAAGAGGTTACGAAAACAGCAGGTTGAAGGAGATAGAAGAAGACTTCACCAGAAACAACACACGAAATTTTTACAGGGTATTCCGAGAAAATTTGACAGGATATCAGCCACCAAGCTTATGCTTCAAAAGACAAGATGGAACACTGGAGACAAATCCGAAGAAAAACTGTGAAATATTAGCCAGATACTTTGACACGTTACTTAACTGTGATAAACCAAAGCAGAGATTACAGTTTACAAAACCAGAACCCAACTGGGACTCCGAACCCCCAACATATGAAGAAATCGTGAAAATAATAAAATCCTTGAAAAATAATAGAGCACCAGGAGAAGATGGACTGATTGCAGAAATCTGGAAATTAGACCATGAAAAAATTACACCCAAAATTCATAGTGTAATCAAAAACATCTGGGAAACAGAAAAGATACCAGAAGAATGGAAGTCAGCCCTAATACACCCCCTCCATAAGAAAGGAGACAAAACAGATCCCAATAACTATAGAGGGATTTCGTTACTGCCGGTGGCATATAAAATACTATCAAAAGCTCTGTTAAATCGCCTAGAACCTCAGATAGATCCACAGATCGGAGAATACCAAGGAGGGTTCAGGAAGGGAACATCATGCAGTGAGCAGATCTGGTGTCTGAGAACATTATTAACAACGAGAAAGTCCAGAAACACCACAGTAACATTTGTTGATTTCAAGAAGGCTTACGATTCCATAGATAGAGAAACACTTTTTAATACACTAGAAGAAATGAAGGTAGACAATAAGACCAGAAAACTAATTCAGCAAACATTAACAAATACAAAGTCAAAAGTGAAGTTCATGGGCGAGATCTCAGAATCTTTCGAAATCAAGACAGGAGTGAGACAGGGAGATGGCCTGTCACCCATTTTATTTAACGCTGTTTTAGAGAAAATTATCAGGACGTGGGACAAAGGAGTCAATGGGGTAAAGATGGGGAGAGAGAAAAATAGAACCGTCAACATAAAATGTCTGGCCTTTGCCGCCGATATAGCCATCATTACAAATGACAGAAAAGAAGCCAGAGAAGCCCTAGAGATATTGCATGAAATCGCAGCCAGAACAGGACTACAAATATCATATGAAAAGACCGAGTACGTGGACACAAAATCTGCAGACAGAAGCCCATTGATAACAAAGTACGGAAAGATAACACAAGTAGAAAGTTTCAAATACCTGGGAGAGATTATACAGAAAACAGGACTGAATTCAACAGCCAATGAAGAAAGGGTTACAAAACTACAAAAAGCATACAGACTTACCTGGAACCATTACAATAAAAGAAATATTTCTGTCAATGCCAAATTAAGACATTACAAAACAGTAGTCTTACCTGAGGCCTTGTATGCCTCAGAAACAACAGTAATCAGAGGAAGAACTAAAATCAAGGAAATGGAAAAGCAAGAGAGGAAGATTCTGAGAAAGATCTATGGGCCAGTTCAGAGACAGGGGATCTGGATAAAGAGACCAACAAAGGAATTGTACAAACAGGCAGAGACAATTACAGACAATATCAGAAAAAGAAGGGCAAAATTCTATGGGCACATTCATAGGATGAATGAAAATAGGCTGACCAAGAAGATTTTTAACATAGTGGTGACGAATAAGGTGAAAACTAACTGGGTAAAGGAAACCATGGAAGACCTCAAAAATCTAAACATCTCCACAGAAGAAATATCAAACAGAGGAAAATACAGAGAAAAAATCAACAAACAGAAATTCGAAGAAACACCAAAAGAGAAGAAACCAGGAAAGAAGTGGACAGAAGAGAGGAAGAAGAAACACAGTGAATTTATGAAACGTTTTTGGGAAGAGAAAAGAAAGAGACAGAAAAAAAGTGCCATGAATTTGAAATGTACCAATTTATGTACTATATTGTCATTGTGAATATTGATTGTGTTTTAACGCTCTCCTTAATGGGGAATTAACGATAATAATAATAATATATTACTTTTATTTAATAAATAAATCAGGTTTAAAATAATTTCTTTTAGAACAAAGTGGCACTTGTATCTATGTATATTTCTACTGTGTCCAAACTAAAAATGTTGTCTGTACAGTTTCGAACACACACTGATCACAGTTTTGTGTTTCCGATCACTACCTTGGCAGTGCTGATAGATTTAACATTAGTAGTGGCACCTGTATCTATGTATATTTCTACTGGCAATTCATTAATTCTTCGGTAGAGCATGACTTTGATACAATTGTATTACGTGATTACTGTTTTTTTTTTTTTTTTGTTTTTTTTTCATATCGCATAGTGACACAGATATCTGTTCGTTTACACACATCTGTGTCACTATGCGATATGAAAAAAATATATATAATACCTTCCAGTGGGAGACATTTCGTCCCCCTTTTCCTTCTGTGAAATTTGTCAGTAAGCTTTTTGCCTTCCAACCAGCGAAATGTGGCACAGTACGGTCGGTAAACGATTGATAAACCACGATTTAGTGCTGTTAAGACGATTTCTTTAAACATTGGTGTAACTGAAGGAATTTAGTTTCTTCTGAAATCGTCTTAAGCAACGACGTTCACTGATATCTCAAATAGGAAAAGCTCTTTATCCAGGTACGAAGGTTGTAAAACAAACTTCCCACATTTTGTGTCAGGTTGGTCTTTTCGGCTGATAGCACTGTGTAAGTATTTTGTCTAAGAGGTATCACAAGTAGTGTTCCTGTAGCTGTGGGAATCATTGGTTGTAAACGAGTTTAACACCTATGGGCACAGCACTGCTAAATATTCAATATTATTATCAACCGAAGTCTGAGTTCATCCACAAACTGAGGCGTATTTATAATATTTAAGCTAGACTGTGTATCCTTGTCTTCCTTGAGTGGGCATTGGAGGCGTTTACACACACGTATACGAGGGTAATCTCAAAGGTAAGGCCTCCTAAGTGACACGCAAGTGCCAACGCAAGGACTAACGAGAGATCCTTAATTTTAATGCCAAGCAGAATCCACAGTGTTGGCTGCATGGTGGGAAGGTGATAAAGAGCGAGACTACGGATACGAAGGTCTCAGGTTCGATCCCTCGTCAGTCCCACGATTTTTATGTGCCATTTTACACTTATTTCCCTCGGGCAGTGTTTGCTGATGTGAAAAATGGAGAGTTGCACTGTGGTCCGAAAGCACCGTCGCCGTTCGAGTTGTCAGGTGGTAGACGACGATGCTGTCGACCCCATTTACAATCTTGGTCATGGCTATGTTTCAGTCGAATACCTCTATGTGCCTTTCTGCGTATTTCAAGATATACTTTTATACACTTGGTACGCATCCAAAATGATATCTGATAGAGCTGTATTTAGCGACATGAATCAGATACGTTTTCCGGGCAATACATCCGACAAAACGTCAGTGCAGCGAGATTTCGTTTGTGTGTTGCGCATGGTGCAAGAAATATTTGTGTTTTGCTTGCTTCTGTGACAGGTTTCACCCCACTGAATGCGAGTAAGCTCACGAATAGACTGTCAATAACTGGAATTACGCAATAATACACTTAAAAGTTGTATTTTTGCATTATGTATCCTGATGAAAATAACTTTGCCGGTCGGGGTGGCCGAGCGGTTCTAGGCGCTTCAGTCTGAAACCGCGTGACCGCAACGGTCGCAGGTTCGAATGCTGCCTCGGCATGGATGTGTGTGATGTCCTTAGGTTAGTTAGGTTTAAGTAGTTCTAAGGTCTAGGGGACTGATGACCTCAGCAGTTAAGTCCCATAGTGCTCAGAGTCATTTTTGGAAATAACTCGGCTGGTCCCGGCGGAGCTTCGAGTCCTCCCTCGGGCATGGGTGTGTGTGTGTGTGTGTGTGTGTGTGTGTTTGTCCTTAGGATAATTTAGCTTAAGTAGTGTGTAAGCTTAGGGACTGATGACCTTAGCAGTTAAGTCCCATAAGATTTCACACACTTTTTTTAAAAATAACTGTAAACAGGTTATATGCCTACTTTCTCATTATTTGCGCTTCACTATGATTTCCTCAAAAAATAAAAATAAAGAGAGAGACAGAGAGAGACAGAGAGAGAAAGAAATGTATTTCAAATATCAGCTCAGTGATGCCATGCTCGTCTCGTGATGTAAAGCAAAGATAGTTGATAAATAATATCTCTCTTTATTTTGATTATAATTCGTTAACCTTCTTGCGACGTGGTTTTAACATCTCGTGGGAGCAGGCATAATATTTTGCTTTTTGAACGCCGAACAATAACACACAAAGATAGTAGATGGAATGATACGAAGTAACAATCAGACTCATGGGTGTGGATCCAGTTCATCATTAGAAGGCTAAACAAGACGGAAACATAACAAAAGCGATGAATACGCTGGTTAGTATACATTATTTGTATAGATCTGATGATGAAAAAGCGCAGATCTGCCTAGTGACCGCATCTGCACTTTAGTTTCTGTCTTAATGGGCATAATTTTTTGTTTCTTCTCTTCTGAATTTTCAAATGAATTGATTATTACGTGGTGTGGAATAATTAGTTAACCGTGTTTCTTACAGCTTCCATTCGCACCAACATTTTTCTGCATTCTCGTGCAATTCATGAAATTATACTTGTATGATCACAAGACCGCACATATGTGCAATCGATTTCGAGGTTCTGGTCAAACACGCACACATCTTACTGTTGGTGAGTAAGCAATTGATACTTAAGATATATTCGTGGACGATAAAGAAGAACGATAGGAATGCGTTTCGATTGTCGCTCATGCACAAAAATTTGTATCCTTATTTTAGATTCAAACACCTAGCAGCTGGTACGAAAAACCGATACGTAACATTAGATTTTACTTAGTTAACAATCCTACAGTCACTCAACTTCAATACTTTCCCGTACACCCCAGCAGCATCGGCAAACAACTGCAGTTTACTACCGATCCTGTCCATCAAATCATTTATGTATATAAAGATCAACAGCGGTCCTATCACACTTCCACGGGACACTCCTGATGACATGTCTCCGATGAACACTCGCTGTCGACGTTAACATACTGGGTTCTATTACTTAAGAAGTCTTCGAGCTACTCAGTTGTCTCTGAACTTACTCCATATGCTCGTACCTTCGTTAACAGCCTGCAGTAGGGCACCGTGTCAAATGCTTTCAGGAAACCTAGAAATGTGGCATCAGCTTGTTGCCCTCCATCCGTAGTTCTCAGTATATCACGAGAGAAAAGGGCAAGCTGAGTTTCGCACGAGCGATGCTTTCAAAAACTGTGCTGATTCGTGGACACCAGCTTCTCGGTCTCAAGAAAGTATGTTATATTCGAACTGAGAATATTGAGCGGTGCTGCGGCTCGCGTTGGTGCTGTCTGTAGCTTTCCGCCCTCTGTTCGAGGCCAGACGGTATCGTTTAGTTGGCATGGTTGCGGTTGTTTGTCTTCCTCTCGTGTTGACTGGCGCCACTCGGTTCGCAAGCGTCGCCTGTCCGCTAGTGGCAGCAGCGGCAGTTATCGATATGTAGTATCTGTTGCCCTATCTTTGGGGAGACGTCGTTGCTATTCCGGGTCGTGTGAGTGGGCCAGTTCGGTTGGTGACTCAAGAGGAGCCAGGTCCGTGTAGTGCTAGAACACGCTGGGACTACTGGCGGCACTCGTGGACTGCCGGCTGGAAGGGCTGTGGTCACGAAGGTGCACGACCTCGTCGTAAACCGAATCCAGTAAGCTTTAAGATGAGTGCATTTCAATCCAAGTAGAGAAACCTCCACCATTGTGATATCTCGCGATTCTCCAGTGACTTGGGTTCATGTTGCTGCTCGTAGTGTCGCTTAGCCGAAGAGCAGCGAGTGGAGTGCTTAAGGAAGGCGGATTTGATTAGCTTTCTTCGACTTCTTATTACTATTTACTGTGTTCAACTTGTTACAATTTGGTAAGTTCAACCAACGGTAGTTTTTCTTACCTGGTGGCCGCTAACGCCTCAGTTACGTACCCTTGGGGCCCGTTGGTTATTCTTCTACTATGGTGATAGTGATTCTCGTTATGGATACTCTAAACAAAGTATTCTGGGATGTAGTGCAGACCGCCGGTTCACGTCTTTGGCGTAGGCTATTGTTCCATCGTTGCATTTGGTTTATCGGACGTCAGGTGGCTTCAGCAAGATTATCATTAGTCATTTGGTAGACTACCATTAGTCTGAGTTAAAAATCTTGTGAAGTGAATGCAGCTCTTGGCTGCCTTTCTCATCGCTCGCGAAAGTGTTTGTTGCCGGACATTCTCAGAGGTCGATTCCTCGAGCACCGTCTGTGGCCCCTAGGTTCTTGTAAGACATGTGTGTTCTAAAAGGAGGTCTGATGGCCAGTAGTTCAGTAAAACGGTTCAGCCCACGCATTCTGCGGATATAATCTGCCTCAGTACCCCTTAGGGAACTTATGTACCGGTCTTTGTGTTTTATTATTGTATTATTTATTACAGTACATTGTAATGCCTACATTAAAGGCTATATATGTCTAGTTAATAGTTCTGGTCGCCTTCTGGAATAAATCTAGAAGTGCAGTGTTCAGTGGATATTAAGGATTGTGTTACAGAGTTTACCATCATTTTATTTCACCCGTTTGGTGACCAGTTGCTTGATTTTTAATTAACCTTTGCTATCGTAATTGCTGTTTTACAGCTGGTTTGTAGTTTTCTTATATTATTGCCATTCCTGGCGTGTAAGGCCTTCAGCCGTGATTGTGGTCATTTGCCTTAAAATTCTAATTTGGTATTTTTATTTTAGCAGTAAGCCTTTAAAACCTTATTTACTGCCGTTTCTGGCGTCTGATGCCTTCTGCTGTGTTTGTGACGACTTGCCTTTAATATTTCAATAACTGTAATTTGTAAGTTGCAGCGAGTTTTAAATCAATTATTAATTTATTGCCATTCCTGTCGTGTAAGGCCTTCTGCCCAGATCACACTAGCTTGTTTTTAAAACATTATCTGTTGTATCTGTATTTAATAGTGATTTGCTAAATTGTAACTCACTGAAAACACTATTATTTACACAGTTGTTTATTCCTTCATTAATAACGTGTGGTATTTTTATTTGAGTCTGGAATTACTAGTTTAAAATAAATTGTGTGTAACTGTAAAAGGCGACCAATAGTGATTGATTACGGCCCCGTCCACAATCTTAACCAAATCCTGCCTTCCCTTGAGTATCAGGTATCAAATATGTTCAAGGTTTCTGCAGCAAACCGAAGTTAGTGGGTCCGTTCTTTTGCCCTTATTATATAGAGGAGTGACCCACTCTTCTTCCCAGTCGCTTGGAACTTGCTGCTGGGTGAGACATTCACGACATCCATGTTGTTCGCACTTGATCCTCTGATTATTGTATTGTAACGTGTCATGTAAGATTCAGGGCACGAGTTGCTCTGATCTGCCGCATGGGAAGCGTCCTCAGGCTGGCGTCCGGGCAAGCCGCCAGGCCACAAGTCGCAGGTGAGTGCTTCGGCTGACACAGGGAGCTCGGGCAGCCTCGAGTCTGCCACTGATGACAGCAGGTTTGAATACAACTCAGTAATTTTGTAAATAAGTTAACAAAACAAGAACACGTCTACTTCGTCATGTAACTCAGGCTTCAGTTGGAACACGAGAGGTGTTTACGTCGAACTGGAGCCTCATGGTGTACGCAGAAACACAAGCGGTGCACCTGAGTACAGGCTACTAAGTCCGTGGGAATGAAACACAAATTGGACGGTAAATTAAAAAAATTTAAAACAAGCATTTCACAAAGCACACAACACATTCGTACATAGTACGCTAAACTAACTAAAGCTGTCCATCACGTTCTGGCACTGCTCGTCCATGCCGAGTTACAGTTGCACCAAAGATCTCATCGAAAAAACTGAATATTACTGAAATTAACACCGTTCCCTGACTGAAATACTTGGCGGCACGATTATCAATGCCACGCACCAGAGCGACTACCGGAAACTCAAACAGAGCTCTCACACGTTTCAGCTCAGCGAACAGACATAGTACTCAGAGCATCCGTACTCACCGGCGTCCTAGGGAAGACAAAGCATAATCCTCTCCTCGTTGTATGCCAACCTACCGGTACCAGCTAAAGCGAGGGGAAGTTACGTCTCTCTGGTCCACTGCAGTCGCACCCTGTTTAATACAAAGGTTGGCTAAACTGCCTCTACACATTCAAAGAACCATGTAGCGGCTCAGATGGAGCCGTTAAAAAGGATATATACTGTACAATAAACTGAGAAAGAAAGCATGTGTTGACAGATGTGAAAATTACCGAACTATCATCTTAATAAGTCACGGCTAAAAAATACTAACGCGAATTCCTTACGGACGAATGGAAAAACTTGTAGAAGCCAACCTCAGGGAAGATCAGTTTGGATTCCGTAGAAGTATTGGAACACGTCAGGCAATACTGATCCTACGACTTATCGTAGAAGATAGATTAAGGAAAGGCAAACCTACGTTCCTAGCATTTGTTCACTTAGAGAAAGCTTTTGACAATTTTGACTGGAATACTTTCTTTCAAATTCTGAAGGTGGCAGGGGTAAAATACAGGGAGCGAAAGGCTATTTACAATTTGTACAGAAACTAGATGGTAGTTATAAGAGTCGAGGGACATGAAAGGGAAGCAATGGTTGGGAAGGGAGTGAGACAGGATTGCAGCCTCTCGCCGATGTTATTCAATCTGTATATTAAGCAAGCAGTAAAGGAAACAAAAGAAAAATTTGCAGTAGGTATTAAAATCCATGCAGAAGAAATAAAAACTTTGAGGTTTGCCGATGACATTGTAATTCTGTCAGAGACTGCAAAGGACTTGGAAGAGCAGTTGCATGGGATGGACAGTGTCTTGAAAGGAGGATATAAGATGAACATTAACAAAAGCAAAACGAGGATGATGGAATGTAATCGAATTAAGTCGAGTGATGCTGAGGGAGTTAGATTAGGAAATGAGACACATAAAGTAGTAAAGGAGTTTTGCTACGATTTCGGGAGGAAAATAACTGATGATGGTCGAAGTAGAGAGGATATAAAATGTAGACTGGCAATGGCAAGGAAAGCGTTTCTCAAGAAGAGAAATTTGTTAATATCGAGTATAGATTTCAGTGTAAGGAATTCGTTTCTGAAAGTATTTGTATGGAGTGTAGCCATGTATGGAAGTGATACATGGATGATAAATAGTTTGGACAAGAGGAGAATAGAAGCTTTCGAAATGTGGTGCTACAGAAGAATGCTGAAGATTAGATGGGTAGATCACATAACTAATGAGGAGGTATTGAATAGAATTGGGGAGAAGAGGAGTTTGTGGCACAACTTGACTAGAAGATGGGATCGGTTGATAGGACATGTTCTGAGGCATCAAGGGATCACCAATTTAGTATTGGAGGAGAGCGTGGAGGGTAAAATCGTAGAGGGAGACCAAGAGATGAATACACTAAGCTGATTCAGAAGGATGTAGGTTGCAATAGGTACTGAGAGATGAAGGTGCCTGCACAGGATAGAGTAGCGTGGAGAGCTGCATCAAACCAGTCTCAGGACTGAAGTCCACAACAACAACAAACTGAGTACTAATTAATCTTGTTTCATTGGCGTCTAAAGACTGCCAATAAGTTCCCAGAGCACATATCCTGACAAACAATAGGATATCCAGCTGAGTGGTCGACCCCTAAAATGCATTCTGGAAGGCGTCATCTACTTTGCACCTCAATCTGTACAGATGCGAAGGGACGGGTCAGCTGAGCCGATCCGGGCAAAGTGTCTGCCGCAGCCAGAGGCTCGCCCCCGTTCTGGAGATTAGCCGTCGGCAGGAGCGCGGCGAGACGGCCGCGGGAGCACAATGCGGCCGGGAGGTGCGCCGCGTTTTGAGCCGAGGCGCTGCGCCGCTGTTTAAACACTGTGCAGCCGGCCACCCGGCCGGGGCCGCTGTTTGCCGAGTCAACACGGCGCCCGCAACGCAACGCAACGCGCGGGCGGCCGCGGCGGCAGCGGCACGCCGCGCACAGCCAGCCGAAACTGCCGCCGCCTGTTTGGCGGGGCCGCGATTAATGTTTCATCCGGAGAGCGCCAACATTTTCGGGCGAAATTCCCTCCGTGTGAAAGCTTTCTCTGTTTACGCTACAGTCAAATACGTATCTTCATTGGGAGCTCGTGTTTTGTTTCTATCTTTGACGGCGGCCACATTTAAATTAACGACATTCTGCTGTATGTGAACACCAGCGGCAAGGAAATGTGTATATTCCTCGAACCTTTTTGAGAGTACATACGAAAAGGGGTGTCCGAGTTATATGGATACAGGGTGCGCGTTTAGCAAGAGTGGTTCTCAAAGTGATCTCCAGTGAACCCTCTAATGGAACTCGAACAACATTGCGTCAATATTTTAATTTGTGTAGACTCTCAAGTGACTGTCTAATGAAATTTTTATAAGCTATCGGTTTGGCCAAAGAGTTTTGAATACGAACTTTTACAGTAATTTTTATCTCTTACGGTGTATTGGCAGTTACTGACTTTCAAAAAATGGTTCAAATGGCTCTAAGCACTATGGGACTTAACATCTGAGGTCATCAGTCCCCTAGACTTAGAACTAAGTAAACCTAACTAACCTAAGGACATCACATACATCCATGCCCGAGGCAGGATTCGAACCTGCGACCGTAGCAGCCGCGTGGTTCCGGACTGAAGCGCCTAGAACCGCTCGGCCACCGCGTCCGGCTATTGACTTTCGTATTTTCCCGTTCTGCTACACAAAGAGCAACAGAACAAAATTCAAGTTAGTGACAACACACGTTCCTTCTGTCCATCATTTGAAAATTTATCTCTTTATTTTATAACCAACCTGCACCCTGCACCATGCATTGCCCGTGTGTGTGTGTGTGTCTTGAATTACTCCATCACCACCTTCCCACTCTCTCTTCACTCTGCCTTCAGCTTCTCTCGGCTCATCTCTTACCCTGTCCCCTTCCTCCACCCCCACTACATGTTCCTGCCCCTACTTCTGTTCACCTCCTCCTCCCCCTGCCTCTGTGCACCACTTCCTCCCTCCCTCTCTGCCCATCTGTCACTCCCAGCTCTCCACGTCCATCTCCCCCTCCACCTTCTCCTTCTCCTTCTCCCCTTCCATCTGTCCAACTCTTTCATTCGTCTGTCTACCTGCTCTCTCTGTCCGTTTCTCCCTCATCCTCTCTCAGTCCATTTCCTCTGCCCCCCCCTCCCCCCATTTGAGCCTATCCTCTCCTTCTCCCGTTTTTCCATGTCTTCTTCGCCACTTTTCACTCCACGTTACCACTCTAACGACAGTAGATGCCAGGTGTTTCTAACTCTCACAGTATTTCTTTCCACATAGTGGAACTGTAACTACCAAATTTGGTCGCAATCGTTCCAGGACTCAAGAATGAGCTTCTTGCATGTAACTTCAACCACATACGGACATTTCAAATATATTCCACACACAATATTATTTAACAGATTTCGCATGTCTTATTTCACATATTTCACCTCTTTTTCTAGTGAATTTGACCCCGCAAGTACATTTTCACGCTGCTCAATGTTTATGACGACCTATCTCCTGACCTATGTATCATACAGTGATTTAATTTTGCAGGTATTTCCAGTGGCATGTTTGAGTACTGTCTCCGAAATGTTCTTTGAACAGAGTTAGCAGTAAACAAGTAATAAATTAAAATTACTTGCATGATGCAGCAATTTTTCACATACTCGATATTTGTGACTTCGTGCATCTTGAACTATGTGTTGTACAATGATACATTTTCTAAGTACATTCAGCATTATATGTGGACACAGTGTACGAAATGTGATGCTAAAAGAGTTAGTAGTTAACAAGTAATAAATCAAAACATCATGTATGATGCTGCAGTTTCTCATACATCTCAGTATTTGACGACATCTCTCCTAAATTATGTGTCGTAAAATGATGTGACTTTCCTTGTACATTGATTGACGTATGTCAAAACTATGTGCAAAATGTGTCGAGAATACATTTAGTAATAACGAAGTGATAAATTCAAATGTCATGCTTCGTGCAGCAGTTGTACTCCATGAACAACGAAGATATAGTAAGCGACAAACATTTTTCTCATTTCATCATTTTGTGGTGGTTGTCAGCTAGAGAAAGTTACTTAAAGGTTTGATATTGTGTCAAATTTGTTGCAAATCTCTAAGTTCTCTCATACTCAAATACTGGGTGAATAACGTAAGGGCAGTCATGCATTTTAGGCGACTCTGCTTTTTCATCGCCCAGCCCATCCCCTTGAAAGATATGTCACTTTTACCCTCACAGCGATTTTTTACACACTGTAATTGATATTTGTACCAAGTTAGGTTCAAATCGGTCCAGTGGTTAAGGCGGAGATGTGGAACATACATACACCACCCGAAAAAAAAATCAGTACACCTCGAAAGACGACGATGATTTTCATCCGATGATGACGTATGTGACGTGGCCGATAGTAGATATACCGTTAATTGTTTCAGCGGCGTTCGCCAACAGATGGCGTAGTAGCACAGTTACTACAGCGCCATATGTGTCTACTCTTTAATAGGGAATGCTCATATCCGGATGGCTCTGTGTTGTGCAAACGTGTAAAGCATGCAGGCAACCATGCCATGGAGACACACTCGTGCTTCCTACAGTCAACTGAACGAGTTTTAAAGGGATCAAATTGTGGGCTTCCGCGTGGTGGTATGGTCGTTTCGGAGAACTGCGACTGGAGTTGGATTGCACTGATTCAGTCATTAGGCCAGTTTGCACATGGAGAAGATCAGATTGCTCCCCTTCCTCCAGCTGTTGTAGAGAACCTGACAGAAGATGATGAAGAAAATGAAGTTGATGTCCACCAGCCTGAGTGCGACTTTACACCATAGCTGTTCCCTCAGAGTGAACTTAATGCTCTCGTTCGAGATCTGAAGTTGCCTAAGGAATCTGCGGAGCTACTTGGCTCCTGGTCAAAAAGAAAGAATTTTCTGTAACCAGCAATGCATTACTCATGGTGCAGACGTAGAGAGAAAGAATTAGTTCATTTATTCTCACAGAACGAGTCCTTGGTTTACTGCAATAACATAAACGAGTTAATGGACCTCTGTGGCATTGAAGATGATCCTACACAGTGAGATTTTTGTAGATTTGTCAATGAGGAGACAGAAAGGCGTGTTACTGCATAATGGAAACGTGTATGGCTCCATTCTTGAAGCACATTCAGTTCAAATGAAAGCGACGTAGAGGTCATGAATATACTCTTAGCAAGTATCCACTATGACTGCAGAGATATCGGAATACTATTACGACAGCAAGCTGGGTTCACAAAAATGCCGTGCTTTCTATGCGAATGGGATAGCCGGACGAGGCAAAGACATTGGAGTGTGGAGTTTGGCCAGAGAGGAGAAATTTTTTGCCAGTAACAAAACTATTCTGCACGACCCACTTGTAGAACAAAAAAAGTCTTGCTTCGGTCTCTAAAAATTATATTGGGCTTGATGAAGTAATTTTTAAAGGCTCTAACACAAGATGAACCCTGTATCAAGTACCTCTCCAGGAAACTTCCCTTCACCATACGAGACAAATTGAAAGCTGGAGTTCTTTTTCGCTCCTCAAATAAAGAAACTGATGAAGGATGAAGATTCTGAGAAGAGAACGAAGAAAGGAGAAAAAGGTACATGGCCATCAATTACTGAGAACTTTATATGGAATAACAAACAACCTAATTACAAAGCCATTGTTGAAAAAAGTTGCAAAATTTCAAGAAGATGGGTTGTTAAATGAGCGTGGAAGTCCACTTTCTACTCCCATATATCGACTGCTTCCCGTAAATTTGGGGCATTATGTAGAAGAGCAGAGTGAACGTTTTCACAGAGATGTTAAGAGGAGGTACCAGCGGCAATGGACAGCAGCTATATTGGCCGACTACTGTTGTGTGTTGAACAGGGACAGTCATCGTACATAAGGATCTACAAGAAAGTCAAAGAAGAGAAATTTAAAAAAAATTATGGAACACTGTTGACTTTTTGTTTTTGTATAAGGTAGTCACGAAACAAATTAGGGGAATCCTGAGGAGTATTTTTTTAAATGTATTTCATTTTTAAATGTGTTTCGATTAAAGACTCACCTTACGTGAAATGGTGTTAGATTATGTTTGGGAGCTCAGAAGTGAAAATCGTCAAAGTATTACTTCCTATTTTGTGTAAAAACCTGACGTGATAGACAAAACCCGGTAGTTATTTCTAGAATCAGCATAAAATTTATTCAAGACCATCTACTTTCAACAAATCATCTGACGAAAGTTTTCAAAATGGTTCGAATGGCTGTAAGCACTATGGGACTTAACATCTGAGGTCATCAGTCCCCTAGACTTAGAACTACTTAAAAGCAACTAACCTAAGGACATCAGACACATCCATGCCCGAGGCCGGATTCGAACCTGCGACCGTAGCAGCAGCGCGGTTCCGGACCGAAGCGCCTAGAACCGCTCGGCCACAGCAGCCGGCTGACGAAAGTTTTAAAATGCAGACTAGTGTTACCCGTTCAGTCTATTTTATGAGAACTTTTTCAGTCCTTTCTTTTCCAAATATCAATGATTATCAAGCGTTCATAAGTGTATATGTACTCACTCTGCCGTGACGAATATTTGATCCTTCTGTGTTCTGAGCAATCATTACAGTTTGCTATCAGTAAATGTGCTTGATTTGTAGCTATCGTTTCACTGCAGTGTCTGATAGTGCGCATCACAACCTAGCAGTTAATAGTGTTTATCTGGGTACACAGCCACGTTCCACGTGTTAGAACCAGCCCTTTCCTTCCAATTGCTCGTGCACATTTCCTTTACATACGCGTGAACTGCATGAGGGACTTTCATCTTGAACGATGATATGCAGAGTGTGTCAGTGGTGCCCTGCATAAGCACTGGGGGATCCAGCCAGGATCTTACCATTAGGAAATCGTTTGATGAAGTACAGTAAATTTACGTAATTCGTGACAGTGTAGTTTAGGTGACGATTGTGTTCAGTAATGGTAATTGTGTGTCTAGTTTAAATTCTATATGTTAAATTGGCGAATAATCAATAAATTCATGGTTACGTTGGCTAACGCGAGAATTATTTTTGTTCCAATTTGGTTCTCTTTGCACCTCTGATAACATGCTTTGTTTTGTTGAAGTGGACCTTGTTTGCAATTTTGGCGTTGTTGGTTGTCAGTTTTTGGGGGTTTGTTATGAGTTTTGTGGGTAGTTTGCTTAATAAAAAGGTAGATTAGTAGCGATATCTGAAGGAAGTTATACTTGATGTGAATGTAAAGTCTGGCGAGACACGAGAGGGCTCTCGAGAGTACATCTAAAATGGAAGTTAACCCGGACGACAAAGGTACGTCAATAGTAGGTAATTTACTGGCAGTAAATACACAACCAGTTAGTCCAAGCATTAACGAGTCAGTGTCTAGAGTAGTTTGTGGCAAGTTGGGTGACAGAATGGGAAAAGAGAATTTCGATTACCTAGATGCAATCGTGCAATACCACACAGATCCCGCAGTAATAATTAGGGAGCATAATGATAAACATAGTGTTGTAACAGTAACACCAGTTATTACCCCACAAAAGATACATGGCTTCACCAAATCCGTCCTCCTCTGGTGTAGCGTTTGAAGGTCAACTTATACCAGAAATCTCTGAGACGATTCAGACGGCACAGAATTTGAAGAAATTAATTCCGGATAACAATATCGTACTGCAAAATTCAGTAAGGGCGTTGCAAAAGAAATTGAAGATAGCAATGCTGAGATGAGAAAAC
Source organism: Schistocerca americana (assembly GCF_021461395.2). Classification (NCBI taxonomy): domain Eukaryota; kingdom Metazoa; phylum Arthropoda; class Insecta; order Orthoptera; family Acrididae; genus Schistocerca; species Schistocerca americana. Next base: position 116,156,027 of record NC_060122.1, on the reverse strand, counting down.
AAATTGAAGACAGTAATGCCAATATACAGTGAATAGTAGGAGGTAACGTCGCTGTGCAGCAACGAATTAAACACTGTTACGAGTACGAGAAATTACATACAAAGACAGAGGCCAGGAATGCTTCCATTCTAGGCATACAACTCGAATCTAAAGAAACCCGGGAAGAGTTGGCAAATTAGGCACATATGTTAATGAAATAAATAAAGTTGTGGAACATGTTCCCACTCTTAAAAAGCAAGTGGATAAACTGCCGCTAGGCAAGACGAAAGGCAAAATATGACGAAAAAGACGGGAAAACAGGTGCCAACGTCGGAAGACAAATCTCTTCAAACCGCCAGAAGAACCGAATGGCAGTTGATCGTGGCTACCGAGCAGTTAAAAATTTCTGATCATAATCTACTCAGAGAAGAGTTCAAGTCTGCATGTGCTGAGTCTGGTGAATTGTGCATTATTTCCATTTGCGAAGCTCCAGAAGTTCCCTTTTGACCTTCAAGGAACGCAGGCGACCTTTAAAAGGCAGGCGATGGACATGGGTGCGCAACTAGAATCAGACATGGGTGTGGCACGAGCATGAGTCACTGAAGTACTGGGATGAGGTGATGATCTCACACATCCTAATAACTGTACAGCATATAGACGCTTACAGGCAAGTGGCTCAGCATGTGATGTGCAGGCAGCGATAGAGCGGATTTCTGCCACGTTAGATGTAACCAGGGCTACTGTGGGGCAACTATCGAACTTTCGAGGCCAAGAAATATCACGGGGTGCAGACCATTATGGCTACAAACTCTTCTTAACAGTCCATAAATTTCAAACATTCGAAGATAATAGTAATGCTATCCACCCCCCGCCCCCCGAGCCTTGCTGGAGAAGTTTGTTTCCCACCGTCAAGGTTGCTAAAAGACCAGTTCGAACCGAGCGAGGTGGCGCAGTGGTTAGCACACTGGACTGGCATTCGGGAGGACGACGGTTCAATCCCGTCTCCGGCCATCCTGATTTTGGTTTTCCGTGATTTCCCTCAATCGTTTCAGGCAAATGCCGGGATGGTTCCTTTGAAAGGGCACGGCCGATTTCCTTCCCCATCCTTCCCTAACCCGAGCTTGCGCTCCGTCTCTAATGACCTCGTTGTCGACGGGACGTTAAACACTAACCACCACCACCACCAGTTCGAATTTATTTGTGGCCTGCTAGAAGGAGAAACCGCAGGCAGAATGCGGCTAGTTGTGCAAATGTGTGCCGGCCGAAGTGGCCGTGCGGTTAAAGGCGCTGCAGTCTGGAACCGCAAGACCGCTACGGTCGCAGGTTCGAATCCTGCCTCGGGCATGGATGTTTGTGATGTCCTTAGGTTAGTTAGGTTTAACTAGTTCTATGTTCTAGGGGACTAATAACCTCAGCAGTTGAGTCCCATAGTGCTCAGAGCCATTTGAACCATTTTGCAAATGTGTACGACTTACAATGCATTTCGCGACGCATTCCTGAACGATTACTGTTTGAAAGCAGTCCAAGACAGACTAAATACAGAAATTATAATGGGAAGAGACTTCGAGGGATCAGGAGCGTGATGTGTGATGCAATTCCTAGAAACGTTGCTAAAGAGAGACCAGTTTCTGGACGCACCATATAGCTTTCATGATATTATCTGCTTCTGTCATCAGAAATTACCGCCCCACTTTCATTACAGTCTTTTGGGCGCGACTGGTGATGATATGGAAGCTTTTAAGAAGCTACTGAAATAACTGGAGTCTTTGTAATGGGATGACCGTAGCTAGCAGCGTTCTTATGATGACAGGCGCAGGTCAGGTCAGTATGTCCACAGCGACCGCATTATGACAGAAAGAAATAGCGGGAGCACGTGAATTGAGGTGGCAATAGTAGAAATTACCACTCCTTCCCCCCCCCCCCCCCACCACCACAACATCGAAATGGTTGGAATGGGCTCCAGAGTGATAATGGTGATCATACTTGTAACCGACAGGACCAATGAAAGTAGAAGGAAGCCACAAAAACAGGATGCTAGAATTCTTGAGATTCAATCTCAGAATCCACAATAGAATCCGGTTGCGGAACCGTTGTCAAGACAGTTAGAGGTGTCTTGCATGGGTCTAACAGAATATGCCCATAGCCGACATTGAAGAGACAGAGGTAAATGTGTTAGAATGTGAAAATTTTCATGATATACTACTAGAAGAAAGAGAGAGAGACCCGTCAGGGTAGCCGAGCGCGCTAACTCGCTGCTTCCTGGACTCGGGTAGGCCCGGCGGATTAACGACGAGGGCTGGTGTGCTGGCCAGCCTGGATGTGGTTTTTAGGCGGTTCTCCACATCCCACTAGGTGAATACCGGGCTGGTCCTCAGATACACGCGTCACAGACATTTGAAATACGTCCGCACTATTTCACGCTTTACACTGGATGCAGACAATTGGGGTACAATGAATCCATCGTGGCAGGTACGGGGTGGCGGCAGGAAGGGCATCCGGCCACGCCTAACACGAACACTGCCAAATCCGATGTACCCACACCGACCCTGCGATCGCTGCGGGACTGAGACGAAAGCGAAAGAAAGAAAGAAAGAACTAATAGAAGAAAAAGAGAGCAAGACAATTCAAACTGGAATAATATATTGATAAGAAACACAGTTCTCCCTGACGTTGTTGATAGTGGTAGCCATCTTTCTGTCACCTCTGAAGATGTGAATGATCAGTGTTTGCAGAATTACAACTGGCTCATGGTGAGTCTTCACAAAACAAAAATATGAGCCCAACTGCAGGAAATAGTATAGAAGTTGGTCTGCAAGTTTGGCTTGAAATTCTATTCCAAAGGACAAAACCCAAAAGGAATTTCTTGGTCATACCGAATTTAGCCATTCCATTAATCTTGCCTATAGAATTTGTAAGAGCGCATTAGGCAGTTGTAGACAGCAGATAGGAAGGATACGTGTTGCAAACACTGAGAAGTGTACACGTTAGGATTGAAGAATAAGCTCTTCAACAACAAATTCCCGTGGACTGTTCAAACTGTACCATATTTGATGTACCATATTTGATGCAAGAGTTACAAGTTGAGTCATATGATCAAAATGAAGATACGAAAGAACGTACATTTCATATACTGTTAGTTCTTATGGAACAAATCAGGCAGAAGATGTTGCAAATGGCTGCAATGATACCAAGTTCAAACAAGAAGGAGTAGTTACTGGAGATTATAAACGAGCATGAAGCAGTGTGCCGACAAACCTTGGTGCAAATGCTTTCAATACAAGTTCGACGTGAAGGAACATACCAAATTTTTCATCCCACCATTGGTATTGCATTAGCTGACCAGGAAAAAGTATGTGCCAAACTATGAAAAATGTTGGAACAGGATGTCATCTAGCCTCCAGTCTCGTCTTATAACAATCCACTGACAGTAGTAGAGAGAACAGATAGTTCAGTTTGCCTGGTGCTTGATTTCTGACAGATCAACACAATCATTGAACCTGACAATGCTCGTTTCCATCGCTACATCTTTGATGAAGTCAGGGGAAGACTCATTGGCAAATAGAGCTACAGCCTTTCTATTATCAATTCATGGTATTTTTAGCTTCTGGATGCTATTGCTGATTTAAACATTTACTATTAACACTCAAAGTATCATCTTCGGAATTTATCTATGCACTCCACAGCGTCCTGGAAGAATCATTGTTAGATAGGATGACAGGTTACATCGGCTATCTTTTAGTAGCTGAAGCATTGTGGTCAGAACACGACGAAGTACTCAGAGGCTTACTTTGTACTATACGATGGCCAAAATAGAGATGTCGCATTTTGATGGGACTCAGGTCAAGTTCCTTTGACATATGATTATGGGGGACGGCATCTCCCTGAGCCCATTAAAATTACAGACCATAGACCAGTATATCATGCCCACTGGAAAGAAACAATTATGCAGTGTTAACTTTTGTAAATGTTTCATTAACAGGGAGGCATTTTCCACCACACGATTATGTGTGCTGGTGGTGAAACCTCCCCCTTCCTAATCGGCCTACTGGATTGTGATATAACTGACCATGATCACATATGCCTAATGAAATTTTACAGTGAATAAGGCTATCGTTACCGAAGAAAAATAACGCCAGTTAGTTGGAGAAAAGTGTACAACAGACTCTTCTGAAGGAGGAATCAGTTCTAAATTTAAGCTAAATACTGTTGATAATTTTGAAATGGGTGGAGTATAATGCAATCGCTCACCAACTGCACAGGGGGGGGGGGGGGGAGGAAGAGTATCATGTAACATTTACTACAAACAAAACACTGATTAGCTAAAAAGTGGATAATTAAAGAGTCACCAGCCCACTAGGGCAATGAATCTCCAGAATCTTGAGAAAGCTAATGGCAAAAAAATTTAAGCAAATAATCATTGGCATGGCAACAGAAGGTAGTCACGCTTTTCCACAACACAACAATTCACGAGAAAATATTTGAATCAGAAAGCACTAGGTTTACAGTTATATATTCTGAAATACTGCATTTTGAAAGTAAATTTAAATGGAGTTACTGGTTAAATGAATGACTGGCATAACTTATATTTTGTTATGTAAAAAAGACTTTCAGTAGCCGTAGTGTAATGTAATGCAAAATTTAGAAAAAGGCAAGCAATTTACTTTTGATTTTTGAAAGACTGAATTGAATTTACTTTAAACAAATGATCAACTGGTTTTATTTTTAAAATAACGACAATAAGATACATACCAAGCCAGATGAAGTCACTCGCTAAGCTAAATACCGAATAAATGAAATATTGCACACTTAATTCGTGCTGTATCTTTAGTTATTAGTAGTTCCAGTAAAGTTTTACTTTAATTTAAGTGAATGAAGTTAAATGCTAAAACTTGCAAATTAGTTAAACCTCTGTTATGAAACACAAGAATGAACAGTCACTGAGGCACAAAATTTAGATTGAAACTGGTCATTACCAAACAAACAGATCTGGCAGTAAATAGTTAATCAATTTTCATATTCTTACGACACTCGGTGATTGCGTGGAAATGAAAGGGACCATGCTTGTTAATAATGTCTGAGCACAATAATAACACAGGTGCCTTACAAGCCGCAAATTATTATTTAAGTTAGTCATATTTTGTGAAAGAAAATCAATTGGGTAAAGCATTATTATATCTGTCACTTGACAGTCTTACGATGTTGTAGTTATGTGGACGACAAAGTATGTAGCCGACGACAATGCTGAGTGGAGGCTGTTGCTGCTGTTTGAGAATCACAAGTCGTTTCCAGAGCCATGTATAATTATGGGACAGGCAATAGTTAGAATTACAGATTTCTCCGCCTGTACACTTGTACTGTGCTATCAATACTCACGGGTTAACAAACCAGGCGCATCTACAATGGCGCAGAAATGGCTACACACTGCGTCGGCGGGAGCGCCCAACAAAACACTTCCGAAATCTTTCACCACTCAAGCTGCTCTGCCTCCTCTCTGCATGTAACGCGACAGAGAGTCTCCATACGCAAAGATAATGTACACCACAGCTACTGCCATTTCATCGTTGCCATCGATACATTAAATAAAGTGCCCTTGGCTGTTACCCAGCAACTTACAATATTTTCGTTATAATTACAATCAATTACATACAGTCTGTAATAAATACTCTATTACATCGATTACTTATTAAATATATTTTCTGTAATACAGCTTACAGCTTCAGAATCATAAGTACAGTACAAGTTATCAGCGGCTATTAAACTGCAAAAATCTTTAGATGGTGCAGAAAGTATTTTATCTGGATTTTCGGTGTTACAGTGGGTAAGAAGTCGCAATTGATTTGGGATAAAGTTGCAGAAAAAAAAATGTTCAAATGTGTGTGAACTCCTAAGGGACCAAACTGCTGAGGTCATCGGTCCCGAGTATTACACACTACTAAAACTAACTTATACTAAGAACAACACACACACAATAAAATCGGAGGGGAGGACTCGAACCTCCGGTGGGAGGAGCCGCGCAATCTGTGACATGGCCTCTCAAACCACGCGGCCACTCCGAGTGGCCAGCAGAAAAATTGTTTCAGGTCCTAAGGAAGGCACTCTTAGAGGCAGCAATCTTTGTATATCTGGACTTGCCTAAAGAATTCTTGCATGGTCATGGACAGAGCCAGGACAGTATTGGGTGTGACTGTTCCAGGAGTTAAAGGAAGACGGACCACTTTTGAGGAAAGCAAATGCTTTCAATTGCAGGTTCCTGTCGAAGTATGAGATATACTGTTCTGTTATAGTGCTTGAGCCACTCATGATATTGTGGGGTCTCAAGAAATTCTGGTCTTACTTGTATGGAAATAAGACCTGTGTATTTACAGGGCTTTTCCGCTCCTGTTACCCACAGAGTTATCATATGGATGCTTGCTTCACTGGATACTGCACCTTCAAGAATTTGCCTTCATCACGACTCACTGCCTACTTCTGTGAATATTCAAGATGATGCACTGTCACTTTCACCCATAGGCTTAGAAGAAACTGCTGCTGAAGAGCTAGGACATAACCATTTTAGCCTTTGTGTAGGAAAATTGTGACGATTGAGAATTACGTGGCGTCTTTGCACCATGAATTGCGAAAGAACAGTTGGCTCCTGTATATCCCACAACTTGTTAATATATTAATTTGGTATATGTATTTAAGTCACACACTATTTGGGCTTTGATTTTTTTTAATTACATGCTGCATTATGTTTTCGTGGCTTCGAACGTAGAATTTGGAAGGTGTTGGCAAGATAAAAGCCTTGTCAGAAGGCCAAACCCCCACTTCATCCCACCAGACAAAACTGTTTCGCAATGTGGCGGCAAGATTACGTCAAACAGGTGCAGCAGACCTCCTAGGACCTCTCCCGAAAACGAGGAAAGGACACTATTATTTGCTTATTACTATCAAATTGAAGTCAAAATTTGTAACTGATACCTTCATGCAAGGCATTAGGTAAAACAGTATCTGCTGCCCTACACTGAGAATTTCTGTAGCAAGTGAGAAGAGTGGAGAAGCTGATCTCCAACAATGGCCTGCAGTTTCGATCTATGTGGTGGAAAAATATCTTGAGGAGACAAAGGTTTCGTCCTGTCTTTATTTTGGACTTTCGTCTGAGTTCGAAGCCCCCAGAGAGAATCATGAGTGTGCTTTGTTCTCTCTGTTGCATGTATTATTGCAAACAGCACACTTCATAGGATGTTTTCCTTAGAGACCTCCAAGATATTATGAACAGTCGTCGTCATACTGTCACTGGGATGTCAGCAATCACCATACTCACTGATCAGCTACAGGCAGACTCAGGATGAGGGAGCTGACAGAATTTCTGCCCAGCGAGTATCATCATCACAAATTATTTCCAAGCTGTACAAAGAATTCGTGAGACTGAATAAAAACGTAAAGAAAGAACCCGGAAGAATGGTAATTTACGATATTATCAAGTAGGGTAAAAGGTGCTTGTTAAATGCCACAAGCAATCCAATGAGCTAAAGTGCTTTTAATGGAAATCCCTTTCACTCTAGTAATGGCCACTGCACATTAGAAGTTTTGCTCCTGTCAGCATTACTTCAGTTTAATCTCCTGTTTGCTGAAGCTGAATAGGTTAAAATTATAACATTTCACTGTCTGATAATGATTTAGTTTTGGATGTTTTTGTACATGCAATTGTATACATGATACAGGTGAGATGTTGTTCACCGAAAACTATATGTGGTCTGAAATATTGTTTTGTGGATATGGTGAATGGTGAAGTAGTTTTGCATATGATGATCCATAAGTATATTTGATATGTGGTAAGCAGGATGTATGAAAGTGGGTAGCCCATATGTAAAGGAATCTTCATTACACAGTTGATGTGGGTGGTCAATCTTAGTCTGTGTTGTTTCTCAGCATGACTAAAATCTTACATATATCTAACATAATGAAATATGCTAGATTGTAATACAATTAATTTAATAATTTTGAAAAAAGTTGTATATTAAATACATGCTAAATCCATATACTGCTACATATGAAAAGCCAACCCAGTTTTGAGAGCACTAGAATGAAATAAGATTTTAGTTGAAAATAATAGGTGTTTAGGGAACACAACAATTAATTTAAAATATTGTTTGGTGTTGACTGGCCATCCAATATTAAAGTACAGTGAAAAAGAATCAGAGGAAGAATTCCTCATGAAATTCATTATTATCACATTTCATCATTCCTTTATATCTCAGTTTAATATCCTTCCTTCAAAAAAATTGAAAATCTCAAATACAAATTAATTTCAAATATCTGTCTGGCAAAATAATTTTAAATTCATTATTCAGTTCAAAGGATATTTTATATCTATGTCTAGTATTCCTTGTAGCTCACTAATTTTTAAACAAAGTAGTATTGTTAGCGTTGTGAGATTCTTCAGTAAGGCTTCCATTTACATAGAATAAAATTTACAAATAAAATTTAAAATCCATATGTTGCTGTATCATGATTTTCTAGAACAATTTTCTGTGATACTAAAATGATAATTCTTTTTTAACTGTCTTGTTTACTAAAGTTTTAGTATTTACGTATCTAGTTATTTGGCTATACTCTAACTGTATCTTTTCTTTCACTTCATCCTCAATTAGTTCTATCATAAATTTGCCATTCAGCTTTTGAAAATTTTTATAGTTTAATGTGAATGCCTTTAATTTTGTTCCCATATTTTTATAATTTTTCTCATAATAATAACTTTTAGATCCAGTTGAAGCACAGTGTCCAATCCAGTTATTTCCAAATTCATTGGTCCATTCACCTTGTATACAACCTGTTTCCACAGTATTTTCACCATTATCAATATATATTACACTATCTGTATCAGAATACATAACAGCTTTTCCTAGATTATCTAACATACGTATAAACTGAGTCTTGCATTTGATGTTGTGAATGCAGGTATAAAAAATATTTGTTCCTGTGTTATTTTTGACATAATAATACTTGAAACTGTACATCATTTGACCCATATTGTTATTAACAAAATTTGTATCTGTATTATCCAATCATTCACCCAATATTGTTGCATAGAATTGTTGTAAATCTGTAAGATACCCAATTTTACTCATATTTTTACATTGTCCAAATTTTCCTTATGATGAATTCAGACATATCTTAGCAACTGATCGTTTTCCTGGATTTTCTTTCATCTTATCAGGATCTAAGTCTTTTTCTTTTACATATTCTATGTACATCTTAGATTCAAATATATGAGGGCCAGTTTCTAATTTTATTTTCATAAAGTGTTTCATGTGATTTTTAATCAGCACATTCCTTTTATTTCTAAAATTGCACACTTCATAAATCTCTGCAATTTTATAAACTTTTTCTACTGCTTTATTTATTTCTTCAGTTGCCACATTCCAATAAAACTTCTGTTGTCATCATTATAATTACACTTATTTATTCTTTCTTCTGCTCATTTTACACATAAAGGAAACAGTTTTTTTTCATTTTTATCAGGTTTCATTTGTGCAGCTAAAACAGTATGATACAATCCTCTACATCCCACTATTATACATTTTCTAAGTCCATACCATTCTTTAGAATAACATCTCAGCTTATATATTTTGTGCCCTGCAGGATAATAATCCTAATATTGTACAGTTGGATAAAGGGTACATAAGTATATTTATCTCTTTTTGTGTTAACACCATCTGTCCAGGTCTTTATTTCATTGAATTTGTATGACCACTATAAAAAGCATCTCTTGGATTCAGTGTTTCTACAGCTTGTGGTAACTGTTTTAATTTCTGCAGTCATTTCTTAAGATCTATAAACACTGCTGAGGTAATCCAATTACATTCCTATATCTCTTCTAAATATTATCCTGAATTTTGTATTTATCTACTTCTTGTTTATATCGTTTGATATAAATGATCCACTGATTCTCGATTTTTATTGTTATTGGTTTCAGTTTTAAAACTGCTTTACAACCATGCCAAAAACAGGTATGTCATTGATAAACAAAATTTCTATCTCTATCACAGATATCAACTGTAACTCCTGCTATATTTACTTCACCATCATAAAGTGCATTTTGAATACCATTATTGTTTCAACTGTTTAACCAAGCTATAGATTCTTCACTATAGTTTCCCTTTTGTTCTTTATCTATTACAGCAATTTTTCTATTAGGTAAATATTTAGATCTGTATATAGCCGTACGAATTCCAGCAATTGTTAAATAACACAATGGATCTATATAAGCTATTTCTAGGAATTGTTTATTTAGTTCTAAAAACCCTCTTCCTCATATATCTACATCACAATTACAGTATTAGTTAATTTCTTTCTTCATATTGAACACATACTTTCCTTTAACTTCTTGAATATGCCATTTGAGAAATACTTCACTATCTTTTGTTTTTAAAGTTTCAGCACAACAATATTTGGTACCAGAAATTGGTCCTATATAATTTTCATTCTCCTTTTCATTGAATAAATGTGGGAAGTAACCTTACATTACTTCATTCAATCATTTTTTGGAAATTTACTAAGTTTTCCTTGAACTAAATAACCAACACCTATAATATTTAGATCTAATTGTTTTATCTCCAATAAAATTAATTTAGTTCCTGCATAGATAGAATGTGGCTATATTGTATTTTCAACAGAGTTCTTTAGATTGAATTGTCAATCATGAGCTTTAACATTACAAGCTATGAATTTATTATTGTTATGTTTATTAGATACCATCCACATACAGAATTAATTAATTGTTTTTAAATTGATAAACAGTATCACCTTAAAATTATGAACTATTATATGGTTAATGTATGTTTCTCTGCTTTTCGTTGAGCTTCATAATCAAGCTCCATGTATTTTTCATTATACTTACAAGGAATTTTCTTTGGGGATCCTTTTTTACAGTACTTTAACAGTTTTCCTTTGACTGCATTATCGCACTAAAGACATTCAAAAATATAGTAATATTTAATCCTACATTAACATAGCAAACATTTTCCTATAATTTGCCAACCTTTAATGATATATTCTTCACTAAATTTTCTTCCACAGACACCACTGTTTTGTATTTTGTATTGCATGATTTTTAATTTCTACTTCGAGATTACAGTTTCTACATTTTGTATTTTGTATTGCATGATTTTTAATTTCTACTTCGAGATTACAGTTTCTACATTTTCCAAAGCCATATACATATTCTTTAGATCTCAAACAAAACCTTTTACATTTTTCATATTTATAAGTTATATCTTAAACTTCATTGCGATTGTTTAACTACACTTCATTATACCTGTATCTATTACATTGTTCTCTATACTTCTCATTTTCTACAGTATTGTGTTCTGTATCACTCCATAATATACATATTTTTTCTTTCTGTCTTACAGTTCTGTTCGTTCTTGTTGTGATGTGTTTTGTTACATTTATCATAGAAATATGATGATCATAACACTGCTCACATACTGTTACTTACATCAAAATTGTTGCAGTTTTTATACAGAAGTATTATTATTGCTTTTTCAGCACCACAACAGATAACTGAACTGAAATTTTCAGCATGTACTACAATTATTTGAATATCCAATAGTTGCTCAACATTTTTAATATCTTCTAGCATAAATTCTCCTTCATTGTATTCATCTAAATGGTTACATAAATCCTGGTAAACTCTTTTTGTAATATGTATTTATCTCAATTTTGCCTTATCAATGCACTCATCAGATGTTAATATATCTCTGTTTTTATTGAACAAAACTTGAACAGATCCTTTAGTACTATTTGATGCTTTGTATCCTGCAGAAATTGGATAAAATATTTTTGGATTTGCTGTTTTTATATTTAACTTACCTTCTTTTCTAAAATTAGTTCTCATTTTAGGTACTTCTACCACAAAATCAAGTACTTCCGTTACGCAATCTGTTTTTCCACTAATGGTATCGATTTTACATATGTTACCACCACCATCATCATCATTTAAACTGATTATGCCTTTCAGCGTTCAGTCTGGAGCATAGCCCCTTATAAAATTCCTCCATCATCCCCTATTCAGTGCCAACATTGGTGCCTCTTCTGATGTTAAACCTATTACTTCAAAATCATTCTGAACCGAATGCAGGTACCTTCTCCTTGGTCTGCCCCGACTCCTCCTATCCTCTACTGCTGAACCCATGAGTCTCTTGGGTAACCCTGCTTCTCCCATGCGTGTAACATGACCCCACCATCTAAGCCTGTTCGCCCTGACTGCTACATCTAGAGAGTTCATTCCCAGTTTTTCTTTGATTTCCTCATTGTGGACATCCTCCTGCCATTGTTCCCATCTACTAGTACCTGCAATCATCCTAGCTACTTTCATATCCGTAACCTCAACCTTGTTGATAAGGTAACCTGATTACACCCAGCTTTCGCTCCCATACAACAAAGTTGGTCGAAAGATTGAACGGTGCACAGATAACTTAGTCTTGGTACTGACTTCCTTCTTGCAGAAGAGAGTAGATCGTAGCTGAGCGCTCACTGCATTGGCTTTGCTACACCTCGCTTCCAGTTCTTTCACTATGTTGCCATCCTGTGAGAATATGCATCCTAAGTACTTGAAACTGTCCACCTGCTCTAACTTTGTTCCTCCTATTTGGCACTCAATCCGTTTATATTTCCTTCCCACTGACATTACTTTCGTTTTGGAGATGCTAATCTTCATACCATAGTCCTTACATTTCTGATCTAGCTCTGAAATATTACTTTGCAAACTTTCAATCGGCCATCACAACTAAGTCATCCGCATATGCAAGACTGCTTATTTTGTGTTCACATATCTTAATCTCACCCAGACAGTCTATTGTTTTCAACATATGATCCATAAACAAAATGAATAACAGTGGAGACAGGTTGCAGCCTTATCTTACCCCTGAAACTGCTCTGAACCATGAACTCAATTTACCGTCAACTCTAACTGCTGCCTGACTATCCATGTAAAGACCTTTAATTGCTTGCAAATGTTTGCCTCCTATTCCATAATCTCGTAGAACAGACAACTTCCTCCTAGGAACCCAGTCATATGCCTTTTCTAGATCTATAAAGCATAGATACAATTCCCTGTTCCACTCATAACACTTCTCCATTATTTGCCATAAGCTAAAGATCTGGTCCTGACAACCTCTAAGAGGCCTAAACCCACACTGATTTTCATCCAATTTGTCCTCAACTAATACTTGCACTTTCCTTTCAACAATACCTGAGAAGATTTTACCCACAATGCTGATTAAAGAGATACCTCTGTAGTTATTACAATCTTTTCTGTTTCCATGTTTAAAGATTTGTGTGATTACTGCTTTAGTCCAGTCTGATGGAACCTGTCCCAACTCCCAGGCCATTTCAGTTATCCTGTGTAGCCATTTAAGAACTGATATTCCACTGTATTTGATGAGTTCCGACTTAATTTCATCGTTAAGGACAATTTTATAGTCGACAAACCAAGCTTTAACCTTTTCATTAAGTTTAGATTTCATTTATTTAATCTGAAATAAATCGATTTTCGACAGTCTGTTCTCTTTTCTTGCTCAAATCTTTTAATCATGAATGGTTAAATCTGACATATTGTCACTATTTTTTTCTTGTCTTGATGGTTGAAATTTCTCAAAAACATCATTGTCAAAACTCAAAAATAATTAGCTACGCATTTTTGTCTTGTTTTAGCCTTTTGGACTAATGATTAATGAAACAGAGAATTTTGTAAAATAATTTGACTCATTAACCCATAACTTCCCAGCGTGTCCATATGGACACAATTGTTGACTAGTTTTGTTTTTACTTCATTGTTGGCTTACAATTATTTTTAGCAATTGCTGTCACATATTGTTTTCAGGGAGGGTTTGAATGTTACGTACATTGTGTTAACACTTCATTGTTACCATTTACACTGTGATTGTGACAGCCTGTATTTCAGGGAGTGCTTTGACGTCCGCAATGCAGCATGTTGATGTAAAGTAAGTAATGTTTCGTAAAGAACTTCTTCATTCTGGCATAGGAAGCTGTTTGCAGTATATCTAAATATGTTTATAGAGATTTTCATTTGAGAAAAGTTGTTATCCATCGATTAACTTTCTGTTTATGAAGTGATTATTTCAACTGTGTCCATATGGACACACTGGGCAGTAGCAGGGTCAAAATGATTTCGTTTCTTTTTCTCTTGTCATATCATAACAGAGGTCTGACAGAATCTTTAGAGCCTGGCTTGACTGTGCAGGATGTTTTAGACATCCTGTTTGAGGATTCAAACGCTCCTCAGGCTGATAGAATTTACATCATGGCCCCTGATCCAGCAGTCCTCATGGATGAGGATTCAGGTGATGAAGATGAAGGAGGAATAGCAGATAATCTCAATCCTAGACAACTCTGGGCTGAAGCTGAAATAAGATTAACGGACACACACAGAGAAACAGATTTCAGAAATATAGATTACAGGAACAGAAATATAGAAAAAACCTGGGATCATGGTGCACTAATTTCAAATTTGAAGTCTTTTCCTGGTCCATGCTTTGACATGTATGTTAATAAGTCTGGAGTGGAAATGTTTTGGTGACGATCTGATACAATTCGTAGTTGATGAGTAAAACAACGACGCACTTTTCAAGAACTTTCCAAATCCTAATATAACTTGTGAAGAAATGAGGTGTTTTCTGGGCATCGTCATTCTAAGTAGTTATAACTCTCTCCCTAATAAGAGGTTATACTGGGATTCCAATTTAGACACACGAAACCATTTTGTATGCAATGCCATGAGGAGAACCTGTTTTGAACAAATTCTTAGATTTCTGCACTCTAACAACAATAACAAATTTGATGAAAAGGACAAGATGTGGAAAATTAGACCCTTTATTGTAATAGTAAGAGACAAATGTTATAAGCCGTTTGTTCCTCAGCAACATCAGTCTTACGATGAATCAATCATAAAATATTTTGGGAGACAATCTTGCAAGCAATTTATCAGGGGGAAACCGATACAATTTGGATATAAAGCATGGGAGAAAACAGAGTTTCCAAATCGTGCCCAATTTCCTCAAAGAAAGCGCTAGTTAAAAAGGAAAGGGGGTATTTTGAATCCTCACTTTGCAAGGATGATGGTGTTCTAGTCACAAATTAGGTGGACAATTCAGTCGGTACTGTAGCTTCTACCTGTGAAGGAGTTGAACCTGTATCATTTGTAAAAAGATATTCCACAAAGGAGAAGAAGAGAGTTCAAGTACAACGTCCTCAAATTATCACAGCGTATAAAAAACACATGGGAGGAGTGGATAGGATGAATGAAAACATTGCCATGTGCAGAATAAACATTCGAAACAAGAAATGGTACTGGGCTTTACTTTCTTGGCTGATTGACGTATCTGCACATAATGCATGCAGCTGAAGAAAGGAATGGGAGCTAGGACTACTCAACCTGAATTCAGAAGAGATATTGTACAAGTTTACCTAAAAAGATATACGAATCCCGGAAAAGGAGCACGCAGGCCGTCTATCAGTCCTATGTGTGGATACAAATCGCGTGTTCCAAGTGATATCAGATATGATAGTATAAAGCACTATATCAAGAAAACTGAGAAGAAGGGAAGATGTGTAGGTTTGTACTGCAAACAGAAATCATCAGCTGTTCGCTCAAAATATGGGAATTGTGATGCTGGACTGTGTCTAGAATACTTTGAAGTGTACTATGAAAGTCAGAAAAACAAATGATTGTTCATTATTTTGTGTATGGTGTTATAAATTGGTCTGTAAGAATTATTTTGTTCAAATTTTGCCTTACTTGTATTAAAAATCTGATTAATAAAAGATATCTTCAAATGTATTTCAATATCACAGAAAATATTTCAAATATGCATCTGAGTGCCCAGCGTGTCCATATGGACACGTTATGTTACAGATAAACTAAGACAGAGAAGAATCAAATAATACCTTATATGCACTACTTAGATGCACAAGAAGTCAAAAAATTGAAAATAATTTAAATATCCAGTTTCGAAAAATTCGGGCAGTTAAGGGCTAATTCTGATTTATTTAATTTGCAGTAGCCTTAGACACCAAGATTTTAGCTCTAGCTTTGAGTTTAGAAACTCTCATATTATTGTGTCATTGTAGGAATAGGAAAAAGTTCCATTTTACTTAATATCAAAATGGTAATAGAAATTTAAAAAAAGTGCCAGGCAGAATTCTTGTTTTTGAAATATTGTTGAGTACATTTCCTACATTTCTTGTATGTTTGTTGAGTTGATCTCATGAGGGCTTAAGCCAGGGGAGTGCAGTAGGTGATACAGCACTTAGCAGCCCTATCACTCAAACAATCACTAATAGTTTGTGCTGTACATGCTTGAGGATTAACTGATTTGATGGGGCTACTAATTGCTGTACCACCTACCGCACTTCTCTCACTTAAGCACTCATGTGATCAACTCGATTTTTAAACTGAAGGAAGCACTTCACGGCATTCGCTTCAGAACTGCTACAAATTCGTCTGGCAATCGACTGCACCACCCGAACTGTCAACATAACTGGCACTGCTAAGAGTATCCTACGACTTCCACATTTTTGACAATGGGCTATACACAATGCTTGTGACTACTTTGAAGGTCAGTAAAACTTTGAAATGCATATCTATTTTGTATGAGCTGTAAATAAATAGTTACAACTATGAAAGGTCCAGCCCTCATACATGGAGAATATAAAATTAAAGATACAAGCAAGGTCAAATAACTCACTTGGAAAATATAAAGAAAATTAAGGATGAAAATATAAAAGATTTAAATGGAATAATTGATAATGCTATGGAAATAATACAATAGAGCAACAGAGAAATTCATATGTTATTACCTCATGTTATTCCTGAAACACTCAAGCAGAAAATTAAGACCAACCCTTGTTCTTTTAAAATTATTGATAAAAACTCTGAATGCCATTAGAACACAACTAAAAAATTTACAAAGACAATCGTATGGAATCGAAGATAGATATCCAATTTGTGAATAACTGTTAAGAACTAATTACATCCTAATTCAGTAAATTATACCAGATAATGAAAGAGACTTTAAGAATTGTTTATTGGCACAATTATATCAATATTTTGGGTAACTATACACAAAACCTATTTATTAACACTATAATTAATCTCCATCAGGTATAATTTTTAATATCATTTCTACACAATGGACAAGTAGAATAATCTGAATCTGCTAATAATTTAGTAACACATTCTCTGCAAAATATATGATTACATTTAGTTTCTATAAACTAATAATCTTGATCAGTTGAGCATATAGAACAATTTTCTTCTGTAGTGCATAAAATTTGATATGGTTTTACTGTTTTCTTCTATTAATGAGTCAGATAATTTTTAACAGCATAAAATATCTTTCCAGTTAATTTTACCATTAAATTCAATTATAAAATCTTCAGAAATTTTTTTATATGTGATGCATCATTCCAGTTTAATTTGTCCTCAAATCTCTAATAAAATCTTAAGATAATTTTTGATTATATGTTATATTATCCCAATCTAATTTATCCTAAAATTCTCGCATTAAGTCTTCAACAATTCTTGATCAACTGATAAGTATTCCCACTTTAACACTAAACTATAAGTCAAACATAACTTATCTTGAAATTGCCATTTTAGTCAATTTTCGATGTGACATTTTACTCCAGTTTACTTTATCTTGAAATTCTCTAATAAAATCAACAAATAATTTTTCTTTATTTTATATAATATCCCATTTAATTTTATCTTGAAATTCTGTTATAATATCTACACCCAATTTTTCGTTTTTTAATCTAATAATCTAAGCTAATTAATGT
The DNA here is from genome assembly GCF_021461395.2 of Schistocerca americana. Lineage (NCBI taxonomy): Eukaryota > Metazoa > Arthropoda > Insecta > Orthoptera > Acrididae > Schistocerca > Schistocerca americana. The sequence continues at coordinate 116,138,204 of NC_060122.1, read as the reverse complement.
CAAAATTCTCTCATGAAAATTAAGTTAACTTTCGATATGATTTGCATTCCAATTGAATTTGTCTTTAAATTCTCTCATAAAATCTTCAGGTAAATTTCGTGTTCGATGCAGTTAACATAAAATGTGCTGATATATATTTCCTATATCTATTATTACACAGCTTATCCTTTTTAATATAATCAACCATTTTTCTCTATATGCCTCAGCGGTTTTTCAAATTAATTTAAATACATCCTTAGAACTAAAATTTTGTAAATTATAATTAATCAGTATGGTAGGTTTTGCTTTTTCTAGTCTAAATTATTCTTTAATTACTAATTCTTTCGCGTTTGGTTTTAGTTTCTTCATATTAGAAACAGTCTTTGCACTGCATGCAGTCTCCAGACTATTGTTGCTAATAACATCAATAAGTGGTTGTTTTCTAAATTTGGAATTACATCTCAATCCTAATTGTTTTGCTCTAGCTCCTAATTCACTGTCTTTTATGGTGTTTATTTATAAGAAATATTTCTATTAGAAAAATGTAGATCTATCTATTTAATATTTGGGATAAAATTACTGATTACTAATGATAAACAGAAATTTCATTTTACTATAGAAATATTTGGGAACAGAGTTTCTGTTTTTTGAAGTCTATGTAAACAATACAAATTTCTTGTCCATTTAGATTGTGTAAATAATTCACATTCTCATAACTTATTTATCTCTGAATGCAGATGTGTCACTAACTCCATTATCTTGAAATTCCTTGGCTACATAAATTAATTATTTTATACATCTATGAAGTTAAAAAAATTCTTAAATGTCAGCATATTATTTTGGCAGTGTGACAAGTGAGATGTTTACACTGAAGCTAAGGTTTCTACATGTAAAAACGCTGTGGGACTGAAATCAATTAATGTTATGTTATAATATTGCAAAAATACATCTGAATTACAAGTGAGTCGATTTCTATATATACACATATTCACCAAATTAGTGCTCAAATTTGCGAAATATGTACCACAATGTTAGATTTCGATATCTAATAACAGTAGGCATTTGAAATGTAGGCTTAATAATTCGATGTTGAAAAAATAGCTTGATCAGGCTTACAACTGCTGAGATATATATGTTAGCTAAAAATATTCTCTTAAGCAGATAATTAGACAAACTGAATGTAATTAATTAGGTCCATACCTGATGTAAGTTACAACATATGCCCAGATTAAATATTTCCATATTTAAATTGTTCTGAAGCACCATTTTAAGAGGTGCACGAATATTGCATCGTGTAATTCACAAAATGATGCTACCGATTGCGAAATGTTGCTGCTGTTAGTAATAACACAGGTTTACGGATGGCTGTGTACAATAACAGCAGTTTTCAATCAAACCTATGGTGGTAAAACACAACATAGTTGTAAATTAATTTTTTCCCTCAAGTAAGATGTTGAAAAATTCTAAAATGTCTGCAAATTACGTAGGAAGCGCAAAAAGTACATTACTAGTGATGTTAATATGTGAAATAATTCTGAAACATTTTATTAATTAATTTGACATCACATACATCTGCAATGTAAATGAAAGCAGAAGTTAACTTTCAAATATCCACATATTCTCCAAATTAGCGCCCTTAATTCTAAAGTATGAACCCTAATTTTCGATTTGTGTATGTAATAACAGTAAATATTTTAGAAGATGGGCCTAACAATTCTGTGTCATAAATCTAACCTGACCAAAAGTACAACTGCAGAAGAAGTTTGTCTTGGCCAAATAGGGAGACTGAATGTAAATAACTAGGCCTATTCTTGATGCAAGTCGCAATGCACTCTCAGACTATAAATTCCCAGATTTAAATTGTTCTCAAGCACCATTTTAGGAGGGACTGTTAATCACTAAATATTATATGATCGATAATACTGCTTGACTTGTACTCAGGCCTACTGGGGACTATGTAAATAACAGTAGATTGAAAAAAAAACCCTGTAACATTTCATACACTATGTTTGTACGATATTATTGCTCAAAACTTTTTAAAAACACGTCTGTAATGTGAAAATTGCGATGTTCATGTTGCAACAGTATCTGATTAAGTAAAGTGTGTATTCAATCTGAGCAGCTGCATTTCTGGAATCAACAGTTTACGAAAATTAAAACTTGTAACTAACTACGCCACCGAAAACACACCCAAAACACGACTGTCTTGTTAAGGAAGGAAGGCATAAGGCGATTTTATTAGCAAATATCACTTAAAATGCCGAAAGACCTAGAATACTTGTAAACACACGACCAAAGACGGTAACAATAAGAGGTGTGACATTTCCAAATACAATGCCAGAGTCGATATTTTGAAAAACTGCTTACCACATATGGTGAAAGATGTCGCACTTTGCAAATACAAGTTAAATATTATCACATCTCAATTCTCTATACACGTCATTCATAAAAATGTTTATCATTACACAAAAAAGCTCAACGAAAATCCCACTTCATACTCTTTGCAGGCACAACGAACCATCAAAAATACGCCATACGCAAGACTCTGTATGACCACCCTCCATTGACATAAATGCTAAACAAATGCCACGCCATATAATAATGTGATGCAATTCTCTAGAACACCTAGATATGTCAATGTAGATGGTTCACAACCGGAAATGATGTTAGAGATTCTAACAACCAGTGATGCTGCCTGAGCCGAAATATTCGCTTAATATCAAACCCTCGACCATATCGCTCATGTTAACCTTCCAGTAAGCAAAGTCCAATCAAAATGGCTGTATATACTATGAGGCATTGTACCTTAAAGTTGCAGCGTAACAGCACGACAGCGGCAGTTCGCAGAGACGAAGATATCGACGTGGTAGTATATAGAATACAGAGACGAAACTACGTGATTACAGCAGCAACAGCGGAGAGGAATTACCAATAATTATCGAATATTCCATAACAGAGTAGTTAAAAGGGAAAGGTACAACTCATCATATCCAGGACACTACCGCCCCTTGCTCTCGATACAGTGGAACTACATCCTTGCAGCAAGATGCGTTGCATCCACAGCGACAGTCTGACCATTGACTGCAGCTTATGTTGGACGTCCATGTGTCACATACGGTTACTTTAATGGTGCAAAATGTATCACAGACAATAACTAACGTACCGAGCATTCGTCTGTCATTTTTCAATGGTTTGTAACCCATTTTGATTGGTGCCGTTACAGTGCCAGCCATCACTCAACGATAAAATTGATCCACACAAAAGTTACGTATTTTTTTCAGAAGAATCGGAACCCGCAATAAAAATGGGCGGATAGGGATGGGGATTTCCACAAGCAGTTTTATCCACGTGAGCTGTATGATGTGTTATACATAAAATGACGTAGTTTGAGAGCACTAAGCAGTATCGGCTTGTTCTCGGTCATTAACACCGCTCCAGCTTCACTTTCCTGCAAAAGTGAAATTGTTTACAGCACATGAGAACTGAATGACTGATGACAATTTACTATCACTCAGTTCTCGCAGGTCCCACTCATGGTATTAGAGCACACAATCCGGTAATTTGTTTCCTACATTTGTATGTTGTGATACTGCTGGTTCTGCTCGCCTTTATATGAAGCCCCTTTGGTTGAGATCATTCAGGTGACACGACAGCGGTGAGTGCTGAAAAGGAGTACCACTAGCCTCTGCCATTTGCTTCCATCAACGAATAACTTTCACAACAATCACTTTATGGTGTTTAAATAACGTTTCTGCTGTTTGTCTGTTGGCGTACATGTAGACCGTTAACTATATTCTATTTGAGGACTGCTGTAAAAGCTTCTCTGATTTCCAGAGGGTGTGAGGGGCCAACTTTGAAACCACCCCTATGGTGAGAGGCATGGGGACTCACCTGGAACAAGCACTTTGATGATGAGAGGCAAAGGGACTCAAATTAAAAACGCACTCCAAAGGGAAGACAAAACACTCTAGCAATCCTACCAGCTTACACAGCAGCAGTTGCATACACTGGTGAAGATGTAAAAACAGCTTATTAATGCGCATTTTGAAATAAGGTCTATACCTCATACTTTGAATATTGCTGCATATGATTCAGACACTTAATAATAGCACTATTAATAGCTTTATACGAGTATATAGCACAACCTAAAAACGTGGGTGGGCTTTCAAATTGTTTATAGCTAGAGACGTGAACGTGCATACATTTACTGTGATTTACGACAGATACATATCAGTTTGTGAAGTTGTGAGTTTGCATGTTGCAAGGGCCAAGAATACACTATTTGTTTATTCTGCCTTAATTACATCGAATCTACATCTACATCTACATCCGTACTCCTCAAGCTACCTGATGGTGTGTGGCGGAGGGTACTCTGCGTACCTCTATCGGTTCTCCCTTCTATTCAAGTCTCGTATTGTTCGTGGAAAGAAAGATTCTCGGTATGCTTCTGTGTGGGCTCTAATTTCTCTGATTTTATCCTCATGGTCTCTTCGCGAGATATACGTAGGAGGGAGAAATATACTGCTTGACTCCTCAGTGTACGTATGTTCTCGAAACTTCAACAAAAGCCCGTACAGAGCTACTGAGCGCCTCTCGTGCAGAGTCTTCCACTGGAGTTTATCTATCATCTCCGTAACGCCTTCCCGATTATTAAATGATCCTGTACGAAGCGCGCTGCTCTCTGTTGGATCTTCTCTATCACTTCTATCAACCCTATCTGGAACGGATCCCACACCAGTGAGCAGTATTCAGGCAGTGGGCGAACAAGTGTACTATAACCTACTTCCTTTGTTTTCGGACTGCATTTCCTTAGGATTCTTCCAATGAATCTCAGTCTGGCATCTGCTTTACCGACGATTAATTTTCTATGGTTATTCCATTTTAAATTACTCCTACTCCAAGATAATTTATGGAATTAACTGCTTCCAGTTACTGACCTGACATATTGTAGCTAAATGATAAAGGATCTTCCTTCCTGTGTACTCACAGCACATTACACTTGTCTACATTGAGATTCAATTGCCATTCCCTGCATCATGCGTCAATTTGTTACAGAGCCTCCTGCATTTCAGTACAATTTTCCATTGTTACAACCTCTCGATATACTACAGCATCATCCGCAAAAAGCCTCAATGAACTCCCTATGTTATCCACAAGGTCATTTATGTATATTGTGAATAGCAACGGTCCTACTACAATCACCTGCGGCACACCTGAAATCACTCTTACTTCGGAAGACTTCTCTCCATTAAAAATGACATGCTGCGTTCTGTTATCTAGGAACTCTTCAATCCACTCACACTATTGTTCTGATAGTCCATATGCTCTTACTTTGTTCATTAAACGACTGTGGGGAACTGTATCAAACGCCTTGAGGAAGTCAAGAAACACGGAATCTCCCTGGGAACCCGTATCTATGACCCTCTGAGTCTCGTGGACGAATAGCGCGAGCTGGGTTACACACAATCGTCTATTTCGAAACCCATGCTGATTCCTACAGAGTAGATTTCTAGTCTCCAGAAAAGTCATTACACTCGAACATAATACGAGTTCCAAAATTCTACAACGTTAGAGATATACGTCTATAGTTCTGCACATCTGTTCGACGTCCCTTCTTGAAAACGGGGATGACCTGTGCCCTTTTCCAATCTTTTGGAACGCTATGCTCTTCTAGAGACCTACGGTGCACCGCTGCAAGAAGGGGGACAAGTTCCTTCGCGTACTCTGTGTAAAATCGAACTGGTATCTCATCAGATGTAGCGGCCATTCCTCTTTCGAGCGATTTTAATTGTTTTTCTATCCCTCTGTCACCTATTTTGATATCTACCATTCTGTCATCTGTGCGACAATCTAGAGAAGTAACTACACTGCAGTTTTCCACTGTGAAACAGCTCTGGAAAAAGACATTTAGTATTTGACCTTTAGTCTGTCATCCTCTGTTTCAGTACCATTTTGCTCACACATTGTCTGGACATTTTGTTTTGATCCACCTACCGCTTTGACAAAATTTCTCAGGATTTTCTGCCAAGTGAGTACAGTGAGTACATAGAACTTCTATTTGGAATTCGTTGAACGCCTCTCGCATAGCCCTCCTCACACTAGATTTTGCTTCGTGTAATTTTTGTTTGTCTGCAAAGCTTTGGCTACGTTTATGTTTGCTGTGATGTTCCCTTTGCTTCCATAGCAGTTTTATAACTCGGTTGTTGTACCACGGTGGCTCTTTTCCATCTCTTACGATCTTACTTGGCACATACTCATCTAATGCATATTGTACGATGGTTTTGATCTTTGCCCACTGATCCTCATCACTATCTGCACTTGAGACAAAACTTTTGTGTTGAGCTAGATAAAACTTTTGTGTTGAGCCGTCAAGTATTCTGAAATCTGCTTTTCGTCACTTTTGCTAAACAGAAAAATCTTCCTACCTTTTTTAATTTTTCTATTATCACATGTTCTATTATCACATGTTCCGTTCAGCAGATAGTACCCACAAAGTCAGTGTCTCTTGCACGAATCAGAAACATACATTTGGTGAACAAAAGACAGCATGTTATCCTTGGATAGTACTTTTCTGGTTCTTAACCCCAGAGTATTTCTTTACAAATAGTACATAATATGTGTACCAAGTTTGTCTGAAATCGTTTTGGGGTCTAGAGGGAGCTTTTTATCCACATCTTTACCCTTGTACAGACATGTCACATATATTTCACTTACATGTAACACATTTCATACTCATTTGTATATATACTTCACCTTTATCTCTAGCGAACTGAGCCCTGCAGTTTCGTTTTCACTCAGCTCAATGTTTATGACGTTCCATCGTCTGACTCATGTGTCATACAGTGATACTATTTTGCACCTACTTTCAGTGGTATATGTTAATAATGTTTGCAAAACGTGTCACTAATAGAGTATAGAAGTTATAAGTTAAAACGTTATGCCTGAAGTGTAAGTTTATTGTATGATCAGCGATAAACCTTCTGCCTTCCATCAATTTGTGGGAACTGTCAGTGAGAAAAAGTTTTGTCAATATTTGTTGTATTATGCATAAAGTTTGTTGCAAGTCAGTAAGTGATATTACCAAAATAATAGACACCATTTTGACCCATCAGCCATTACAAATGAAGACACCAAGGAATTACAGACGTTGGCTGCGAGTGGGTGTTGATTGAAGTCAGTGCGGAAAGTTGACAATTTGTACCAGACTCGGATTCGAAGCTGAGTCTGCTGCTTCCTATGGAGATCATCTGACCACTAAGCCATCCAGACACAGTGGCCACGGCCACTGCTTGTACTACCGTAGCACGAATCAAAGTGTGGCATAAATTTTTAACTTTCCTCAATGATTTCAATTAAGGTTTGCTCACAGCTAAAGTTTGTGATTCCTTTGTGCCTCAGTTCATAATGAGTGCTGGATTCAGACATTTACAAAGGAACAGGAGGTGTGCCAGGGTAGTATGCACAGTTGGAATGATCATGGCGACCTGATGACTTAGCGGGTAGAGTTTCTGCCAAATAAGCAGGAGACCCATGTTACACTGAGGTGTGGCACAAATTTTCAGTTTTCCCCATTGTTTTAAATCAATGCCTGCTCACAGCCAATGTCTGTAATTTCGTTGTGTCTTAAAATATGAGTATTCTCGCATTGCGGAATATACTGCTTTTCCACCCCCATCACTACACCTTCGATAGGTGGGTGGTTGTCACCTCCACAGCGATTCTTTCTGCACAGTAAATGGTATGCGTGCCAAGTTAGGTTTAGGAGGAAATGTGGAACATACACACACATACATACATACACTTTTATAATTTGTATAAATATGTGCAGAGACAGCTTTCCTCAGTTTACTTCGCGACGTTAGCTATTTATAACAATACATACCTGTATCGCCGATGAGGCAATCGTTGACAACGATGAATTTAAGAGCTCTGGCAACGTTATCTTTGTAGCTCACTGACTAAGACGCCAAAGGAGGTGTGTAGAACTCACACTCGCGGCAATTTTGGTTCGCCACACGCACGCACAGTAGCCTGTGGACGGAGCGTCGTGTGTCGTGGCAGTGTCGGAGGGTTTACGAGGCGAGCGGCCACGCCGAGGTGCGCAGACCGCCACCTCCTCCCACCTTCCGCTGACCCGCTAATTACTTCTTCTGGTCGGCCGGCGCTCCTTTCATCAGTGCGGTTCCTCAGTCTTTCATCTCCGACTTGTGATTCCCCAACTCGACCCCACGTGCTCGTTAATTACTTCCCACACAGATAGCCGACGAGGTGACACTGTGTGTCCACCCTAAGCCTCGTGACACGTGCGAGGGTCGCCCCGTGTTGCTCATCACGTTGGTTACGAAACTACGCGGGAAAACTGAGAAAAACGTCTCGGGTTGTAAATAGTATTGCAAAGTTGTAGAAACCCGTAATAGGTCGTATTGTTTGCGACCCTCACGTACGTATGTGAGTTTGATACACTGTCAGCCACTTGTGTGCAGCAGCGGCTTAACCTAGCGGTTCCCAAACCATAGGCCGCTGTCCACTTATGCGCCGTGAGCGCTGGTCGAGAGCCGAAGACCAGGTAAAACTTACAGGGAGCTTCAGGGGTTTCACTCGTCGCTCGTCAAGACTAGAGAGTACAGAATGAAGTAAGGGCTGAAAGGCTTGCCAGTATTTCTTTAATGCTGAAATTTACCAACAATCTGCCAACCAGGCGGCAGTAAGTCTATGGCCCTACAGACAGCGTTACAGTGCTGGCACGCGACCTTGGCTAGCAGCTCATGGCGTAAACACCTAGCATGGCACAAGGCGGTCGCAATTTGTCAAGTTTCTAGTTGCTCTGACACAACTGTTCACATGAACGACTCGCTTGAATTTAAAAGAATGAAGGACCGATCACTGGTGTTTTACGTCCCATTCACAGCTAACATTATGAAAGTCGGATTTTTCTTGGATTTCTTACTGCTTGAGAGGAAGCCAACAACCATCCCAGGATCTGCATGGAGTGACGTGGGTGACCGCAGAAAACAGATATCTGGACGGCCGACCTGAGAACTGAACCAGGTTCTTGTTGTGGCGTAACAAGACAGCTACGCCACACTGAAGTAGCCGAAAGGCACGCGTTAATCTCACGTAGGCTAGAGAGAGGTCTGAAACAGGATACGTAACGAATGGTAGCAAGAAAAGTACGTAGCTGCTATAGTACTTAACTTTTAATCCATCATTTGTATACAGCATTCCTTGATGATACAAGTGAGACTATCTTAAAATGGTTAATGGCGCCTTGCTAGGTCGTAGCCATTGACTTAGCTGAAGGCTATTCTAACTGTCTCTCGGCAACTGAGAGAAAGGCTTCGTCAGTGTAGTCGCTAGCAAAGTCGTCGTACAACTGGGGCGAGAGCTAGTCCGTGTCTCGAGACCTGCCTTGTGGTGGCGCTCGGTCTGCGATAACACAGTGGCGACACGCGGGTCCGACATGTACTAAATGGACCGCGGCCGATTTAAAGCTACCACGTAGCAAGTGTGGTGTCTGGCGGTGACACCACAGTTCTCTCGAAAGCTAGTTGAGGGCCTCTGCCAATACATCGATTAGCGCAGTTTCCGTGGAGGTATTGTTGAATTACCATTAACTGATACATTTGATGAACCTTTCGACAAACCATGTGAACGAGTAGTACACAAATATGTGATTCTCTCACGGGTGACAAACAAGTCAAAAGTCCCATTGAGTTCTTTTTAACACTGACCACTCGATTTTGGTTTTCATCTAGATGTGGCAGCTAAGTGAGTATAACAAAAGGCTTTTCTTTATAAAAAAAATGTAAATATCTTTCAATCCTCCTTGTACAGAATGTTTCACTAATCAGGCTTCCAATATATATTCATTGTGTCTGATTATATTTTTTCTTGTATATTTAGTGACTGGGCCTCTAAACTTTTTTGCAAAATAGGAGATCCACACAGCTAGAAAGGTTGGCAACAGCTGGCTTAATCGAATCACACGATTCAAAATTATCATTTTCAGACATCTACAGGGTGACGAAGCTAACAGAGTCCACATCGTATGCAAGGTGACCAAAATAAAACTGGTTCCGAAAATATTTCACGTATATGCAACCCAACTTACATTATGTGTACCATATTTCACGCATCTTCAAATACGCAACCCAGCTTACATTATGCGCACCCCTGGCTGGGTATACGCTGAGGTAATAAAAGTCATGGGATGCCTCGTAATATCTTATCGAACCTCCTTTTGCCCAGTGTAGTCCAGCAACTCGTCTCGGCATAGACTCAACTAGTCGGTGGGAGTCTGCAGGAGAAGATTGATCCATGCTACCTCTATAGCCGTCCATTATCACAGAAGTTAATGTTAATGAGCTCTGAAAAGAACTGTTTCTGCTATTTAGTTGATATGTCATTGCCAGGAGATCCTGTGGATAGCCTGGCTGCCTGTAATCACTGTTGCTCAATTAGCACCACCCAGGAGGCACGTGTAGGGTATTTTAAGGTTAAACCTACGGACGTGAGCAACGCGAACGTAAAACTGGAGGTAAGTTTCAGAGGCAGAATTCTTCGTCACAACTGGAACCCAAAATATCTCGGTGTCATCCTGGATCGTACACTATGCTTCAAACAACACCTTCTTAACTTAGCTCAAAAGCTGATGACTCGAAACAACATCCTCCATAAGCTATGCGGAACTACCTGGGGATCTTCAGCAACCACCCTGCGAACTTCAGCTCTGGGCTTGGTATACTCAAGTGCTGAGTATTGTGCACCTGTTTGGATGAATAGTCATCATACAAGGCTTGTTGATACCCAGCTGAATACGACAATGCGCATAATATCTGGCACAATCAAATCCACTCCAGTTTATTGGCTTCCACTGTTAACCGGTATAATGCCTCCTGATCTACGCAGATGCACTGCCCTTATGAGAGAATTCCACAAGATCTCCAGGAATTCTAACCTACCCGTGCATAGCGACCTGCCACTTTTAAAACGCAAGAGACTGAAATCACGTCATCCAACTCTGTGCGATGCTGCTGACATGGTTGCTAAGAATTTCAAACCTCTTGGAGAATGGAAAGGTCGGTGGGAAGCAGTGACAGATGTGCACCTGCATAACATCTTCTCAGGTGCTAAACTTCCAAGTGGATTCGACTTACCACGCAAGACGTGGTCTACTCTCAACAGAATCCGTACCAGCCATGGGCGATGCAGGGATGCTCTCTTTAAGTGGAAGAAGCTGCCTGATCCAGCTTGTGACTGCGGGGCTCCATACCAGACTGTTCACCACATTGTCAGTGAATGAAGGATTCGAGCCTATCACGGCGCCAAAGAGGACTTCCTGCTAGCAACTCCAGATGCAGTGCGCTGGATTGAAGGACTGGATATTCAGTTGTAAAGACAAACTTAAGTTTCTTGTGTGTCAATATGTACATATGTATATGTAATTTCATGATATGTCTATATTAGCCATACGCTAAATAAATAAATAATCACAGAAGTGTTGCCGGTGCTGGATTTTGTACGCGAACTGACCTCTCGATTATGCCCTATTAATGTTTGATAGGATTCGTATTAGGGCGATCTAGGCCGCCAAACCATTCTCTGGAATTGTTCAGAATATTGCTCAAACCAATCTCGAAGAATTGTGGTCCCCTGATGTGGCGCTATGTCATCCATAAACATTCCATCGTTGTTCGGCAACATGAAGTCCACAAATGGCTGAAAATGGTCTCGAAGAAACGGAACATAGCCATCTCCAGTCAATGATCTGATCAGGTGGACCGGAGGGCCCACCCGATACCATACAAACACAGTCCACACCATTATGAAGCCACCACCACTTTGCACAGTCCCTTGTTGACAGTTTGGGTCAATGGCTTCGTGAGATCTGCATCACACTCGAACCCTGCCATTAGCTCTTCCCAACTGAATTCGGGACTCATTTGACCAGGCAACGGTTTTCCAGTCTTTTAGGGTCCAACTGACGGTCACGAGCCCAGGAGAGGCGCTGCCGGCGATGTCGTGCTTTTAGCAAAGGCAGTCTCGTCGGTCGTCTGCTGCCACAGGCCAAACGCTGAATTTCGCTGCATTGTCTCAACCGATGCGTTCGGCGTACGCGACACGTCAATTTTTGTTTCACGCAGTGTTTCTGGTCTGTTAGCCTTGACAACTAACGATTTCCGAAATGAAATGGCGGGGTTAAAGCCGAAGAGGTGTAAGACACGTTTTTAAAATTATTGACTTAAGTGCTGCAATACAATTTTGAAATATAGATCTGTTAAATGGAAGAATGGTGTAACTCACAGTTTTGTTCTTACCCCCTTAGATGGCGTTAGCAGTTTCACTTGTGAATGAAACGGCCGCTTTCTTTACAGGCATTGCGGTGCAAGTCTGACTTACGCCATTATTCCTCTAAGTGCTTCTAAGGTGTGCTTTCGTACTGTGTAGTTTACGTGTTTTGGTGAAGATAGATCCTCAATTTGATGAAGACACAAGCAGTGAACCCAGTATATTGCAAAATGCAGGATCTAGTGATGATTATGATCTTTCAGAGAATGAAATGTTTGGTTCTTCAGGTAAGCTTAACTCACGTAGTCTATCATTTGGCCAATTACGTTAGTAAGACATTACCATGTCTTTGAAGTTTAACAATGACTGGCCTATAAACGTTATGTCACTGAAAATAATAGCAAATTCGTAAAAATAATAACAGTCTTCATACACAACCTCAAAACGTCGTAGCATAACATTCGGAAAATAATTATGCATGTTTGTTTGGTTGCAGAGGAAGAAGTGGAAATAACACAACATGAATTACCAAATCGAAGTAGAAAGAGGCCAAAAAGGGGGAGTACGATGCATGAAAGAAAGAAAAAACAGAAATTTGGGTCAGGCATCTGAAACTAAGGAAGGGAGAAAGGTTCCTAAAAAGACTTTCTCAAACATAAATTGTAACTGCAGATTAAAATGCGTAGATAAGATATCAGAAGTGGCACGCAGAAGTTCATTCGAAACATTTTGGAATTTAGGGTCTTTTTCCTGTCAGAATGCTTTTCTATGTTGGTTAATTAAGCAAATAAGTCCTCAACACAGGCGTCCTAGAGATCGGTCAAGGTTGCCAAAGCCAACCAGCAATGCTTTTGTGAGAAAGTGAGGGGGACGGGTAAAATATTTTTATGTTTGTTCTTAAATTTTAGCTTCTTGTGCGTTGTAATGTTTGGTAGCCTTGCCAGAATTTTACATACCACAGACTTACACAGCAGCCTAAAATCTATTTGTGCAAACAGCCAGAAACATACTGTTCATAATGTTCTGTCTACAGGTCCACAGTTCAGCTGTGTTGTAACTCTCTATCAAAACTGCAAAGGAATCAGGAATAACGATGATAAACAAGAGTATACTATCGCTCAACTGAGTAGTGATCGATGTTCACACGCACGAGAATAATTAATTAATTTTTAAAAATTGTTACAGCTTGTTCTTTCAGCACTCAGCACCCGACGCAGTTAAGGGACGATTTCTATTCTTTGTTCCTAATCATGTAAGTTAAATTGCTCGCCCTTAAAGTGGAGAACAGTCTAAGTTACTTGGCACGCGGATTGCTGTAATACAATAGGCAGCACTTGAAACTTTTCGAAAAACCGAACACTGACTTTCCGGTTAAATAACTAAGTTCGCTTATAGGTATTTGCTCCATGTAAGTGCAACACCCTGTACGACCGAAAAACAGTCATGTCAGTGGGTGTTAACCCCATCCGACGCTTAAATGGGCACGGTCAGGGCAAGATTGCCAGCACATTCTGTAGCGTGGCGAGACGCAACTCGTGCGACTGACAGCGGCCGAAAACTTCCAAAGTGCAGACTCCTCGTTCTCTATATATGCTCGGTGCGGACGGCAAACGAAGCACTCACTCAAAAATCGTTTTCTATATCGACTGCAGTGCCCTATTAGCATTCTTGCTCGCTACAGTATTATTTACATCGTTGTTAGTTGAGGACTAACAACGATCCCACCTGTAAATCTGTACTTTACGTATGTTATATAAAGTCATTAGTCTAAAAAACCTTAAATTTTGAACTGCAAAATATTTCAAACGGAACTGATGGTCGACAGTGGAATCTGAACTGTCTACGTTTTAAAATCAGTACCTTTTGTAAAATTACAGTTTTATCTTCAAACTTAGTCAACTTCATTATTGCCTTTAATTAATGTAGTACTGTCGTCTTGATTTTGTATATTAATAACAACGCGTTTGACAATTTTTTTTCATAATTTAAAAATTCAGCGAGTTAACTTCGTGAAAACTTGTACCACACTTTTTTATGATAAACTGATACTTTTTCGAGAAGGAGCAGTCTAACTGTAATATTACACACATTTAAAATTTAGAAAAAGTGGAGTGATTCAGAAAGTAAATGAGGTAGCTTTATGGAATCTCCTATCGTCTGCTCTTATGATAAACTACATTTAATTCCAATAGTAGAACTTCGTAACGTCAGTTTAGTCCTCTCTTAAAATTTTACGAAAGGTAGATACTTGAAATAACGAATTATCTAATCATGTTCACTTTCACAATATTTAACTTCCTCGGTTGTCACATCAGTCATTTAGTTTCCCGTGCCTGCACCCGGCAGAAAGGTACCTTCCACTGCAGCCTTTGCAGGTGGAGAAGGGCGTTGGGTACAAGTGTTGTAGAGAGTCAAGGGCAAGAGGGAGTCAGAGCAGACGAGGAAATTAGCTCTTTCAACGTTCTCTTATCTATTTCAGTGCCAGCAAGGTTGCATATACAGGGTGGTCCATTGATCGTGACCGGGCCAAATATCTCACGAAATAAGAGTCAAACGAAAAAACTACAAAGAACGAAACTTCTCTAGCTTGACGAGGGAAACCAGATGGCGCTTTGGTTGGCCCGCTAGATGGCGCTACCATAAGTCAAACGGATATCAACTGCGTTTTAAAAAAATAGGAACCCCCATGTTTACTACATATTCGTGTATTACGTAATGAAATATGAATGTTTTAGTTGGACCACTTTTTTCGCTTTGTGATAGATGGCGCTGTAATAGTCACGAATATATGGCTCACTATTTTAGACGAACAGTTGGTAACAGGTAGGTTTTTTAAAATTAAAATACAGAACGTAGGTACGTTTGACCATTTTATTTCGGTTGTTCCTACGTGATAAATGTACCTTTGTGAACTTATCATTTCTGAGAACGCATGCTGTTACAGCGTGATTGCCTGCCAATACCACATTAATGCAATAAATGCTCAAAATGGTGTCCATCAACCTCAATGCATTTGGCAATACGTATAACGACATTCCTTTCGACAGCGAGTAGTTCGCCTTCCGTAATGTTCGCACATGCATTGAAATTCGCTGACGCATGTTGTCAGGCTTTGTCAGTGGATCACGATAGCAAATATCCTTCAACTTTCCCCACAGAAAGAAATCCGGGGACGTCAGATCCGGTGAACGTGCGGGCCGTGGTATGGTGCTTCGACGACCAATCCACCTGTCATGAAATATGCTATTCAATACCGCTTCAACCGCACGC
This sequence comes from Schistocerca americana, assembly GCF_021461395.2. NCBI lineage: Eukaryota > Metazoa > Arthropoda > Insecta > Orthoptera > Acrididae > Schistocerca > Schistocerca americana. The sequence goes on along the minus strand of NC_060122.1, from coordinate 116,122,667 downwards.
GAACCACGTGCCGGACACCCATCATGATGCAAGTACATCGCCATTCTGGCATGCAGTGAAACATCTTACAGTAACAACGGTAGAACATTACATAGGAAATCAGTATACATTGCGCCATTTAGATTGCCATCGATAAAATGGGGGCCAATTATCCTTCCTCCCATAATGCCGCGCCATACATTAGTCCGCCAAGATCGCTGATGTTCCACTTGTCGCAGCCGTCGTGGATTTTCCGTTGCCCAGTAGTGCATATTAGGCCGGTTTACGTTACCGCTGTTGGTGAATGACACTCATAGAACGCGTGCAAAAAATCTGTCATCGTCCCGTAATAACCCTTGTGCCCAGTGGCTGAACTGTGCACGACGTTGAAAGTCGCCGCCACGCAATTCCTGGTGCATAGAAATATGGGACGGGTGCAATCGGTGTTGATGTAGCATTCTCAACACCGACGTTTTTGAGATTCCCGATTCTCGCGCGATTTGTCTGCTACTGAAGTGCGGATTAAGAGGGACAGCAGCTAAAACACCTACTTGGGCATCATAATTTGTTGGAGGTCGTGGTTGACGTTTCACATGTGGCTGAACACTTGCTGTTTCCTTAGATAACGTTAATATCCGGCGAACGGTCAGAACACTTGGATGATGTCGTCCAGGATCCCGAGCAGCATACGTAGTACACGCCCGTTGGGCATTTTGATCACAATAGCCATACATCAACACGACATCGACCTTTTCCGTAATTGGTAAACTGTCCATTTTAACACGGGTAATGTATCACGAAGCAAATACCGTCCGCACTGGTGGAAGGTTACGTGATACCAAGTACTGATACGTTTGTGACTATTACGGCGCCATCTATCACAAAGCGAAAAAAGTGGTCCAACTAAAACATTCATATTTCTTTACGTAATACACAAATATGTAATAAAAATCGGGGTTCCTATTTCAAAAATCTCAGTTGATATCCGTTTGACCCATGGCAGCGCCATCTAGCGGGCCAACCATAGCGCCATCTGGTTTACCTCTTCAAGCTAGACGAGTTTCGTGCTTTGTAGTTTTTTCGTTTGATGCTTATTTCGTGAGATATTTGGCCCGGTCACTATCAATGAACCACCCTGTATACGGTCCAGTCAAATTAATGCTGCCATCTGTCGAAAGCCGGAATAACCACCTTTTGTAGCGCGGAGGTGCTGGAAGAGAGCCAGGGAGGTTCTGGAAGGCACGGACAGGGATGCGGAACCATGCGGACTCCAATGCCGAGGCCAGCTGCGTCAGGCTTCGTGTTTGAAGATCCATGGCGGTTGTATTGATCCACTGTGTCTTCCACAAAAGAAATGCCACAAAAACTTTCTCGAGACCATAATGGTCCCCCGTACAGCTTGGACCATTCTGAAGATTTTTGCAGGTACTGTACACGTGAAAGGCCATCAGTCCGACGGAGCACAAAACCTGATTCTTCTGAAATGCCCACTTGTCGGCAGTCGGTGGACCTCCAGTTGCAGTGCTGACGTCGAAATTTCAACCTTTATAGCAATGGACGGCAGTCAGCATGGGTGCATGAACCAGGCGCTGACGAGGCCCATATGCAGCAACTACCTCTGAACAGTCGTTGAAGATACACTGTCGTTAGTCCCCTGGTTCATCTGGGAGGTCAGTTGCTCGACAGTTGCACGTCTACACGCTAGTACACATCTCCGCAGCCTTTGTTCACTCCTGTCATGTATGGTGGACCGCAGTTGCCTCGGCGCCGGTTTTGAATAGCGCCACTTTGTCAAGCACGGTATGCTTTAACTACGGCACCACGTGAACTGTGTTTACAAACGTAGCCGTTTCAGACATGCGTCCACCCTTGGCCCGCAAGGGAATAATCATGCCCTTTTGGACGTCAGAAAAACTGTTCTGTTTCCACATTACAACGACTGCACTGTTTTCATCGTCCCACAAAACGTTTCGTCTGTCCTCCACTGTTTCCCCCTGCTGTCTGTGAGTCGTTATTCTACGTTCAGGTCGAACTTAGCCTGTGGTCTCATTATCGCTACTGGACCGTGTAATTCCCTTCTGGAGACATGTTGTGGGCTCTTAACCATCATCAGAGAAAAACAGGTCGACATGTCATTTAAAGTTCAAACTTGTGCACAATCGGGCCATTCTTCTTCACTGAGGCTACCATCACATCTGCAGTGTATATGGACATGTTGCAGCTATATGCTGTTCCTCAGCTGCTTCAGTATCACCCCGATGTCTTGTATCAGCAAGACGGTGCACCGCCTCATTGGGGTTTGGACGTCCTTGCCTATCTCGATATGACCTTTCCTGGGCGATGGATTCGTCGTGATGGGCCAACGGTTAGGCCTCCACGCTGTCCTGACATAACCCCATTAGACTTCTTTTTATGCGATTATGTCAAGGGCGAGGTCTACCGAACACGTGTACCAGATCTTGAAACCCTGCGGCGACGGATAACCACAGTCGTTGAATCGATCCCTGCAGAGATGATGGCTAATGTGTGGACGAAACTGAATATCGCCTAGATGTGCTACGTGCTACCAAGGGTGCTCATATGGAAGTTTACTGATGTGTGAAAAAAACAGTTTGTAAACAATTAGACACCAGTTTCATATTTGTATCTTACTTCTAACCTGAGTTATCAATTTATGTAATCAGGGAAAGACTTTTCGGACACCCTGTATATTTCAGGAGGAGATTGTGCTAGATGCGAATGGCGGTAGATGGCTTTGAAGCTCCACATAGACCCACCGGACATGCTGCGTGCAGTGCGATTTCTAGTGAGACGCTCGTGATGATTATGTTTCCATAGAGCGCTTGACGCTGTTAAATGTGATTTATTCCAAATATTTGTTCATAAACCAGTTACAGTAAAGCGAAACCTGTCATAGAACTTTTGTAGTCAACATTTTCGTTCAAAATCTCACATTTACAAGAAATCTAGTTTTTACTATGGGGTAGTGAATAATTTGTATGATACAGTTTCCTCGGATGATAACGAGAGTGGAAACATTTCGGAAGTGTTTGCTACTGTAATAAATCTGAGTTTACAATAGTGACGGACGATCACAACTGTAAGGACGTGTTTCCTGATGTTTGTAATATTATATTAATGTATTGGCTTGGTTCAAATGGCTCTGAGCACTATGGGACTTAACATCTGCGGTCATCAGTCCCCTAGAACTTTGAACTACTTAAACCTAACCAACCTAAGGACATCACACACATCCATGCCCGAGGCAGTATTCGAACCTGCGACCGTAGCAGTCGCGCGGTTCCGGACTGAGCGCCTAGAACCGCTAGACCACCGCGGCCGGCATTAATGTACTAGGTTAGTGCATAATGTCTTAGTGTTTTTGTTTTGGACGTTGGTATGCCGATTGCTATGGGTTAATTTATCAATTGTGATTTTACATTTTTAGTTATCTGTTGCTATTTGAGTGTACATATTGTCATTTTGCCATTTGGAAGTAGTGAGTGGAGCTGTGGACGCTAGAAGAGGGAGTGCCAAGTGGAGAAATAGGAACAAACGGCTCTGAGCACTATGGGACTTAACATATGAGGTCATCAGACTTATATCTTTTTTACTTTACTTTGCTTTACTTTACATGTGGCAACAGCCTTATCGACCATACGCGTGCTGTATGAGCCTCTTCCACTTCTGCCTGTCCAATGCGCTGTTTCTCCAGTTGCTGTTGCTGTTCATCCTAGTTGTGTCCTCCCGAATGTTATCTCGCCATCTGATTCTGGGTCTCCCTCTTCCTCTCGTTCCGTCTATTGTTCTGCTGAATGTCATTCTAGGTAGTCTGTTCTCTGTCATTCTTGCTATATGGCCTGCCCAATTCAACCTTCTCCTCGAGCACTTCGACGATGTTACGGTGTTTGTACAGCCTTCTTAATTCTTCATTTCTTCCTATTCTCCATTCCATGTTATTTTCGTCGTATACAGGTTCAAAAATTTTCCTTAGTACTTTTCTTTCGAATATTAACCGTTTTTCTTCATCTTTCTTTCTAAATATTAATGTTTCACATCCATATGACAACACAGGTATAATGGTCGATTGATATAAGCGGATTCTGAAGTTAGTGCTAAGTGATCTTTTTCTTAGAATTTTGATGAAACTAAAAAGTATCTTGTTTGCTGCTGATAAACGGGCATCTATTTCTATATCTGTTCTGTTGTTATTACGAAAAAGACTTCTTAGGTACTTGAAGTGGTCAACAGTCTTGAAACTGAATCCATCTACAGTCAGAGGTTCATCTTTTCTGATTTTCTTACTTATGGACAGGTATTCTGTCTTTTCTTCATTAACATGTAATCCTGTTTTCTCAGCAATTTTGCATCATTCTGATTAATTCTCTTTTGGAACTACTTGTTAGTGCCATATCATCTGCCTAGGCAAGTCTTGTAATGTTCGCCCGCATCTCGTGGTCGTGCGGTAGCGTTCTCGCTTCCCACGCCCGGGTTCCCGGGTTCGATTCCCGGCGGGGTTTGGGATTTTCTCTACCTCGTGACGGCTGGGTGTTGTGTGCTGTCCTTAGGTTAGTTAGGTTTAAGTAGTTCTAAGTTCTAGGGGACTTATGACCACAGAAGTTGAGTCCCATAGTGCTCAGAGCCATTTGAACCATTTTTTTCTTGTAATGTTCACATCCTGTAGCTGGATCCCTTGTGGACTGGTTTTATAAAATTCTCTATCGATCTTTTCTAGGACAAGGTTAAATAAAATAGGTGAAATGGCACCCCCTTGTCTCAGTGCAGTGTACACCTTAAAATCTTCAGTTCCTCCTACCGCTGTCTTTATGCGACATAAAGTTTCGTCTATACATATTTTAACTAATCTGATTAATTTTGATGGTATTTTAAATTCCTTCATTATATTTAGGAGTGTCTGTCGGTGTATGCTATCTCAGGCCTTTTTAAAATCTACGAATAATATGTGGACATCTACATATTACTTATTATTATTATTATTATTATTATTATATTATATTATATTATTATTATTATTATTATTATTATTACATATACTTGGAACTACTTAAACCTAACTATCGTAAGGACATCTCACACATCCATGCCCGGGACAGCAAACCACAACCGCAGCAGCAGCGCGGTTCTGGACTCAAGCGCCTAGAACCACTCGGTCAAAACGGCCGGCGAAATCTGAACATTTAAGGCACGTTCTTCTGCTTGAGTTGGATAGATGGGTGACAGCAGCGGAGACAGCCAGATAGTTTTGCGCCGTGTATGGGGATAACGCCACTGGACAGAACACTGCGAGAAAATGGTTTTATTGTTGTAAAGAGGATCGTTTCGACGTTAGCGACTTCGTCCTTCAAGAAGACCTTCAGGATTTGTTGAAGATTGTTTAAAGACATTCATTCACAATGATCCACGTTAGTGTCCTCAAGCACTGGCAAATGTGTTTGAGTATTCCACCATCGCGCGACATATGCATGCAACGGCGAAGTTTCACAAATCGGTTGTGTGGGATCCGCACGCTCTTAGCAACATTAAAAAAACTCAGTGTTTATACACTACTGGCCATTAAAATTGCTACACCACGAAGATAACGTGCTACAGACGCGAAATTTAACCGACACGAAGAAGATGCTGTGACATGCAAATGATTAGCTTTTCAGAGCATTCACACAAGGTTGGCGCCGGTGGCGACACCTACAACGTGCTGACATGAGGAAAGTTTTGAACCGATTTCTCATACACAAACAGCAGTTGACCGGCGTTGTTGTGATGCCTCGTGTAAATGGGGGAAATGCGTACCATCACGTTTCCAGCTCTGATAAAGATCGGATTGTAGCCTATCGCGATTGCGGTTTATCGAATCGTGACATTGCTGCTCGCGTTGGTCGAGATCCAATGACTGTTAGCAGAATATGGAATCGGTGGGTTCAGGCGGGTAATACGGAACGCCGTGCTGGATCCCAACGGCCTCTTATCACTAGCAGTCGAGATGACAGACATCTTAACCGCATGCCTGTAACGGATCGTGCAGCCACGTCTCGATCCCTGAGTCAACAGATGTGGACGTTTGCAACACAACAACCATTTGCACGAACAGTCAGACGACGTTTTCAGCAGTATGGACTATCAGCTCGGAGACCATGGCTGCGGTTACCATTGACGCTACATCACAGACAGGAGCGCCTGCGATGGTGTACTCAACGACGAACCTGGGTGCACGAATGGCAAAACTTCATTTCTTCGGATGAATCCAGGTTCTGTTTACGGTCGCATCCGTGTTTGGCGACATCGCGGTGAACGCGCATTGGAAGCGTGTATTCGTCATCGCCTTACTGGCGTATCACCCGGCGTGATGGTATGGGGTACCATTGGTTACGCGTCTCGGTCACCTCTTGATCGCATGGACGGCACTATAAACAGTGGACGTTACATTTCAGATGTGTTACGACCCGTGGCTCTACCCTTCATTCGATCCCTGCGAAACCCTACATTTCAGCAGGATAATGCACGACCGCATGTTGCAGGTCCTGTACGGGCCTTTCTGGATACAGAAAATGTTTGACTGCTGCCCTGGCCAGCACATTCTCCAGATCTCTCACCAACTGAAATCGTCTGGTCAATGGTGGCCGAGCAACTGGCTCGACACAATACGCCAGTCACTACTCTTGATGAACTGTGGTATCGTGTTGAAGCTGCATGGGCAGCTGTACCTGTGCACGCCATCCAAGCTCTGTTTGACTCAATGCCCAGGCGTATCAAGGCCGTGGTTGTTCTGGGTACTGATTTCTCAGGATCTATGCACCCAAATTGCGTGAAAATGTAATCACATGTCAGTTCTAGTATATTTGTCCAATGAATACCCGTTTATCATCTACATTTCTTCTTGGTGTAGCAATTTTAATGGCTAGTAGTGCATGTGCATCTCTGCTAGCTCGTGTTCAGTTGGCTCGTGAACAACACCGACCTTTCGTATTCTGTATCGTTACTGGTGACGCGAAATGGCGTCTTAATGCTAGCACGAGGAAATGGAGGGATTGGTAGAGCCCAAAAAAAGCAGAAACTCCCCGTACAAAGACCTGCGCGCATCCACATGCATCCGGTGGGACAGCGAAGGTGAGGTGTTCTACGAATTGCTTCCTCGAAGAGTAGCCATCACTACTGGGATTTGCTCTGAATAACCAGGACGTGTTGCAGACGCAATCCAAGAATAATGACGAGTATGACTGCGGGAAATGATGCTATTCCATGATGACTCCCGCCCACATTCTGCTAGAGCGACAGGATTTGCGTTGGAAAGTCATTCCACGCCCATTTTATTTACCCAAAGCTGGGTAAAACGTTTTCCACTCTCCATCGAACAACTTTCCTTCTGTATGTAAACGTAGAGTTCAAAATAATGCTTCAAATGGCTCTGAGCACTATGGGACTTAACATCGTAGGTCATCAGTCCCCTAGAACAGAACTACTTAAACCTAACTAACATAAGGACAGTACACATACCCATGCCCGAGGCAGGATTCGAAACTGCGACCGTAGCGGTCGCGCGGTTCCAGACAAGCGCCTAGAGCCGCTCGGCCACACCGGCCGGCTCGACAAGTTCCTCGCCCTAAAAGCACGTGATTTCTATAGTCGTAGAATCGAAAAGTTACCTCAGCAGACTGTTGTAAGTACTGAAGGAGAATATATTATTATTGATGACTAAAGTCTGTTATGTGTATCTGTTGATGCACCAACACTTCGGAGTCTTACAACAGAACTTATTTACGCGCCTGATGTTTTCTCCATAGGAAGCTAAGTCAGTTGTGTCCACAGGTCTTTGCCGCATACTCTTCCTCTTCTCCAGCTGATACAGTAGACTCGATTGTTGTTCCTACTGCCGCTGCTATAGCTTCAGCACCCCGAATGTCATCGAGGCTCACTTCTCTCGTCTTCGAAGGACGGCATTCCCCGAGGAACAAATGCCTTCTCGTTTTTGCTCAAATCGCTTATAGTCGTCTACTCTTGCGGCACAGTTTGTATGTTGTGTCGCAGTGTTATCCTTATCATGATCACTAATTGTGTCCGCATCCGGTAGCTGAGTGATGCCGGCACGGTAGCTCAGCATGTTCGGTAAGAGGGTTAGCTGCCCTCTGTAATAAAAAAAAAAAAACAAAAAAACAAAAAAAACGGAGTTAATCGATCAACAACGAAGTTAAACGGATGTCTTACGACGTCCGGAGCAGATGTAACGAACGAAAGCGAACAAAACGAGATTTAAAAAAAGTCGTCAGCGCGAGAGAATGTCAATCCTCAGGGCTCGTGTTCGATTCCCGGCTGAGTCGGAGATTTTTTTCCGCGCTAATCATCATCATGTCATCCCCATCGACGCGCAAGTCGCCGAAGTGGCATCAAATCTAAAGACTTCCACCCGGCGAACGGTCTACCCGACGGGAGGCCCTAGTAACACCACATTTCCATTTATTTATCACTAGTCGTTCCGTCGTCGAGGACTTTCCATTCTGTTATCGTCGTCGATATGATATTTATTGCTAGGGTAAAGCCTGTATTTGTTTTCGCCGAATTAACCTGGGTTACGGCGTATAGTGGCTCATTGATAACTTATGAATGAACAGATGTTGCCCATCTCATTAAAATCCTACTGAGTGCGGATGCGTCATCTTACAAAATACTGAAATATACAATTGTTTTGCAGCGCCCATCCTGATTGGCCTGGCGAAAATCGCTACAACCCGCTGAAGCATCTGTTTGTTTTAGTATTTTATCTCTATTACTGGATGGCTCAGCAGTACACCTGGAAAGATATTAATGAAACTGATACCGCTCGCTGCAGCCTATATACTTACATTCGAAGTAGTTTAGTTTCACACGATTTCATCTGTTCCTACAGCAGTGACTTTCCGTCTCCAGGAAGGTCATAATCTGCGAAAGTATACTGCAATGCAAAAGAAGTTAGTGGCTCAGAAGACATGATGTACTGACAAACTAACTTCGTGCACGTGCACGCCATCGGCGGGCATGTTAATGATTAGAGCCGTAATTCACTGTGACAGGTAGAAGGACCACCAAAATACATTGGTTTAGTTTGCGTTCAGCGTTGTTACTAGGCTAGGATATGTAAGGGGCGTGAACAGAGTCGAGTGTTGAGTGATTACTGTGAACGACACGCGGATCCCGCACGCAAATGTCAGACAGCATTAGCACCATCTAATAAACTTTTTTTTTTGTCATCAGTCTACTGACTGGTTTGATGCGGCCCGCTACGAATACCTTTCCTGTGCTAACCTCTTCATCTCAGAGTAGCACTTGCAACCTATGTCCTCAATTATTTGCTTGACGTATTCCAATCTCTGTCTTCCTCTACAGTTTTTGCCCTCTACAGCTCCCTCTAGTACCATGGAAGTCATTCCCTCATGTCTTAGCAGATGTCCTATCATCCTGTCCCTTCTCCTTATCAGTGTTTTCCACATATTCCTTTCCTCTCCGATTCTGCGTAGAACCTCCTCATTCCTTACCTTATCAGTCCACCTAATTTTCAACATTCGTCTATAGCACCACATCTCAAATGCTTCGATTCTCTTCTGTTCCGGTTTTCCCACAGTCCATGTTTCACTACCATACAATGCTGTACTCCAGACGTACATCCTCAGAAATTTCTTCCTCAAATTAACGCCGGTATTTGATATTAGTAGACTTCTCTTGGCCAGAAATGCCTTTTTTGCCAAAGCGAGTCTGCTTTTGATGTCCTCCTTGCTCCGTCCGTCATTGGTTATTTTACTGCCTAGGTAGCAGAATTCCTTAACTTCATTGACTTCGTGACCATCAATCCTGATGTTAAGTTTCTCGCTGTTCTCATTTCTACTACTTCTCATTACCTTCGTCTTTGTCCGATTTACTCTCAAACCATACTGTGTACTCATTAGACTGTTCATTCCGTTCAGCAGATCATTTAATTCTTCTTCACTTTCACTCAGGATAGCAATGTCATCAGCGAATCGTATCATTGATATCCTTTCACCTTGTATTTTAATTCCACTCCTGAACCTTTCTTTTATTTCCATCATTGCTTCCTCGATGTACAGATTGAAGAGAAGGGGCGAAAGACTACAGACTTGTCTTACACCCTCTTGGTTGTTGTACATATTGTATATGACCCGTCTGTCCCTATAGCTTACCCCTATTTTTTTCAGAATCTCGAACAGCTTGCACCATTTTATATTGTCGAACGCTTTTTCCAGGTCGACAAATCCTATGAAAGTGTCTTGATTTTTCTTTAGCCTTGCTTCCATTAATAGCCGTAACGTCAGAATTACCTCACTCGTCCCTTTACTTTCCCTAAAGCCAAACTGATCGTCACCTAGCGAATTCTCAATTTTCTTTTCCATTCTTCTGTATATTATTCTTGTAAGCAGCTTCGATGCATGAGCTGTTAAGCTGATTGTGCGATAATTCTCGCACTTGTCAGCTCTTGCCGTCTTCGGAATTGTGTGGATGATGCTTTTCCGAAAGTCAGATGGTATACCGCCAGACTCATATTCTACACACCAACGTGAATAGTCGTCTAGTTGCCACTTCCCCAAATGATTTTAGAAATTCAGATGTAATGTTATTTATCCCTTCTGCCTCATTTGACCGTAAGTCCTCCAAAGTTCTTTTAAACTCCGATTCTAATACTGGATTCCCTATGTCTTCTAAATCGACCCTGTTTCTTCTTCTATCAAATCAGACAAATCTTCACCCTCATAGAGGCTTTCAATGTATTCTTTCAACCTATCTGCTCTCTCCTCTCCATTTAACAGTGGAATTCCCGTTGCACTCTTAATGTTACCACCGTTGCTTTTAATCTCACAATAGGTGGTTTTGACTTTCCTGTATGCTGAGTCTGTCCTTCCGACAATCATATCTTTTTCGATGTCTTCACATTTTTCCTGCAGCCATTTCGTCTTAGCTTCCCTGCGCTTCCTATTTATTTCATTCCTCAGCGACTTGTATTTCTGTATTCCTGATTTTCCCGGAACATGTTTGTACTTCCTCCTTTCATCAATCAACTGAAGTAATTCTTCTGTTACCCATGGTTTCTTCGCAGCTACCTTCTTTGTACCTATGTTTTCCTTCCCAACTTCTGTGATGGCCCTTTTTAGAGATGTCCATTCCTCTTCAACTGTACTGCCTACTGCGCTATTCCTTATTGCTGTATCTATAGCGTTAGAGAACTTCAAACCTATCTCGTCATTCCTTAGTACTTCCGTATCCCACTTCTTTGCGTATTGATTCTTCCTGACTAATGTCTTGATCTTCAGCCTACTCTTCATCACTACTATATTGTGATCTGAGTCGATATCTGCTCCTGGGTACGCCTTACAATCCAGTATCTGGTTTCGGAATCTCTGTCTGACCATGATGTAATCTAATTGAAATCTTCCCGTATCTCCCAACCTTATTCAATTATACCTCCTCGTCTTGTGATTCTTGAACAGGGTATTCGCTATTACTAGCTGAAACTTGTCACAAAACTCAATTAGTCTTTCTCCTCTTTCATTCCTTGTCCCAAGCCCATATTCTCCTGTAACCTTTTCTTCTACTCCTTCTCCTACAATTGCATTCCAGTCGCCCATGACTATTAGATTTTCGTCCCCCTTTACATACTGCATTACCCTTTCAATATCCTCATACACTTTCTCTATCGGTTCATCTTCAGCTTGCGACGTCGGCATGTATACCTGAACTATCGTTGTCGGTGTTGGTCTGCTGTCGATTCTGATTAGAACAATCCGGTCACTGAACTGTTCACAGTAACACACCCTCTGCCCTACCTTCCTATTCATAACGAATCCTACACCTGTTATACCATTTTCTGCTGCTGTTGATATTACCCGATACTCATCTGACCAGAAATCCTTGTCTTCCTTCCACTTCACTTCACTGACCCCTACTATATCTAGATTGAGCCTTTGCATTTCCCTTTTCAGATTTTCTAGTTTGCCAACCACCTTCAAGCTTCTGACATTCCACGCCCCGACTCGTAGAACGTTATCCTTTCGTTGATTATTCAATCTTTTTCTCATGGTAACCTCCCCCTTGGCAGTCCCCTCCCGGAGATCCGAATGGGGGACTATTCCAGAATCTTTTGCCAATGGAGAGATCATCATGACACTTCTTCAATTACAGGCCACATGTCCTGTGGACACACGTTACGTGTCTTTAATGCAGTGGTTTCCATTGCCTTCTGCATCCTCATGTCGTTGATCATTACTGATTCTTCCGCCTTTAGGGGCAATTTCCCACCCCTAGGACAAGAGAGTGCCCTATCCGCTCCTCCGCCGTCTTTGACAAGGCCGTTGGCAGAATGAGGCTGCCTTCTTATGCCGGAAGTCTTCGGCTGCCAATGCTGATTATTTTATCAAAATTTGGGCAGTGGCGGGGATCGAACCCGGGACCGAAGACGTTTTGATTATGAATCAAAAACGCTACTTCTAGACCACTAAGTAAGCTAAAGTCCGCCAGAACCGGCCATGAAGACCAAACGGTACCTTCCGGCCACCGTGTCATCCTCAGCCCACAGGCGTCACCGGATGCGGATATGGAGGAGCATGTGGTCAGCACACCGCACTCTCGGCCGTAAGTCAGTTTCCGAGACCGGAGTCGCTACTTCTCAATCAAGTAGCTCCTCAGTTTGCCTCAGAAGGGTTGAGTGCACCCCACTTGCCAAAAGCGCTCTGCACTGGATGGTCACCCATCCAAGTGCTATCCCAGCCCGACAGCGTTAACTACGGTGATCTGACGGGAACCGGTGTTAACACTGCGGCAAGGCCGTTGGCTATTATCACCACCTGATAGAATTTGAAAGTGGCCTCGTTGTAGGCCGGCTGGTCGAATCATGTATCTGAAGAATTCTGACGTGACAGTGGCCCGATGTTGGACTACATGGCAACCTGGGAGTCCTCTTATTGAGCAACAAGCACGTCGTATCCCCTGCACATCTGAGCCTATCGTCCGAGATCAAGTGATGAACTCCTTAAATCATTCTAATCATCCTGCACCATTGGTTGGCGGCTGGCAGCAGCTTACCGCCCCACACGTAGTCTAAAGTCGAAACCTCTAAAGAAATTGGTGCGCTTTGAGCAGTGCTATGTCCGGGAAGCATGGACCATGAATGAATGGCTTCAGATGACAGAGGAAAAAAATTGCTGCAAAGGTTTACAGAGTCTATTCAGATATATACGATGATGAAGTACTTAGCCTATAAATTATATTATTTGAATAAACTCTGGTTCTCATGATAAACCGTACCATAAAAATACACGTTTTTCTTTGTTTTACTTATTTACCCACATTAGCGTGTAGTAAATAGTACTCAATTTGGCCTGTGACTCAATATGGCCTAGTGCCTTTGTCTTGGTAACTGTGACAGGAATCCGACAGACAGCACTTCATGCACATTTGGCAAACTACGTTAACTATCTCTCCTTCTCACAGAGAGCGGGCTGACTATCAGCCATTTCGCGTGTGAGCTTTTGTTGTTTGCCATTCTGTCATTCCTTTGTGCAGGTAAACTTCTTGTGTTAGTCATTCGCTACAATTTTTCTACAAACGTGGTACTGTATCAGTTACTTCAGACAACTGTCCTGTTTGTGCATTTTTGTCACAGAAAGCTTGAGTTCTTTATAGAACTCTTGTGTTAATAACCCGACCATGTCTGCTGCATATGAGGTAAATACTGTCGAGAAGAGCAAAGACTGGTATATTTTGGAAAACAACTTGGACGACAAGATAAATGTTGGGTCCCGTACAACGTTTGCAAAACTTGCGTGGAGTCACATCGATATCGGAGTCATGGAGGACGAAAAGTGCTTCCGTTCGGAATACCGATTACATGGAGCCAAGAAACCACCTCGATGATTGCTACTTTTGTGCTGTGAATGTAAAAGGTATGACTCGATACAAAAGCTCTCTTGGGTTTATTTAAACATACAATGCGCTAAGCGACCAATCTTGCATAGTGAATATTTGCCAATACCAGAATTTACTTAAAAAAAAGTTCAAATGTGTGTGAAATCTTATGGGACTTAACTGCTAAGGTCATCAGTCCCTAAGCTTACACACTACTTAACCTAAATTATCCTAGCGACAAATACACACACCCATGCCCGAGGGAGGACTCGAACCTCCGCCGGGACCAGCTGCACAGTCCATGACTGTAGCGCCTTAGAACGCACGGCTAATCCCGCGCGGCGTATTTACTTCTTTATGAGACGATTACTGTGATGATATCGAAACGTCAGAGCAAAAACAACAGAGAGAGTGAATCCGAAGAACACAGTCCTATACTGCATGGTTTTTCTCAGGGCAAGCTAAACGACTTGATTCGAGATTGAAATTTATCTAAGAATCAGCTGAGCTTTCTGTGTCAACACTACAAGAAAAGCATTGCCTTCAGCCTAGCGTATCAATAACATCCTATTGAACCAGAGAGCGCGACATTCTTCCATATTTTAACGAGACGAGTGATATCATATACTGTATCGATATTTACGGGCTTTTAAATTTAATAGCTCTTCCAGTATACCAACCAAAAGACTGGCGACTATTCCTAGATAGCTCAATTTTTTTTATGTGTGTTACCGCATAACGGAAATAAATTAGCTACGATACCGATAGCTCATTGAACTATTTTTGAGGAAGAGTACTAAAATGTTAAAATTGTTTAAAGACAATGTCATTTGATCATGATTAAAAAATTTTGAATTTTTTATTGGGTCAGTGAATTAGATACTCTAAATGTCCTGTTTTCTTTATCTGTGGGACGTCGTGCAAAAAAAGGACATTGGAGCAGGAAAGACTTGCCGCCGATAATGAACCCGACTATAAGGTAGAAAAATATGACATCTTTCATGAACCGTTGGTCAGTCAGGAAAAAAGCATTCTTTCGCCATTACATTTTAAAATTGGGCTTATAAAACAGTTTGTTAAAGCTTTAGATAGGAATGACGATTGCTTCAAATATATCTGCCAATCATTTCCTGGCCTCAGTGTAGAGAAAAAGCAAGAATTTTTGATTGGCCACGAATCTGTACTGTTATAAACAAGAGTGATCTCACAAACCGCAAGACTCAAGTTGAATTGGAAGCATGGACAGGGTTTGTATCAGTTGTCAAAAGTTTTTAGGGAATCACAAAACTGGCGAATATTCCGAAATAGTCGACGAAATGCTTCAGAATTTCCAAAAACTAGGATCTAATTTGACTGTCAAACTACTTCGTTTGCACAGCCACTTAGATAAATTTCCTGACAACTTGGTCGATTACAGGGGAGAACAAGGGGAACGGTCCCACCGTGACATCAAGATTATGGAGGAAAGATATCAAGGCCAGTGGGGTCGCCATATGATGAAGAGCTACTGCTGGAACTCGCAGGAGACCGTCAGGACCAAAAACACCGAAGAAAATCCCATACAAAACATTTTTCTTAATTATTGTTGATATGTTTTTGTTGTTGTAGTTAATTTCGTTATTCTTTGTATCATTTTTAGCACTTTGTTTGTTAGGATTAATATGATAGCTTTAAAATAAATATTTTTAAAAATATCCTCCTCTTTTTTGTAATTTAATTTCCTGTGTAAATGGAAATGGAAATGCCGTGTGGCTAGGGCCTCCCGTCGGGTAGACCGTTCGCCTCGAGCAAGTCTTTCGAGATGACGCCACTTCGGCGACTTGCGTGTCGATGGGGATGAAATGATGATGATAAGAACAACACAACACCCAGTCCCTGAGTGGAGAAAACCTCCGACCCAGCCGGGAATTGAACCCGGGCCCTTAAGTATGACATGGCGCCGCACTGACTGCTCAGCTACCAGGGGCGGACCCTGTATAAATGCATTGCCTTTATCTAAAAAAGTAGAGTCAGTTCAACAAAGACGTTATTATTTTCGTATTAAGCAGACCAGAATTACCTGAAATTGGTTAACAAATCCCGTGTTACAGAATTACTGATACCCTGTGTTATGTTTAACGACGAGTCACGGTTGAACACCACCACAGATGACGATCGTCGGGGAGTCATGAGGAGAGGTCCATTCATCCAGTCCGCAGCTCGTGGTCGTGCGGTAGCGTTAACGCTTCCCACGCCCGGGTTCCCGGGTTCGATTCCCGGAGGGGTCAGGGATTTTCTCTGCCTCGTGATGACTGGTTGTTGTGTGATGTCCTTAGGTTACTTAGGTTTAAGTAGTTCTAAGTTCTAGGGGACTGATGACCATAGATGTTAAGTCCCATAGTGCTCAGAGCCATATGAACCATCCATTCTTCCAGTGTTTGAAGAGGCACATCACGGTGTAGGGAACCGTCGCCTATGATTTCAGGTCAGGGTTGGTGGTGACTGAGGAAACTCTGGTGGTAAAACAGAATGTCACGGTTATCTTGCCTCCTCATGTTTTGTCACTCTTCCGATAGTATTGTGGTGCCATTTTTTCACCAGGAGAGATGGCAGGTGTCTGTATGAACCTACTGTGTGATGTCTGAAGTACTCCCTTGAACAGCAAGATCACCAGGACTGTTCACAATACAACACGCACGGAATCACCTCGGATGTCAACTGTATCCCAGTCCCAATATCCTTGGAATGATGGACGCAACGGTTGTCAGCCAGGCTGACCTAGGAGAGAATACAAAAGTTTTATTGCAACCACTCCAGGCTGAAGGCGGTACTACTTAATAATGGCCGCGCGGGGTAGCCGCGCAGTTTGAGGCCCCTTGTCAGAGTTCGCGCCGCTCCCTCCGTCTGAGGTTCGAACCCTCCCTCCGGCATGGGTGTGTGTTGTCCTTAGCGTAAGTTAATTTAAGTTAGATTAATTAGTGTGTAAGCCTAGGGACCGATGACCTCAGCAGTTTGGACTTTACCACCACCACTTAACACTGGCAAGCGGACTCACACTGCCAAGTTCTTTGTAAATTTGACTCGGTTTTCCAGTCACCTGTTGACTGGAACGGACGTACGCACAGTGGCTATACAGCTCGCACCGGGACAGGTGGTCGCCGCGTCAGCTGCCCACGCGACATCGCGCCTTCTCGAGCGCCTCTGCTGTCACAAGGGCACCGGCTGGAGTGTCTTCCGCGCGGCCACTTACTCCACTCCTTCAGCATGTTTTATTCCTCCAGGGAGGGCGAGCTTCTAATATGTCGCCTTCCTCCAGGCCGTCGCCTCTTTCTTGTATGAATAAAACATGGCACGCTGAGAAATGGAACGTTACGTTCCGTCGAGGGGGAAATTTATTAATACTGACGCCCTCTTCCTCTCGGAGTGCGTCTAAATTCACGTCTGCAAATATATATAGCGTTCCGTCCGTCCCGGTCTCGGTCGCAGACACGCCTGTGCGAGCACCACGGGCGTCCCCTGCGACTGCGGGCGAGTAGTCGCTCAGTGGCTGCAAAGTGCAGACATTAAAGCGACGTCGTGTC
Organism: Schistocerca americana; assembly: GCF_021461395.2. Lineage (NCBI taxonomy): Eukaryota > Metazoa > Arthropoda > Insecta > Orthoptera > Acrididae > Schistocerca > Schistocerca americana. The sequence goes on along the minus strand of NC_060122.1, from coordinate 116,105,232 downwards.
CCAAAATTCCATCTAATTTACTGTCGAGCCAAGGGTTCGTCAAGCTAAATAAAGAAGCTTAAACAAGTTATAATATCTTCCTTTTAGCGGCGTAGCCAACGGACAGTAAAAAATTTTATTTACTACTTGTTATACATGTTCCGTGGGATCAAATTGAGGAGCAAGCCTCCGTGGTCATGGAACGAGTCAGTACCTGAAATTACAATGAAGAGCCAAAATAACTGGTACACCTGCCTAATATCGTGTAGCGCGAGCGCGCAGAAGCACCGCAACATGACGTGGCTCGACTAATGTCTGAAGTAGTGTTGAAGGGATAAGGCACCATGAATCCTGCAGGACTGTCCATAAATCCATAAGAGTATGTCTGGAGAGTTTGATGGCCAGAGGAAGTGTTTAGACTCGGAAGAGTGTACCTGGAGCCACTCTGCAGCAACTCTAGATGTGTGGGGTGTCGCTTTGTCCTGCTGGAATTGCCCAAGTGCGTCGGATTGCACGCTGGACGTGAATGGATGCAGGTGATCAGACAAGATCCTTACTTGCGTGTCACCTGTCAGAGTCGAATCAGGGGTCCCATATCACTCCAAATGCACGCGCCCCACACCATTTCCGAGCCTCCACCAGCTACAAAAGTCCCCTGCTGACATGCATGTTCCCTAGACTCATGAGGTTGTCTCGGTACACGTCCATCCGCTCGATACAATTTTAAACGAGACTCGTCCGACCAAGCAAGATGTTTCCAGTCATCAACAGTCCAGTGTCGGTGTTGACAGGCCCAGGTGACGCATAAACCTTTGTGTTATGCAGTCAACAAGGGTACACGAGTGGGTCTTCGGCTACGAAAGACCATATCGATGATGTCCCATTAAATGTTTCACACACTGACACTTGTTGATGGACCAGTACTGAAATCTGCAGCAATCTGCTGAAAGATTGCACTTCTGTCACGTTGAACAATTCTCTTCAGTCGTCGTTGCTCTCGTTCTTGCAGGATCTTTCTTTGGCCGCAGGTACATCAGAGATTTGATGTTTTACCGGATTCCTGATATTCACGGTACAGTCGTGAAATGGCCGTACGGGAAAAATACCACTTCATCGCTGCATCCAAGATGCTGTGTCCCATCGCTCGTGCGCCGACTACAACACCACGTTCAAACTCACATAAATCTTGATAACCTGCCATTGTAGCAGCAGTAACCGATCCAATAACTGCGCCAGACACTTGCCTTATATCATCGTTGTCGATCGCAGCTCTATATTGTACCTGTTCACATATCTCTGTATTTGAATACGCATCCCTACACCAGTTTCTTTGGCGCTTCAGTGTATAGTAGAAGGGTAATAATACTCGTACACAAAATGAAACGTATATGAATCTTATATAGACGACAAGCCATAAGTTTGAATAAATGTAAACAACATTGCAGTGTCCGCGCAGGATACGGTGACCGACGTCCAGTGACCAGTTTTCGTCCAAAGCGCAGGGCGAGTTCATTCATCTGTTCGCAATGGGAATCCGTCATTGTTAGTCCTTTTTTGACCGGTCGCCTACGACAAAATCGAGGCGCACACCCTCCTATCTTTCTTACACGATTTTACAGAAACTATTCGGTAAAAATATTTTATTGTTGCGTTGCTTATAAGTTTACATATCAGCTTCATGATCGCGTGTGCTTCATTTCGTTAATGGCCATCGCTGTTGTGATATTTGCATTTAAGTAAGACAATACGCAAAATTCGAAAAAGTTTGCAAATGAAAAATAAAGATAGCCATCATTTTGCGTTTGGCGCATATTACATAATACGTCGCTATGTATGAAATTTAGCTAACTTAGTAAATTTTTATTTATAATTCGTTAGAGGCCTCTAACTGTCACCAGTCCCGAGAAAACTGATTTGCGATCGCGCGCCAGCTACTAAGTCAGAGTTAACTATCCACAACATTTGTTAAATTTAATAATCGGTTTGAGATATCAAAATAAGATTTTGGCAAATGATAGCGTGAGGTCAGTCGCTTGACGGCGCGTTTCGGCGCGGGCCCGCCCGTTGCCGGCGTGCCGTAAGCCACGGAAACTCGCACTGGGGCGTATCGCTTCCAGTCAGGCGTGCCGCGGCAGTCCTCACAAGGGGAAGTGATGCGTCTCTCACAGCCTCTCCTTCCCAAGTGGCTCTTTCCGCCTTCCCGTGGTGCCAGACGTTAAGCTCGCCATTCTGCCTTGAGACAAAAGGGAGAGCTGCGACCCAACCCGATGCGAAAGCGAAGGGTGCGTGGCACAGGGGGAGCTGTGTCGAGGGACCAGACATCTGTCCCTTTCTGTTCGCAGGGTACAGACCAGCAGGTGCTCTGCATGCCGGCGACCTCGTTTGTCGGCGTGGGACCGCGGTGCGAGTCGGCAAGGGTGCTTCGCCGCGCCTCTGGGTAACCGGGGCGTGTTCTGCCAAACCCAGGAGGTGGTAACACCGCCTGGGCCAGGTTAGATGGGTCCAGACCGCCGAACGACTGGGTGACCGACCCACCACCTGAGTAGGAGTGGGTCCTTGGCCGAGAGGTGGAAGCTCGGGCTAGTAGGCGGCGAAGGACGAGAGGTGCATCCGCCTCTCCAGAGTGCGGGGTGCACTTGCCAAGGAGCGTCGCGTGAAATCGTCGATGACGGAGCCACCGATGGGGACCGGTGCGCTGGCAACGGCGCGCTGAACCCAGCAGTTCGAGAATGCCCTTGGCCTTGGGGCGAGGCCGGTGGGCGAGCTGCATTAGTCCCCCCCCCCCCCCCTCCATGCCAGAGGAGCCGGTCTGGGGCAAGAGACGGGCTCCCAACCTTTTTCACTCGTCAAATCAATCATGGCTGAACAAGACACGAGTGATCCAGAATGTGATTTTCACTCGGCAGCGGAGTGTGCGCTGATATGAAACTTCCTGGCAGATTAAAACTGTGTGCCCAACCGAGACTTGAACTCGGGACTTTTGCCTTTCGCGGGCAAGTGCTCTACCATCTGAGCTACCGAAGCACGACTCACGCCCCGTACTCACAGCTTTACTTCTGCCAGTACCTCGTCTTCTAAAGTAAAACTGTGAGTACTGGGCGTGAGTCGTGCTTCGGTAGCTCAGATAGTAGAGCATTTGCCCACGAAAGGTAAAGGTCCCGAGTTCGAGTCTCGGTCGGGCACACAGTTTTAATCTGCCAGGAAGTTTCATATCAGCGCACACTCCGCTGCAGAGTGAAAATCTCATTCTGGAAACATACCCCAGGCTGTGGCTAAGCCATGTCTCCGCAATATCCTTTCTTTCAGGAGTGCTAGTTCTGCAAGGTTTGCAGGAGAGCTTCTGTAAAGTTTGGATGGTAGCAGACGAGGTACTGGCAGAAGTAAAGCTGTGTGTACCAGGCGTGAGTCATGCTTTGGTAGCTCAGATGGTAGAGCACTTGCCCGCGAAAGGCAAAGGTCCCGAGTTCGAGTCTCGGTCGGGCACACAGTTTTAATCTGCCAGGAAGTTTCAAGAGACGAGTGATTCGAGTGTTCTCTCGAGGTGTTCGACACTTACTGTTCCCACCCCTGAAGAGGGCCTGGGCCAGAATGCAGAAAATGTTACTGAATGGCATACTAGAATTAACCAACTGCTAGATTCTAGTATAAAGAATGGCAAGATAAGCAATACAGCAGTACTCTCCATCAAAAAGGAACTCGCTGCTTGGGCTATCGCTAGTGCGAAGCTCGAGGGGCGACTAGAGGAACTAGAAAAAGAGAATGAACGATTGCGAAAACAGCCCACCAAAACGTGGGCAGGGATGGTCGCACAAGCGGCCACAAAAACACAAACAACCAAAGAGACCATTGAAAAGGTGTCCAAAAGGCCTGACATGGCAGTCTTCCTAAGACCGCTGCCAGGCCCGGACATCAAAAAGTTACAAGAACTTTTCACAACCACTGTAAATCCGGCAGCAGACAAGATAAAAATAAACAAGGTAAAGGCAACAAAAAATGTTGTAATAGTAGATGTTGCCACTGAAGAAGGCAGGGACAAGATACTTAATCACGACAAACTCAAAAAGGTCATTAAGTGTGAACCGCCCAAGAAGCAGAATCCCTTGGTGATCCTGTATGACGTGCCCACCACAATAAATGAGAATGATATTTATGAAACAATAAATCAACAGAATTTTGAGGACATGAGTCTCGATAATTTCAAAAAGCAATTCAAACTGCGTTTCGGAACTGGACCTAGAGAGCGCGATGTAGCGCATCATGTAGCTGAAGTCTCGGGGAGTATGTGGCGTAAGCCCACCACTATGAGCAGAATATACATGGGGTTCCACTCGATAAACGTAAGGGATTACCTCGTAGTTCCCCGGTGTCACAACTGTGGAGACCTTGACCACGTTCACAAACACTGTGAGCGAAAGCCGGCTTGCTCCAGGTGCGGCGCTGAAGATCATACTAGGAAATCTTGTGGCAAAACAGGGATATGTATCCCTTGTACAAGAAGAGGAAAAAGGAATTGTAATGCCACATACAGGGCACTAGAACAAAGACTTATTTCGAGGACTGATTATGGCTGAGTCCATATCAGGCAACAGGAAGCCTAAAAGAAAGTCTCCGAGTAAAAGGGTAAGGGATGCACTAAGGGCCAGCAGATTTAGGGAGTTCTTACAAGGAGCCACCAAAACTCAGACCAGAAAAGTAGACACAAAAGATGCTGGTGTACAAACGGACCCCTGCGGACAGATTAGTGCTCCCTCTTTCCTAAACCGGGGACTAAGGTCGCTTGAAGAGCTAGAACGACCAAAAGGGCGACCTGTGGCAAAACAATAAATGAAACCACCAGAGAAACAAAAAATACAAGTTAACACAATAAGCAGTACATCACCCGCTATAAACCCTCTCACACAAAAAGGTTTGGGCGTAGATCCCAAGAGGGTATACCCCAACCTAGAACACGCATTACAACTAGCGCGCCTGGAGGAGCCGGCGGTCCTCACCACAGCCCTGAGGCATGTGGTGCGTGTCGGTCATGAATACGGCAGAGACGTCACCTTCTCGGTAATGGAGGCTGTTGACAGAATACAGCTGATGACAATGAATCTCCCCACTGACTTCGCAGCCCTGCGTGACCTAGTCAAAAAAGTCTTTGAAAGGAGAAATGAGAAATTCGATCTTGACGAACTTTACAGTCAATCTGTCATTACAAACGGAAGACTAGCTCACGATTGGAGCAAGAATTGGCCTGAATCACACATTAGAACATATTACGCACGTGACCCATTTAAACGTAGGACAGATTGACTCACACAATAGTAAATTAGTCATGCAGGAACTCCGCAGGGTCGTGGAGGAGAGGAGTCTGGATGTGCTCTGTCTGCAGGAACCATACTCCCTGGCTGGGCGAATCCCATTCGCAGCAGCTAATTGGCAAGTCGTTCGCAGCGGAGCGGAACCCAGAGCAGCTATAATGATCATCAATAAAGCGATAAGAGCCACAGTCCTCTCTCAGTTCTGCGACGATCACTGCAACGTCGTGGAACTACAATCGCCAGCCAGAGTACTGTACACCATCAATATGTACTTCCAGTACGGCCGGGCAATAGATGAATTCTTAGACAAACTTACACAAATAACCACGGCGTTGCGGGGACGTCGATGCGTCATTACAGCAGACATAAATGTCTAGTCCCCCCAGTGGTTCAGCGGCACAAGAGACGACCGAGGAGAAAAGGCTGAGGAGACCATCATGACGTTACAGTTAATGGTCGCCAACAAGCAAGGAAATCCACCCACCTACGCAGGAGGTGGGGGCGAGGGCACAAACATTGACATCACATTGGTCACGCCCAATCTCGCCACTAAAGTAACCAATTGGATGGTCTGGGATCAAGTAACAACCAGTGATCATAACCTTATTACATTCTCATTGGGAGACGAGGAGTGCCGCTGGGACATGGGGTGGGAGACACAGTTAAACTACAACAGGGCTGACTGGGACCGCTTGTCAAGGGCGTGTGAAATACCGATATTGCCAGATGGTGACGAAAATGTCGAAGGATATGCTGAGGAACTGGTGAAAGCAGTTGTTAGGGCTGTAAAAGCTGCCGTACCAACCAGGAGGAGAGCCGTAGCGGCCCCTCCGTCACCATGGTCTACCGATGCGCCAGTCTGTAAGTAGGGCGAGGAGGTACTACCAGCGGAGTGTCGTCTGGGAGGAGAAGCAACGCTGGTTGCAAAGATACAGAGAGGCAAAGTGGCACTTCCAACAGGAGCTTAAGGCAGTAAGGCTACAGAGCTGGGAGAAGTATGTACAAACACAACTAGCTACGGACCCATGGGGCGTACCATACAAGTTAGTATGGGAAAAGATTAGGTCACCCATGGTGCTGTCCACCGTCAGGGATCAGGGCAGGATGATGGAAACCTGGCAGGAAACTGCTGGGGTCCTACTCCGTGTCCTGCTGCCAGACGATGGCGAGAATTATGACTCTGAGACACAGCAACAGATTCGGAGACAAGATCATGAGGAATACCAGAACAACAATATGGTATATCACTTCTCCGAAGAAGAAGTAGCAGCTCAGATAAATGCCCTCAAAAGAGGCAAGGCTCCTGGCCTGGACGGCATCACTGCGGAGGTGGTGCAATTCCTGGCCCCCCAGCTGGTAGCACCTCTCACAAAGTTATACAACGAGTGCTTGAGGCTCGGGAAATTCCTCCAAATTTGGAAAAAGGCCACAGTAGTAATAATCAAGAAAATCCCGGATAAAGACCCACAAGAAGCTAAGTCCTACAGGCCCATCTGTTTACTAGACACACTGGGGAAACTTTTTGAGAGGTTGCTGGCAGACAGACTGGCAGCACACCGAGTTTTGTGCGGGATGAGTGACAGACAGTTCGGCTTCAGGGCCGGGAGATTGGCGTCTGACGCCATCGCCCTGGCTGCAGAGGTCTGTGCTTCTACCCCACAGAAATACGTGGTCGGCATCATGGTGGACATCAGTGGCGCCTTTGACAACCTGTGGTGGCCCTCGCTCTTCTCCCGCTTGCGAGAGAAGGAGTGCCCGGGGTCGCTATATGGCTGTCTCAGGAGCTATTGTGAGAATAGGGAGGTTTGGCTATCGTCCCCTAGCGGGAGAATAAGTAAGAAGATCACCAAGGAGTGTCCACAGGGATCTGCCCTGGGGCCACTCTTTTGGGATATTAACATGGGAACCCCTTTTGGACAACCTACAGAACAGCGACGATGTGCTGGAGGGCATAGCCTACACGGACGACCTCCTCCTGCTGGTTGGCGGCCGTAGCCGCGAAGACTTAGAGCCGAAAATTGAGAGGGCTATATCAATCTTGAGTACATGGTGCCACATGACCAAAATGAAGATTTCACCAACCAAGTCTACGTACCTACTCCTAAAAGGACAACCAGTTAGGAATCCGACAGTAAGAATAGATGGCTCACCAGTTCCTCGACGCCATGACGCGCGATACTTGGGCGTAATCGTCGATGAGAGGTGGACTTATGCATCACATATTGACACCGTCACACAGAGGTCGTTAGAAACACTAAACAATTTAATAGCGATTGGTCACAAGCGATTCCACCTGCCACCAGAATTAATCAAACTATACCACAATAGCATACTGACATCAATTGTAGGATATGGGTCAGGAGTCTGGGCCCACAGACTCACGAGGGTTGTGCCTGCCATGGCTGTGAGAAGAGTGCAGCGGAACATGCTTCTCAGATCAGTAGAGGCAAACAGAACAACACCGGGAAGTGCGCTAACAGTACTAATGGGGCTCTGTCCGCTTGATATAAAAATCAGAGAGCAAGCAACATGGTACTGGGTTAAAAAGGGAAACAGGGATAAAATAGTTGATCTAATGGGGATTCATGTGGGAGACAAAATGGAAATTAAACGCAGGGGGGAAGAATTTTGGCAAGAACAATGGGACAACGAAGAAACCGGTCGCAGAACATACGAACTGCGGCCCAACATCAGGGAAAGACTGCAATTAAAACACTTTACACCGTCACGAGGACTGCTGCACTTCTTCACAGGTCATGGACCCTACCCGGCATACTTATGCCGGTTCGGGAAACGGGTTACACCAGCGTGTGACTGTGGGGCCACACCAGGCACCCCAGAACACATGGTGTATGAGTCCCACCTCTTCGACGACGTAGCGGCGCAATTACGTCATCAGCTACCCAACTACGACACGTATCACCTGCTCAGGCACGAGGACCATTTCTCAATCCTGAATAAATTGGCAAATGAGATATCACTTAAAGTGATAAAGGAATATCTTAGGAACAACGACTAAGACGTCATCACACCAAATCTGACTCCGCGCACCTGTCCTGTTCCGCTGGGGCGTGGACTTGGCCAGCCGCCTCACGGCTAGAATCTGGGATTAGGGGAGGGTGCGCCCAAAACTACCGATCTAGACACTCACCGATTTTGACACTAGGTTAAGCTAGGTTGCATGTAGGATAAGCTAGGATAACAACACTAGCATAGTACTGCAGCGATCAACAACTCCGGCCAGCCCGGTGCCAGGGGCACGTTCACCGGGATTAGCTCGGTGAACAGGGCCACTAACACAGGTTTGTACAACGCTGGCACATCTGTAACGCTACATGTAGACGTAGATTAGCATAAGTAGAATAAAATAACATAGAAAGACATAACAGTAGTGCCCATAGTGAGAGCAAAAGACAACTAACATAGAGTAAGCTGTAGTAGTAACACTAAATTGTATCAACTAGGACCCACTAATTGCATAAGGTGGTGGGTTGTAATGTATCATATATTGAAGAATAAAGAATTTTAAAAAAATGAAAGCACACAAAAATGAGAGTATTTTCCCTTATGGCTGTTACGCAAAACTTCATTATGTACAGCATTATTCCACTGCTACAGACCATTTCGATGAAATAATGTAATTTTTTTGGGCCTTCGATAATTGATGAACCGACAAATCATGTGGGTTTTCGAAAAACATAAGAGAAGACATTACACGTTTATTTTTGTGCCTAAGATGTGCGTATTCATGAACTATTGACCTTACTTTTCCTCAGTTCCTGCTTAATAAACCACCGTTTCAGAATTCTCTCGTATGCATCTACACATCATGTTAGTGAGGTGACATTTTGTGAACTACGCTGTGTATTGGCAAAAGAAGCAAATTTTAATATGACTAGATTACATTAGATTGGAACAATAATTGTTCCATTGATCATGAATACGACACTTCGTAATGATGTGGAACGTGTCAGGTTAATAAAAGGTGTCTATACAAGATATTACATTAGACAAAATATTACATGACACTCAATAATCTTTTTGTGGAGGTTGGGAAATTACCCACTTACTATATCCAAAACTCATCTAATGAGTAGAAGGAGTTGCCATTAAGAAATTCTTTTAATTTCTTTTTAAACGCTATATGGCTATCTGCCAGACTTTTGATGTATTAGGTAAGTGACCAAAGAGAAGTGAATGTTTTACTAAAAATTCGCCACTCATGACAATTCACTGAAAGCTACAATCGGTTAACAAGCCAGCAGAAAATAAATCGATGCCTTTATTGGATTTAAGTGGAATTCTTTTTAGATACTGACTCAAGCAGAGGTGATAGTAGATCTTTTTGAATGGTCACCACGCAAGTAAGGGCGTGGAGGGGCTCGAATTAATATTTGCAAAAAATGTGAGCATAGGCTTTAGTTAGAACGGCACTTCCGCTCCAGCTCTCAGTATTTCTGCCTCTGAGCGACCCCTACCCCCTCCCCCCCCCCCCCCCCCCCCCCCCCGCTGCTGCCACTCTCTCAATGTGTGTCTTGCCAGCTGTGCATGTACTGGTCACAGTACACATTAGCTGAATTTTTTAATTTTTCAAGCAGTTACAAGACAGAGTAGAAGGAGTGAACCATGAGAAAACTCTTCAGATTGCTTGCAGATTGCTGCAAACGTTTTTGAATTGTTGTAGCAGCTTACTGAAAATGGATGTTGCAGTACTTTTCCTCAGCTACGCTGTCAATAGTAAGGGAAAATGGTAACCAAAATAAACTGAACTATAAATTTTATTCTTTTTATTTCAGCACTAAATCTCGTTTATTACCGAAAATGACCATATTAACAGCTATTTAGTTTTCGTAAATACTTCAAAGCGATTGAGAGGGTCTAGAAGTAGTACCGTCCAAGTATTTTCAGCAGCATCAAACAAGTGTTTACATATCTTAGTATAATTGTCTTTATTAGGTCATGAGGCTTACTAGTATGATTAAGATAATTACGTGTGAGTGGTTCCACTATGCTTCATCAGTTGTATGCCATTTTGCACCTTGAAATGGAACGAGATTTCCTACCATCAAGTATGTGGTATTTGCAAATGAAGTCATTTCCCTTAATATCTTATGAGTTTTACCTGTCATTAAAATGGAGACTTCTGTTAGTCAATAGCTTCTATTTCAGAAAGCATTTTACTTGTAACTTCTGTTTTATAATACTTCTACTTAATTAGTTTTCAGTTACAAAACCTCCCTATATATATATATATATATATATATATATATATATATATATATATATATATATATTTGTGTGTGTGTAAGAGAGAGAGAGAAAGAGAAAGAGAGAAACGTCTCTGAACCTGAGATTAATCGTAACTCAGGCGCAGCCTTCAGACCTAGTGCTAAACTTAGTGTGGACAGCATACTTACTAATGCTTTAATTGATTAGCTCCTTACGGTGCCAAATTGACATAATATTACCATTAAAAGAAAATGGTTGTGATAACGAACTCATGAGTCAAATATTTGAATAATGCTATGGTTTATTATTAAACACATATGAATGTCAAAGCAGCAAAACACAGTTATATTGACAAGAACGATAAAAATTATTCCCTGTTATCTGTAGTACTAATCAACGCTCTGAATTGCCTAAGTTACTGAAAAAGGCGGAGTTGCACCAAATCTCGGATCTAATTCTGTGAAACAGGCACAGTAGCCTGACTGTGATGATCACGGTGATAGTGTGACTGGAACCAACGCCCAAGAATCCTATCGGTCTGAGGAAGAGCAGAATAAATGAGCCAGTGTTAGCTATCTTGCAAGTGAACTCTATACTCTCGGTTTCCCTAATATGCCACAGTTGTAAGCTATGCTTGCCATATTCTTCACTGAACTGCGAGCACAGTGGAGACACAGCGACTCTGCCACTTGACAGCACAGCCATGATCTACCCTCTTTTATCCACTCCATAATTGTAGCTGCATCAGCCTTTGCGTCTCATTTGTATTCTGATCACCACCTTGTGTGTCCCTAGCGACTCCTTTACTGTTGTTTGTGTTGTCCCCATCCTTTCATCATCATTCATGGAAGTGGCAAGTTTGGACTGAGCGAAGATTGGGAATTTGTATGGGAACTGATAACCACGCAGTTGAGCGCCCCAAAAACCAGACATCATCATCCTTTTTCTGCATCTCTAAAAATGTAGCTTCAACCAGTCTCCTACAAAGTTGGCAGTGCCGCCCAGTGGCGTAATTGTTTCATAGCCAAGATTTCAAGCTGGAAAGTAAAACACCATATCGCCAACAAGCCAATGAATTTTCTAAAAGCTTGCTGTCCTGTCAAGTCCTCCTGATGTCACAGCAAACACTCCCATTGGTGCTCATTCTGCTAGGTTTGTTACCAGTAGGTTCGAACAATACGTAAATGTTACAGAGATACTTCAGGAACTAAAGTGGAGATCCCTAGATGAAAACACTTTTTGGAAAACACTATTGAGAAAATTTAGAGAACCAGCATTTTAAGCTGACTGCCGAACGATTCCGCTCTCGTGAACATACATCGTACGTCGCGCGTAAGAACCACGAAGATAAGAGACAAGAAATTAGCGCTCATACGGAGGAATACAGACAGTCGTTTTTCCATAGCTCTATTTGCGAGTGGATCAGGAGAGGAAATGACAAGTAATGACTTAGGGTAGCCTCCGCCAGGCACCTTATGGTGGCTTGCAGAGTATCTATGTAGATGTAGATGTAGATGCAGATGTAGATGTCAGATAGCCTCACATTACAGGTCCCGTGAAAACTTAAGAAAGCTTGCTACAAGGCTAGTAGCCAACTCTGTTCCAGTATCCACTTGTAAAGTGGGTCAGAGCTGTTTTTGGGGTTTTTAGGAAATCCAGGAGATGACTCATAGTACCTATTTCCATCTTTTGGAACAAAGACCTTTTTATGACGGCCACCCACTGATCATGATGCAATTGGAAAATGGCATGGCTGCCTGCATTCCGTGAGCCAAAGAGACTTCCATTTCCTGGTCAGGAGATGAGAGCCTTCCTGCAATTTCTTCCACATTTCTGCAAAGCTCAGTGCAACTCTAACCAACCCTGTGGCTCATTCTGCTGGGCTTCACCATGTGACACTTGTCTCATGTTCCTAGCTTACCTCACTTCTAAAGTAAGCCTACAGTGTGTTCAAAATAAGTTGGGACTTTTGATATACTGGGCGAGTAGAGGGAAGTGTGGTTGCCAATGTGTGCCGAGAGCGTCAGCGGGCGGCAATAAAGCCACGCCTACATGAGTTCACAAACTTTAGCGGTCGCTAGGAAAACATTCTTCGGCCGTAAAGAAACAATAGTAATGAACAGAGCAGTTAAATCAATGATCTTCTATACATACTCACAGTTATGGTGTAAGTGGAGCGAACTCAAGAGACGAAATGTCACTGTCCTCTTCCTCAGAACTGGTACCAGAGCTGACTGGCAGTATCATCTCTTCAATCTGTTCTTCGAGCAGCCCTTCACAGAATCCAATCCTCCTCATATACCTGTTGCATTTGGCTGACAGCTGGAGGCCAGCCCTGTGGGATAGCACTTGCAAAGATTTCTTTTGTCAGATTTCCAACGTCACTGAGCATAAACTTCTTGTTTTTTGCCACACTACCTTTCACCTGCAGCCATAAGTTCTCAATCGAATTGAAATGAGCGTGATATGAAGGAAGCCTATTTACGCCCCTTATCGATAACCAGTTCGTCGACCGAACAGCGTGGAGTTTTTGGCTTGTAAAGCGGAACAATTTCCATTAACTCTGCCTTACTCAGGCCAGATACAAGTTTATCCGCTGCAACGTTTCTTTGCACTCAGACCAAAACATCGGTTTTCCTCCACTGCATTGTCGGAGCTTTATCTATCGCAACAGTGTGTCATGGCGCATCCCGGTGCGGTCAGGGATTTTCTCTGCCTCGTGATGACTGGGTGTTGTGTGATGTCCTTAGGTTAGTTAGGTTCAAGTAGTTCTAAGGTCTAGGGGACTGATGACCATAGATGTTAAGTCCCATAGTGCTCAGAGCCATTTTTTTTGTTATGGCGCATTGTCCATTACTATTATCGTATTTGGAGGAATATTCTGCAGTAAAACCTCAGAAAACCACTCCATGGAAACTTTGGCATTCATTTTCTCGTGATAGTCGCTTTGCTATCTGGAACGGAACAGCAATAAACAGTTCGGAATGAAGCCACGAGCAGAGCCAGCACTGACTGCGACTATCCCGCCACGCTTGCCTATCGATGCTTTCGTCGTGTCTTGTGCTGTGCTATCCATCCACCCCTTTGTCAATGCGTGACACAAATTAACCCACGTCTCGACCACCCACACAATGTATTTGAACGAAACGCTGCTCATTGTACGCAGATATCGGCTTCTCCAGGCCACTATGTCACTTCTCTCGATGATAAATGTCAGAGACGAAAACGTGCCGGAAACCAAGCTCGTGTAAACAGTTTCCAAGTGACGACCTGCTCCCACGGAACAGCTATTCTTTGAAGCTGAGAAAAAGTTTATTTAAACTAGGAATGTACTGATAATAAGCATAAACATTAACTCTGAATTGCATCCTGCTGGAACGCGTCCATCTTCGTTGCCCGTCTGTCATCTTTTGAAAAAAAAATATTCAAATGTGTGTGAAATCTTATGGGACTTAACTGCTATGGTCATCAGTCCCTAAACTTATACACTACTTAACATAAATTATCCTAAGGACAAACACACACACCCATGCCCGAGGGAGAATTCGAACCTCCGCCGGGACCAGCCGCACAGTCCATGACTGCATCGCCTCAGACCGCTCGGCTAATCCCGCGCGGCTTGTCATTTTTTCTTGCCTGGAGTTTCTAACAAAGGATGACCTAGTGTTGCTTCTTTACTCGCATCTTCTTTCCTTTCCTGCTCCTTGCCAATTCACAGCGCCGTAGACGGATGAATGTTAAGTGTAGTGTTCTGTCCACCACTCTTGCATCATCTAAAATCGGACCGCAGGTACTGCATGCGAATTCAAAATAAATGCGCACAGAGCACACACATTCGCGACCTTGTCCACGGATCGCGATTCCCCTCCCACAGCTCGTTATCTTGACAGCCGGTGAACGTCTTCTTCGACACCCTTTTTTATTGCGAATCTCGTGTTCAGACACACTGCACTGTTATTATCAACGCAACGCTAACACAACAACTTTCATTCACAGCATCTACCCATTGCAGAACACTACAGCAACGAAAAAAAAGAGAGTTAACGAACACAGAAGCATCTAAAGCGTGACACCTCGTGGTACTGTTTATCACCGGGGTGGCAACTGGGGCGCTTTACCAAGCGAACCGCTGGCAGCGTGGTAGGGAAAGCTGGCTCGCCATTGGTGTTACCTGGGCAACGCCGTCACTTACCCTGCTGTGAGCGAAAGTCAAAGGTCGCAACTAATTTTAAACGCAGTATAGAAAGCAACTGAAAGTATGCAACAGTGAATTCCATGCAAGAATATTGTTGTTGTTGTTGTGTTAACTCAGGAGACTGGTTTGATGCAGCTCTCCATGCTACTCTGTCCTGTGCAAGCTTCTTCATCTCCCAATACCTACTGCAACCTACATCCTTCCGAATCTGCTTAGTGTATTCATCTCTTCGTCTCCCTCTACGATTTTTACCCTCTACGCTGCCCTCCAATACTAAATTGGTGATCTCTTGATGCCTCATAACATGTCATACCAACCGATCGCTTCTTCTTGTCAAGTTGTGCCACAAACTCATCTTCTCCCCAATTCTATTCAATTCCTCCTCATTAGTTATGTGATCTACCCATCTAATATTCAGCATTCTTCTGCAGCACCACATTTCGAAAGCTTCTATTCTCTTCTTGTCCAAACTGGTTATCGTCCATGTTTCACTTCCATAGATGGCTACACTCCACACAAATACTTTCAAAACAGACTTCCTGGCACTTAAATCTTTACTCGACGTTAGCAAATTTTTCTTCTTCAGAAACGCTTTCCTTTCCATTGCCAGTCTATATTTTATATCTTCTCTACTTCGACCATCATCAGTTATTTTGCTCCCCAAATAGCAAAACTCCTTTACTACTCTAAGTGTCTCATTCCCTAATCTAATTCCCTCAGCATCACTCGACTTAATTCGACTACATTGCATTATCCTCGTTTTGCTTTTGTTGATGTTCATCTTATATCCTCCTTTCAAGACGCTGTCCATTCCGTTCAACTGCTCTTCCAAGTCCTTTGCTGTCTCTGACAGAATTACAGTGTCATCGGCAAACCTCAAAGTTTTTATTTCTGCTACATGGATTTGATTTAAATACTCCGAATTTTTTCTTTTCTTTCCCTTACTGCTTGCTGAATGTACAGATTGAATAACATTGGGGATAGGCTGCAACCCTGTCTCACTCCCTTCCCAACCACTGCTTCCCTTTCATGTTCCTCGACTCTTATAACTGCCATTTGCTTTCTGTACAAATTGTAAATAGCCTTACGCTCCCTGTATTTTACCCCTGCCACCTTCAGAATTTGAAAGAGAGTATTCCAGTCAACATTGTCAAAAGCTTTCTCTAAGTCTACAAATGCTAGAAACGTAGTTTTGCCTTTCCTTAATCTATCTTCTAAGATAAGTCGTAAGGTCAGTATTGCCTCACGTGTTGCAGTATTTATACGGAATCCAAACTGATCTTCCCCGAGGTCGGCTTGTACCAGTTTTTCCTTTGGTTTGTAAAGAATTCGCGTTAGTACTTTCCAGTCGTGACTCATTAAACTGATATTTCGGTAATTTTCATATCTGTCAACACCTGCATTCTTTGGGATTGGAATTATTATATTCTTCTTGAAGTCTGAGGGTATTTCGCCTGTGTCATACATCTTACTCTCCATTGGTAGAATTTCGTCAGGACTGGCTCTCCCAATGCTGTCAGTTGTTATAATCGAATGTTGTCTACTCCCGGGGACTTGTTTCGACTTAGGTCTTTCAGTGCTCTGTCAAACTCTTTACGCAGTATCATATCTGCAAGAAAATTAAGAAGAAGAAATGAAATCAGCACATAACAAAACTGTGATAACATGTATTCCCTTAAGGTAACTCAACTCTCCTCCATTTGAATCATTAAAGAATGAAAAGAGGCTACACAAAGAATTTGCTACATTTCACACTTACTCATTACAGGTATGTACTACAGCACGGATTAACTACAAACCCGCTCGCAGAGACAGCTGTGTGTAGCAGGAAGCGAACGTGGAGCACCGTGAGCTTGGCACGCCAACTATTGGCACAGGGCAGAGAGGGGGGAGCCCAATTGTGGTATGAGTGGGAGACAGAACAGTCACTGCTGATTGTTCGTCACTCAACTCCGCTACCAGCTGCATGGAAATCAGTATATGACATATTATTGCTACAAATTAAACAAATAAAAAAATATACACTTGTATAATTTTATTTATGTACAGTTCTACATTTTTCTTGATTTACTTTGTGAGCTGTTGTACAAAAACAAAGTCATTAAAGTGTGTGATTCTCTCTTCTCTTGCATTTTTTTCTGCTTAGCAACAGCTTCTATCTTTGGAGTAATTGTTCTCGTGCATTGTAGCCACTGCGTGGAGTTTAGATCACGATTCGAGAGTGTGTTTCTGAGGGAAGTGTTATCATTTTTCATTACGGAGAACAACTGTCCACAAACATACGTCGAACTGAACACTGATATCATTGTAGCCACCTGTTTGTGGAAAAGAGGAAATCTACGCTGAGGGAAGTGTCTATAGAATTCTCGTACTGGCATTTATTTTTGTATTCTCTGTCACACTTCACGACAATAATTTCAAGTCGTAGTTCAGAACGATTCTCTTCAATATTCGCTGAATATGGAGAGGGGAGCAAATCAAAAACACTATGCAGTTCCATCAAATCTAGGAAACATTGTAAAATTCTTCCTTAAGGGATACTAAAACGTTGACAGTTCCTGTTAACAACAGCACTTACACGAACGATAATTTAGGGAAATGAGCTTGATTTTCTTTTTTCCAGCTGCCATTTCCTGTGTCTAACGTTTCGTGTAATTCCTCGCACAGGGGATTGAGGTGTGAAGACATTGTCTGTCTTATATACAACCGACTCGTGGTTGCTGCTACTAGCTGGCACCGCTGTCAAAGCTGACGCTCCCGTATTTTGCAGCTGGCGTTTGTCGCTTGCTGTCACGACTGAAAAGTGCACGCGCATTTTCCTCACTCCCCACGACGCCGCAGCTGCTGTGTTCTCAAGTAAGATCTTGAGAAGGCGCGAGTGCTCGTCCTAAGAATCTGCGAGTTGTTAAGCCCTTTACTAGACAAGTAATGTAAAAGCTACTCTCCTAAATACTATAATTTCAATAGAATATTTATTCCTTAACGCATAACCATTACCATGGAACATTTTATTCAAATCTGGGAAACTTTATTTCGTGTGGAATTTTTTTTTTTTTTTTTTAATTTCAGAAAACGACTATGGCACGTTAAAGTGAATATGTCATTTAAAAATGGAATAAGGAAGTATACTAAACTCTAGAGATAGCTAGAAGCGGAAGTCTGAAGTGTTCCAAGACGCAACACCCTTCGCCACACATGCTGGCTGCCACTCAGCACTGTCCACTGTAATTTTAAGGCTGCACACTATCGCGACAGTACCCACCATCTTCTTCTCCAGCATCATGCTGACGATGGTTTCGTAGTTCAAGATGCTGCTGCAGTAAAGCAAGTCTCACATGGAGTAAGTTTCTCTGCAAGTTTGCTAGATGGCGTGCATGGCTGCAAGCGAGCAGGTGGAGGTGACTGCCACCTCACACGCTTGACCTCTGAAGGCCAGTTCCCACTAGGGCTGCCGCATGGCACAGCCTTGGTTGCCATGGAAATGCCATCAGTGGCGCGGCATAGCTGGCTCTGCAGCACGGTTTTCCCATGTTGAAAGGCGACTGCTACTGTTTGCCGCGCTGCAGGTCCGCACCGCCAATCACAGAACGCGCTGACCGTGATGTCAGGTAGAGAACCCTGGCTGAACGAACTTTCGCCAAAGTCTGACGCGGACGCAGCGGGAACTATGAAATACTTATCGTCCCATCTCAAGGTAACTATTCGGTGAAAAAATTTTATTCTCCATCACCTTACAGCCTGGTAGCTTTGCTTGATAAAGAATTGAGTTTATTTTCGCTGTTTGTCCTGGTTACTTGCTGTTATCAAAGTAAACGAAATTTTGTTGAGTGTTCAGACGTAAAGACACATTGCATAGACTTTGCGTATAGTTCATTTTAGATAATACATTATTGTGTATGAAATTATCCAACGTATCGAAATTGTTTTTAAAGTTGAGGGCAGAAAGATAGCTATCACCGTTCTCGAGATGCTGAATGACATGTCGGCGGATCGGACTCGCCGGGGCTGTGTGCGGGTCGCTGCGATGCGAGCGATACTCTGCCCAGATCATCGTAAATCGTGTGGTTGTATCAGCCCCAGATCTCATAAGCTATTCAAGATATCCAAAACGTGGTTTATTGCAAATGATAGCTCGTAAACAATCACGGATTCTGTCACATAATGAGTATGCAAATACTGTTCATCTCTCGAGATGTGAAAGTAACTATAGTTTTGCACAGTAGTTCGATAAACCTTTTTAAACGGCGTGTAATACCACATGAAATGGAAAGTATCGTGACATGGAACACATTAATATTTTCAGTATTCTATATAGACCTACCAAAGTTTCACTTTCTACTTAAAGGCATTTTCAGTTGAATCTGGAATTATATACTCATAGTTGTAGATTGCAAAACAGTTCGTGTCTTATTTTTTATATGAATAAAGTGAGTCCTTACAGTTAATCAAGTTTCTGATTGTTGCCTGCATTTCCTCCGATTTGGTCACAAGCTGGAGGATGCAGTATAACTTCACTTTCCAAACATAAGCACAAATTCACAACTTTTTTCTTCACAATTTTCATGTTCTTTGCGCTAAATGGTGTGGAGCACAATTATTCTTCTCTCACTAGCTGCACATAATTTTGCCAAAAACTGTTATTCAAAGACGTAACTACACTGTGTTCACTTTATGTCTCTTCCTATTTGGTTTGTTTATGTGCAAGTTGCCAATGTAACGAAGTATATGCTGAGAACTAACGTCTGTGTTGTGTGGCTAATCAGTGCAAAATGTAGAAAGTTAAATGTGGATGCAATAGCTGTTAGTGTTAGCCTGATTTGAGTTTTGGTTTGAATGTTTTATGCAGGATTTCATGTAAGAGTAAACTCACTGTTTATATCAATAGATAAAATAGTAGAAAAACAATTCAAAAGATGATTATTTTAAGAATATTAGCATACACCACCTTTCTCCTCACTCTTACATGAACCCTTCACAAAACAATTAAACCAAAACGCAGATCATCTGGAAGCCAAAATTATCACTCTCTAACAGCTATTACATTCACATTCAGCTTTCTACAACTCGCCCTGACTAACCACAATTTACTTCGTTAGGCTGGCAAACGTGTACATAAACAAACCAGACAAGAAGAGAGATAAAATGAAAACAGTGTAGTTACGACTTTAAATCACTTTTTTGTAAAATATCCGCAGCTAGTGACAGTTGAATGACATTGCTCCTCAGCAGTTAGCGCTAAGAACACGAAAATTGTGAAGAAAAAAGTTTGTAACGTGAAAATGTGTTTATGTCTCGCTAGTGATGTTATAGTGCGACATACAGCATTTGATAGGATGGGTGCAAACCCAAACGTCAGCCAGAAACTTGAAACTCGATTAATTGTAAGTAATTACATATTCAAGTAAAAAAAGATGTAAAACGTTTTATAATCTATAAAAATCGCATATCAAAAGAAAACTGTATCATTCCTAGATTCCACTTAAAATACCATAAAGTAAAAGGCGAAACGCGTCTGGAACAAATAAAATATATCGCAACAGGAGAAAGGCATTTGTTATTTACAAAACGAATATTTCTGTGCTTGTTCTGGATGACGGCCACGCAAACAGATTTGTCTCTAATTATTTCGTTTTGTCTTAAGACATTTTGTTTACTTGCAACGTTTAGAACACTTTATAATTATATGTAATAACACCAGATTGCCAATTATTCATCCTGTTGTTGTTGTGGTCTTCAGTCTTGAGACTGGTTTGATGCAGCTCTCCATGCTACTCTATCCTGTGCAAGCTTCTTCATCTCCCAACATCGCTAAAACTGTCCTTGCGGGCAGGATGTATAGCCTCTGAAAAGACAATTTCTTTTACCGAAAGATTTTACATACCTGATCGAATCTTTGTGTCAAACACCTTTGCATAGAGCACCAAATATTATATTCTTCAATATCCATGTAATCTCACTGATACCAGTCCTGATAGTAGTTATAATCAGTCATAATATTTGGTCTCACAGTTACCATTTTAGGTGTTGTGATACAACTGCCGATTCTATATTTGATTTTCATTAACATGCTTTCCCGACAAAAAACAGTTTCATACGACGTTATGGCATCCTTAATAGTCTTGATAACGGCCACACGATATTTGACGTCAGCATAAATGCCTCCCCTGCACAAGAAACGTATGGCAGCATATGCAGTACTGCAGTACGACATGTTTGCCATCGATAACTTCCGCACATTTTGAGAACCGCCAGTGCATTCGAAAGTCATGGACAATACATAACTACTAGTTGGTTGTTGATTCATAAAGGAATGCATGTCTTATGGAAAATGCCCCAAATTTTAGGGTTGCCGAAACAGTAATTCAAACTTATCATTTACTGACAGTCATCATAAGAAAACTGCACTAAAATTGTAACTTTTTTCTAATATAAGGCTATTTGCATTGAATGACTGGCATGTATACACAAGTACATCACAAGTGATATGTACTATTATACAAATATTCTGGAAATATATACGCAGTTGACCCAGTTAATTAAAAGGTATTGCTCGTTGCTGCTGGGTTGCGCTAACAAGAAATACACTACTGGCCATTAAAATTGCTACACCACGTGATGACGTGCTACAGAAGCGAAATTTAACCGACAGGAAGAAGATGCTGCGATATGAAAATGATTAGCTTTTCAGAGCATTCACACAAGGTTGGTGCCGCTGGCGACACCTACAACGTGCTGACATGAGGAAAATTTCTAACCGATTTCTCATAGACAAACAGCAGTTGACCGGCGTTGCCTGGTGAAACGTTGCTGTGATGCCTCATGTAAGAAGGAGAAATGCGTACCATCACGTTTCCGACTTTGATAAAGGTCGGATTGTAGCCTATTGCGATTGCTGTTTATCGTATCGCGACATTGCTGCTCACGTTGGTCGAAATCCAATGACTGTAGGCAGAATATGGAATCGGTGGGTTCAGGAGGGTAATACGGAACGCTGTGCTGGATCCCAACGGCCTCGTATCACTAGCAGTCGAGATGACAGGTATCTTATCAGCATGGCTGTAACGGATCGTGCAGCCACGTCTCGATCCCTGAGTCAACAGATAGGGACGTTTGCAAGACAACAACCATCTGCACAAACAGTTCGACGATGTTTGCAGCAGCATGAACTATCAGCTCAGAGACCATGGCTGCAATTACCCTTGACGCTGCATCACAGACAGGATCGCCTGCGATTGTGTACTCAATGACAAACCGGGGTGTACGAATGGCAAAACGTAATTTTTTCGGATGAATCCAGGTTCTGTTTACAGCATCGTGATGGTGGCATCCGTGTTTGGCAACATCCCAGTGAACGCACATTGGAAGCGTGTATTCGTCATGGCCATACTGGCGTTCCACTCGGCGTGATGGTATAGGGTGCCATTGGTTACACGTCTCGGTCACCTCATGTTCGCATTGATGGCACTTTGAACAGTGGACGTTACATTTCAGATGTGTTAGGACCCGTGGCTCTACCCTTCATTCGATCCTTGCGAAACCCCACATTTCAGTAGGATAATGCACGACGGCATGTTGCAGGTCCTGTACGGGCCTTTCGGGATATAGAAAATGTTCGACTGTTGCCCTGGCCAGCACATTCTCCAGATCTCTCACCAACTCAAAACGTCTGGTCAATGGCGGCCGAGCAACTGGCTCGTCACAATACGCCAGTCAGCACTCTTGATGTACTGTGGTATAGTGTTGAAGCTGCATGGGCAGCTGTACCTGTACACGCCATCCAAGGTCTGTTTGACTCAATGTCCAGGCGTATCGAGGCCGTTATTACGGCCAGAGGTGGTTGTTCTGGGTACTGATTTCTCAGGATCTATGCACCCAAATTGCGTGAAAATGTAATCACATGTTAGTTCCAGTATAATATATTTGTCAAATGAATACCCGTTTATCATCTGCATTTGTTAATGGCCAGTAGTGTATAATTCGTTATTTGTTTGTTGTGGTGTTCAGCCTTAAAACTGTATTGACATAGCGCTCCACGCTAGCCTACCCAGTGTAGACCACTTCATCTCAACGTAACTACAGCATGCCACATCCGTTCGAATTTGCTTACCGTAGTTTACAGCTTTGCCTCCATTTCTCGATGCCTCAGAATAAGTCCCATAACGTAATTCCTTCCTTGAGACAAGTTGTCCCATATATTCCTTTTTCTTCTCATTTGATTCAGGATGTCATTATTATTTACATATTTTACATATCACATCTTCAGCATTATTACTGTAGCAGCACATTTCGAAAGCATTCATTGTCTTCTTGACAGACCTGTTTATCGTCTACATTTCTCTTACATACAAGGCTATACTGCACACAATAAAATACTTCCCAACATTTAATTCAATATTCTATGTCAACAAAGTTTTCTTTTTCAGAAACGCTTTTTCTTGCCATTGTCAGTCTTCATTTTATATCCTCTCTACTTCTGCATTCTCAACTGCTGTGTCCCTTTCAACTCCTTGAAGTGATACAACTCCAGTCCAGTTTCTGTACAATTTGTAGGTAATCTTGTGTCCCTGTGTTTTATCCCTTATACCGCCCGAGCTTCATAGAGTGTATTTTAGTCAAGACTGTCAAAAGGTTCTCTAAATATACAAATGCTATAAACACAGGTTTTCCTTTCTTCAGTCTGCTTCTAGGATAAGTAGTAGGATCAGTATTGCCATATATGTTCAGTCGTTTCACAGGAACCTGACATTGTGCTCACGTTAGTTTGTAGAGCCCCTACCTCTCCTCTAAATAATTCTTCCACCTTATAGACTTTTCTATTTTGCTTAGTTCTGGCTTACCATCTAAGCTCTTTGTATTCATACAGTTGCTCGAATGCTTCTTTTTTGTTTTTATTTTTTTAATTTAATTTTGGTATCTGACGTTTCTAAGCCCAAAACCGCAAAGCAAATTTCAAAAGCCTTGAATTTTCCCGCTAGACATTCTTCCTTTGGACTTTCTAGCAATGTCATTTTCTAACATCTGTATTCGCTAGGACCTACGTCATTTGCTGCCTTTATAATTTTCCCCTACTGTCAATTAAATGCAATATATAATCTATTATCTAAGGATTTCTACTGCATTTTCTCCCATTTCCATCATCTGTTGCCTTCACCACTTATTCTCTTTCAGTCAGTTTTTGTCTAGTGATCACTTTAAGATTATCTATGAACTCTCGGTCTTAACTTATTTAGGTTCCATCTCGATAATCAGTTACGTTTTGCTATCGCTTTAGTTGTAAATTGCAATTCATAACCAATAAGTTGTCATCAGTCTGCATCTACACCAAGAAACGTCTTACAATTTAAAATCTGATTTGGAAAACTGTGTTCTGCAAATGCATCCTTCTTTTATGATTTTGAAGTGTTGGCGATGATTAAATAATGCACTGTGCAAATTTGTACCAGGTGTCTTCCCCTTTTATTCCTTCCCCTGAGCACATCTTCACCTGTTTCCTCTTGTTACCCCTGCGAACGAATTCCAGTCCCTTATCACATTTTAAATTTTTGTCTCATTTAATAACCTGAAAAATTTGTTATGTCACATTGTACATTCTTTCAATCCATTCTCATTACCTGTGTTAGACATGTTCACGTGTACCACTGTGATAGGTGGGTGTTGGGGTTATACCTGTCTTGGCTATGATAAAGTTAATGGCGTTTTAGAGATGGAGTTGAGTGTTTTGACACTACTTCATGATTGTTTCAAAACCTAACAAGTAGAAAGGTAATGAGGGTATAAGCACAATTTGTTAGTGCAAGTTGCCTACGTTGTGGGCAAGCATGACAAGTCCTTAACCTACTGTTCTTCTAAATGGATTGTGCCCCCTGGAGATAATCCTTCCTTCCAAAAAATCCCTCGAACCTTCCTCTACCCTACCCCTCACCTTACTCCTCCCGTACCCCTCTGGGGACTCCCTTACCAATATGAGCATGCTTTTGGTATCAAATCAAGTGAAAAATTAATTAAATCAATCAATCCATTGACCTCTCCCTTCCAGAAAACCCCAAGCCACTCTCTCCCCTCCCACACCTGGAAATCGGCAAGAAAAAGAGTCTGTTGAGTGGCTTTTTGGTGGGGAATCGATTCTAGTGCATGGAATATTGTTTTAACAATTTTTGATAGACAAGAAAATATGTGGAATCTGTGGTGTCACCGCCAGACACCACACTTGCTAGGTGGTAGCTTAAATTGGCCGCGGTCCATTTAGTACATGTCGGACTCGCGTGTCGCCACTGTGTGATCGCAGACCGAGCGCCACCACAAGGCAGGTCTCGCGTTACGGAAGAGCACTCGCCCCAGTTGTACGACGACTTTGCTAGCGACTACACTGACGAAGCCTTTCTCTCATTTGCCGAGAGACAGTTAGAATAGACTTCAGCTAAGTGCATGGCTACGACCTAGCAAGGCGCCATTAACCGTATCTGAAGATAGTCTTATTTGTATTATCAAGAGCGATGCACCACAAGGATAAATAAAAGTTAAGTATTCGAGGAGCTGCGTACTTTTCTTATTAGCTTTCACTACTTATCCTGTTCCAGAAGTCACGCCCGTCTGCGTTAGATAGCGTGCATAAAGGCCTCCTCTATCTACAAGGTGTTGGCACATTTACCAACACATCATTGGCGACGAGGGAAAGGGTCTTGTTCTTTCTAATTGCTTACATTTACTTGTGTCATGGCTTCGCCACAATCTCCAGATGTACTGTCCGAATTTTATCGCTTGCAGAATCAGCAGACGCAGGCGTTATTGGATGCCCTTGGACAGCTCGTCCAGGGTCAACGTGCCATTCAAGCCGATGCGGCAGCGCCGCTTCATCGCTCCCGCAGCCACAACATGCAGTTGCACCGCCTTTTAGGCCCTACGACCCAGACGTGGAATCGTGGACCAAGTGGTCCCGCCAGTTTGGATTTCATCTCGCCGCCTACAGAATTCAAGGTAACGAGCAGCAGCCTCATTTATTGTCGTGTGTAGGGGTGCAAACGTACCGTGTGCTAGTGAAATTATTTCCCCGCCGCGACGTAGCAACTCTGTCCTACGAAGAAATTTTGTCGGCATTGGACGCCTATTTCAAAGAAACAGTTAATGTAGTTGCAAAGAGGTATACTTTCTTTCGTACAAAACGTACGGCCGGTCAAACTAATAGGGAGTGGGATGCAACTTTGCAAGGCCTTACTAGGGATTGTGTGTTTGAATGTGACTGTGGCCTTCCTTATTCAGATACAATGGTACGTGATGCAATTGCACAGAACGTTTCTGATGTTTGTATCCGGGAGCAAATTTTGAAACTAGTAAATCCCTCCATTCAACAAGTGATAGACATATTGGATAGACAAGACACGCTTGATTTTGCTCAGGAATCATTTGCGACTTCGCCAGCCGTGTGTAACATTAACCGGCCAGCCGGGCGCACTGCGCGGCCCGGTAAACTGCCCTCGTGCACGTCTGCGCAGCTGCCGCCACGCTCTACACCAGGTGTGCCGCGCCAGCACACCACTGCAGTGAAATCATGCCCGCGGTGTGCAACTAGACATTCGCGTGACAATTGCCCGTCACGCCAAGCTATTTGCTTTTTCTGTCATAAGAAAGGACATGTTCAAAGTGTTTGCCAGAAAAGGCTCAGATCAGACACTCTTACTCATTCCAGGCCCTTTGCTTCGCGCCGGAATCGAACCAAGGACACTCAGGCTCGTGGACCTTCCCCCATGGACATTCATGTAGTTCATTCCACTTCGTCCAGTGCTACTGTCTCTACCTGTGACTGTGTTCGTCCCACAAAAAGTGTGCGTCGACGTCGCCGGAAATCACGTCAATTAGCAAGTGATTCTGTACCAGTGTCTGTTCACATTGCACGAGACAGTCGCTCTTGTCGTCACCAGGACAATAAACTTTTTGTAGATTTGGACTTTAATGGCGAAGTGATCCCATTCCAGCTCGATACCGGAGCTGCAGTTTCATTGCTCAATCACGACAGGTACAAACAACTGGGCAAACCTCCGTTGCGTGCCACAAATGTTCAGTTACAAAGTTATTCAGGACAGCAGATCCCTGTGTTAGGACAGCGCACTCTTCCTGCAACATACAAGGGACAAACAAAACTTGTGTCATTTTACGTTCTTCGTTCTTCTACTGCAGTGAACTTGTTTGGTTTAGATTTATTTCAATTGTTTAACATGTCTATAGTTAATCAGGTCCTATCAGTGAACCAGACTGTGCCTTCAGACAGTGTTCTCGGTTGTGTGAAGAATTTGCAGACATTTTTGCACCGGGCCTGGGTTGCGCTAAGAACTATGAAGCACATTTGGAACTGAAAGTCAACGCGCAACCGAAATTTTTCAGAGCGCGCAATGTTCCTCACGCATTGCGTGATGAGGTCACAAGAACATTACCCGATTTAGAATCACAAGGTGTGAGTGAATGTGCGCAATACCTTTTCGATTTCAGCTCCGCTTCACCGCTTACGCCGTACAGGTGTTCCGTTCGTCTGGACGACGGAATGCGAACGCGCCTTTCGCCAGTTGAAATCGGCGTTGCTTTCTAATACTTGCCTTACGCCATTCGATCCCCAGAAACCCCTTTTGTTGATGGTAGATGCGTCGGATTTCGGGATCGGTGCTGTGCTTGCGCACAAAGTTGGCTCGCATGATCGCCCTATTGCCTTTGCGTCCAAATTGCTCTCATCTGCGCAAAGAAATTATTCACAGATAGAGAAAGAAGCTTTGGCTCTCTTCTTTGGTGTTACAAAGTTCCATGATTTCTTGTATGGTCGTCACTTTACCATCATAACAGACCACAAACTTTTGACATCGCTTTTTCATCCGAACAAGCCTGTACCTCCGCGCACAGCGCAGAAATTCATTCGCTGGTCGATTTTCCTCTCGCAGTACCGCTACGATATCTTGTATCGGACCACTGCTAAGCACGGAAACGCCGATGCGTTGTCCCGTTTGCCTGTTGCTGAGGATAAAGCATTCGATTCTTCCGAACTTGCTTGCATGTTCATTGATTCAGAAACCGATGAAGTGGTCGAATCGTTTCCGATTGATTTTCGTCGTGTAGCTACAGCCACAGCTGCTGACCCGGTCCTTGCTACCGTTTTGCGTTTTGTTGCTACGCAATGGCCTTTGTTAAAGTCTCGGATCGAGGATCCGTTGGTTTGCCGATTTTTTGCTCACAAGGAGAGACTTTTTGTTCGACGTGGTGTTTTGTTGTTGCGTTCTGATAATGATCAGTCCAGAGTCGTGGTCCCACGTCCGTTACAGTCCTCTGTTTTACGGCTTCTTCACCAAGGACATTGGGGTATAGTGCGAACGAAACAACTTGCTCGTCAGCACTGTACTTGGTTCGGAATCGATGCTGCAATTACGAATATGTGTTCTTCTTGCATGGCGTGTGCCGAACAACAATCCGCACCGCCGCGGAAAGTCTTTGCATGGCCAAAAGCCACTTCCCCTTGGCAACGCTTGCACATCGACTTCGCTGGTCCATTCTGGAATGCTCGATGGTTGGTTCTGGTAGATGCCTTCAGTAATTTTCCTTTTGTTGTCCGGATGTCTTCCACGAGGTCCTCTGCCACCATCCAAGCGTTGTCTGCTATCTTTTGCATTGAAGGTCTTCCGCAGACTCTTGTTTCCGACAATGGCCCGCAATTCATTTCCGCAGAATTTCAGTCATTCTGCCAGGCCAATGGTATTCAACATCTGACATCCGCGCCGTTTTCGCCTCAGTCAAACGGTGCCGCTGAACGATTGGTCCGGACTTTCAAGTCACAGATGTTGAAGTTGAAAGCGTCGCATTCTCGGGAGGACGCCTTGTTGCTCTTTTTGTCTTCGTATCGCTCTCACCCCCGAGATGGTCGCTCGCCGGCTGAGTTGCTCCACGGTCGTCCTCATCGAACCTTGATGTCTTTGCTGCATCCGCCGCATCAGGTTCCTGTGCAGCGGCAGACTTCTGCTTTTGCTCCAGGCGACGTTGTATTTTATCGCAACTATAGAGGTTCCCGGTGTTGGCTCGCAGGGCGCATTCTTCGCTGCCTCGGCCGCGCGATGTATTTGGTTTTGGGGGCCTCTGATGAGGTGCGTCGGCATCTCAATCAGCTGCGCCTCTGTCGTCGCACGGGTTCTGCCGCTCCCCGTCTCCTTTCAGCGACGGTGCCGTCCGGTCGGCGCCCTGGGGACCCATCTACTGGCTCGCCTCATCCCCAGGTGTTACCGACGATGCCTTCAATTTTGCCCCATGGCGACGCGCCGCTGCCGCCTCCGCCGCCGCCGCCGGCCCTACAGCCAGCGCCGCCCGCATTCGACGCTTCGCTGCAGCCGCCAAGCGCCTCCCTGGGTCACGCGCCGCCGGTCGCTTCCCGTGCCCAGCTGTCCGCAATGGAACTCTTGCCCGCTCCGGACCACATGACGTCATCGCGCGTCGGGTACCCCGACGCAATGGAGGTCGACCCTTCGGCCCCTCCTGTTTCATTACGGGCGCATACACCGCATGTTGACGTGCACCCTGGACTAGGTTTTCAGGCGTTTCCTAGCTCCCCTCGGACCGAATGGCCGGGTGCGGGTGACACAGCCTCGCCTGTTGTTAGGCTCCCCACCTCATCGCATACGTCAACATGGGGTCCTCCCCACGGCGGGCGGAAGCCTTATCACACGACTGTTCGCCGATTTGCGGGGGAGGAATGTGGTGTCACCGCCAGACACCACACTTGCTAGGTGGTAGCTTAAATCGGCCGCGGTCCATTTAGTACATGTCGGACCCGCGTGTCGCCACTGTGTGATCGCAGACCGAGCGCCACCACAAGGCAGGTGTCGAGTTACGGAAGAGCACTCGCCCCAGTTGTACGACGACTTTGCTAGCGACTACACTGACGAAGCCTTTCTCTCATTTGCCGAGAGACAGTTAGAATAGCCTTCAGCTAAGTGCATGGCTACGACCTAGCAAGGCGCCATTAACCGTATCTGAAGATAGTCTTATTTGTATTATCAAGAGCGATGTACCACAAGGATAAATAAAAGTTAAGTATTCGAGGAGCTGCGTTCTTTTCTTATTAGCTTTCACTACTTATCCTGTTCCAGAAGTCACGCCCGTCAGCGTTAGATAGCGTGCATAAAGGCCTCCTCTATCTACAAGGTGTTGGCACATTTACCAACACACCAGAATCTTTTTTATTTAAACAGTTTATGGGATACAAGACAGTATCAGGAATACAGTTTATTTATTTATTTAATAAATTTGTCTGTAAACTGACTGCACTGTATGGAATACTGTTTATTTAAACATTTTGAGAGGGAAAAGGCAGTAAGGAATGTTTAAATAGTTACAGCACTTTTTTTATTCCGGTCACACAAGGAATACTGTCAACATAACTCACTGCACGTAATTACACTATCAAAAATCTCTTGCGCTGAATGCAGGGCATTGCACGCCAGACTGACTGCTTCACAATCTCCGCACATGCAGAATCCACTACACCCACTCTGGCTGCGTGACTGACAGACTGGACATCGCGCTAATCCACGGACGTAACCGTCAGATGGCGGCAATTGTCCGATACTGACACCTAAGAAATTCCGTCGAAACACGTGCTCTCTCCATCTCAAGTGGCCACATCCTGTTATGTGCCACTACCAGAATTGCAAGTGCCATTAGTTGCACTCTGACTGAACTGCAAATAAATCTGCCAATGGATGTCTTGGAAATATTCCCTCACTCCATCAGATTGATTTACTAGTTAATTAAACCCATACCCTTTGTGTGGGACAGTTCGTCCTTGCTTCTTTTTGGTGGATACTAGGAGTGGAATATCTGGCAGGATTCGATCGCATAGCTGCCCTGTTTTCAAACCTTACTGGATTTGTTTCTCCTTGCCTCTTATGGATACTGACACATTTAGGTCATTTGGTGGCAAGTCCATGACATGGGAGGTAGAGACACTTAAACCATGATCCATTAGGTAGCAGTAGTCGTCATGGATAGATATCAGCGATCACTGAAACATTCATACATCTCACGTGCTCATGTCACGATGATCACACGGAATGCGGAAATAATCTGCTGCCGCAACAGCAGCCACAGACATGGATGCACGTGTATGACAGTGTGCACCATCCCCATGGGTAATTGGAATGGTAGGAATTTGGATGATATCAATACGTCCAGTGCCAACACTTGTCAGTGATCGATATTGAATCGCTCAATTTTCCACGGAGAATACATTCAACATAAATGATAATGGATACAGCTCAATGTGTACTGAGTATTAGTTCGCTGTCCAGCTAAGACTTCACCTGGAGCTGCAGGCTAGAACCGGCTAGCCGATTGGCTGGAACTCTCCTTTATACCTGCCTCTCTCAAGAGCCTTAAGCTGGAAATGCTCATTCGTTCTAGCCACAGGCTACATATGCCATGTGCCCATATGCCAAACGGTGCCATCCTAGGAAACCAGCCACATATTTATCTCTGTAATTATAATTAAAAAATATGATTAGAGGCCCCATCTGATGACATTCGATATTAAGCGATGAATCGGAAATAACCTCCTTCTGATAGCCGTGGCTCTGGAATAATCAGTATCGATATCCTTTTATGACTGGACATAACTTTCACATAAAATCCTTCAGCACCCTTAAGGCTATGAATGTGCTGAAATTACAATCTCCCACATCAAAACCATTCCACTCTTATGACTGGACACAGTCATCTTCATTGCCTATGTCAAAACTATGACCACAGTAACTTTACATCTAACACAAACTTTATAAGCCTGCTGATCACTGCAAATGTATCACATATCCCGTAGTAAGTATAATACTTCGTCACTAACTGAATGCTGGTGGCACCAAATAATACTCAGCGAAAATCCGTGATGGATGGACATGATTCATTTGTTTTTCTTGCGAGTGGTACCAACGTGTCTCAGGAAGAGAAACATAACAGTCTCATAAGCGGCAAGCTGTTAAAAACACGATCGCAACGAGCATGTCATTGTCACCCGCATAAAAAGCAGTCTTGGTTCTACACACACACACACACACACACACACACACACACACACAAGTATCGGTAACGATATCCATGTTAAAAACTATACGTTTTATAAATCGAGGCATGGTATTGCTTCCTAATGAAGAAGTCTTCTACACAATTACCACGACAGTGAATAACGACGGTGATCGTGGGGTGTAAACACATCAAAAGTGTTGGTGCATGTCGCCAGCGGTGTAAGCTCGTAATGAAATCACCCTTTATCACTAAATAGAAAGTGATTCGCCTAAGGACCGTGGTATTAAGCTGATATTTGCAACTCCCTCATGCCATTGATAGATATTTCCTACAATAACGAACAGCATTACAGCATTTGTAATTCATTCTATATCAATGCCATGCAGACAGTGTAACAGAGGTTCTGCTATACATCCATGGGCTATAGGCGATGGAGGATAATGAGAATGATCACATACTGTAGATGGTGTGCTATTTGAAGAATCACTTAAAAATGAAGCTCTAGGTTGAAGTCATAAGAAATGTACAAAATCCTATTATCAATAAATTGGCTTCTCATATCTATTTTCACACCTTCTGGCAGAAATAGTGTCTGCAATTTGGAATGAAGTCTCTCCATTAAACAACATACTTGCATTGGATCCTATGGAGATGTCTTGTAATAGTTACAGCCACTGGTGAGTCATATTCGTGGCACCCTCATATCTTGGAAAGAGTCACCTTTTCAATATCTATCTGCTGAGCGACCCATACAGTAAATTTCAAACATGGTTTTATTAGACAGTCCGTCTGCATCTTGTAACTCTTCCTCAGTCTCTGCCTCGCCCTCCCTGCCGCTTTGTCTATGTGATGGACCCAGTTTAAGTCAGAATTGAGCAGAACTCGCAGAACACTATATCCTCCATCTTCTGCATCCATGGAGATACAGCATGAGCTAAGGCAAGAAGACCTTATTTTGACCACTTGGTGGAAATAGGATCATTTTGTCGTAGCTCTGCCAACTGTGTACAATGTCTAAGAACAGCGCCAAACGAAGCTTTCTCTTGCAACACTAGGTAGCAGAAAGGACAGTGTGACTAGCTACAGTAGTGTTTCTTATCAGGAAAGTTAGGAAGACTCCACATCGTGTGGGAACTGTAAGCAGGATGAGGACTTTGCTAATGCATTGTGATGAGTTTCCAAATTGCATACAGGTACTGCTTCCCTTAGGATGCATTCAGGCCTGTCACCCAAACGTTCGCTCTATCCCCATTATTTTGTAGCATCCAACAGAGAAAAAATCTCCACTAATGTTATCTGGTAAATAACTTGATAAAATATTACCACATCCCTCTCTTGTGATACATCGAAAACAAATACGAACTGCGTGCTGACATAGAGCATATGTGGCGATTCTATAATATATACAGGTAATGGCCGATTGCACAGACCAGCGTAAAGTTTCATCACCCGCGCTGTAAAAGGACCACACCTAATATCCCACAGACTATCAGTTGGGAGAGAGAGAGTCCCTGTGTTGTGTATTCATAAGCAGTTTGATACATTGTTTTTTCTGCTGTAACACACCAAGCAGCGTTCAACTACAGCATTCTACAACGCCACACATTTTGTTTTTCCGCCAAACCTTCGAGATCTGTGTCAGGTGCTAAACTGAGATTAACACGGTTTGATCCATTGGCTCTCACATAAAGCTGGATGTTACATGGTGTAAACTACGCTGCTCCCACAATACACAGGATGACTGAATAGTGGAGTGTTTCCAAACAGCTGCCTTGAGGTGGTGACATCTACATTTAATCTCATATTTGACAGTGATGGTGTAGCTTATGTGTAGGTGTTCCATTTCGATTGTTTCCTTACATTGCAGTCATGTACATGATCACTGTTTCAGCGCTGGCCATCCCCGGAAGGTGTTGCTCCCACAAAGACTGTCTCCAACTTAAACATGTGGTGACAGTCAATCATTATGCAGTAATCAATAGTGTACCAGTGGACAGATGGGATGTAAAAGACAACTCCCATGTACAGTAATGAAACCACCTGGTTTCCTTGGATGACACCGATTGGTGTGCGAGGCTTCTGGCGCAGGTAGCCTGTGTCTGGAACAAATGGGCAGTTCCACTTTAAGGCTCTTGTGAGTGGCAGGTACAAAGAAAAGTTCCAGCTGGCTGACTAGTCGGTTCTTGCCCATAGCTGCAGGCATGAGTTCTTCCAGTGACACCTTGTGGATAACTGAAGAGCAAACTAATACTCAGTATGCATTGGACTGTCTGCAATCATGGGTGGTGCATGAATTTTCCATGGAATACTGAGCGATTCAGTATCGATCACTGTCAAGTATTGGTGCTGGGCATATTGATATCATCCGAATTCCTACCACTCCAGTTATCCTTGGCTGCCATCCAAGGTTCACTATGGCGTACATGCAAGTCCATGACTGCGACCTCATTCGCAGCGACAGATTATTGCCATGCTGTGTTTACACATCGGGTCATGAACACGCTGGATGTACGAATATTTCAGCAATCTATGACATACAGCTACGACAACTATTGCTGCAGACTATATTGTGGTTTAAATGAGTCATGTTTAGTGCTTCTCAATATGTTGCAGTCGACTCCATCTTGAAATGGTGTTTGATGTTGTCTCTATCGTATTATGCAGTAGCCCCTTGCTCCTTGAGCCATGTGCGGCTCTGGTTGATGCCGTTTGTAGCTTGGCATCTTGTACTAGCAATAGTGGCGTCTTGTTTTCTTAGTGTGTTCACTGGCGCCACTACGTTTGATTACCTGGTCTGTCCATGAGTAGCAGCACCAGCGCTTATCGATACCATCTACTGCCTCTAGTATATCCGGGGGAGTTGGACTGGAGCAGCAGTGAGGTTCAGACAGCCAGTACTCGCCCGACCCCTGGAGACATACATGCACTGTCAGACAGAAGGATGTGGTCGCGTGAGTGCATGACCACGTCGAGGACTGGATTCAGCGAGCTTTAGTTGAATGGACTGTGATATTCGAGTAGTGCAACTTTCACTTGTATGTGTGTGCGTCTCCCCGTCAAAAAGTTTATGTATTTGTTGTGCAACCAAGACTAACTGATTATGGCCCCATCCACAATTGTAACACTACACTGCCCAATCCTGAGAACCCAACTCTCACTCCTAATCCGAATTTAGTGGAGAGAACCAACTTAGGCATGGAAATGGAAATGAGCGTTTGGCGTCATTGGCCGGGAGGCCCCTCACGGGGCAGGTCCGGCCGCCATATCGCAGGTCTTATTGCATTCGGCGCCACATTGGGCGACCTGCACGCCGGATGCGGATGAAGTGATGATGAACACAACACAACACCCAGTCCCTGAGCGGAGAAAATCTCCGACCCAGCCGGGAATCGAACCCGGGCCCAGAGGACGGCAATCCGTCATGCTGACCACTCAGCTACTGGGGCGGACGACTTAGGCATTATATAGTGCTTTAAAAACCCAATCACAACATCAAATTCCCCACTGATCAATTTATCGTTTCCAATAGTGGTGTTATGAGCACACACACCAGTCCAACCCCTGCACATCGCAGGTTCGAATCCTGCCTCGAGCATGGATGTGTGTGCTGTCCTTAGGTTAGTTAGGTTTAAGTAGCTCTAAGTTCTATGGGACTGATGACGTCAGATGTTAAGTCTAATAGTGCTCAGAGCCATTTGAACCATTTGAACCAACCCCTCCACAGATTGTTTAAGGTCATAGCATGCAACTAAGCTGAAATTTGAAATTTTCAGTTACCGCCAATATAAGGGGTTTCCGAACAAATGGCTTAATTGTGTCAGTATTCATCAATAGGAGGCAAGGGAAAACAAATCCAGTGGACAGCTGTGGGAAAAAATCCTGCCAATTACACCAATCCCGGTATGTACCAATAGCAAGTAAGGGGAAACACAAAGGTTATCGATTTAATTAATTACTCAATGAAAGTGACAGTGTGAGAGAGTATTTCCAAGACATCTACAGCTGAAGGCTTGCCAAGTAAGTGCTGGTTTCTTTGCAGTTTGGTCCAGGTATGACCAACAGTACGTGCAGGTCTGACAGTGACAGGTGACAGGATGAGGCCGCTTGAGAGAGAGAGAGAGAGAGAGAGAGAGAGAGAGAGAGAGCACATATGCACTGAAAAGAATTTTTCTGATACCAATATCAAAGGGTTGTTGCCACGCTTTTGTTCAGGGATTAGCATGACATCCGGTCTGGCCCAAGTGGACATAGTGTGGCTTGCACATGTGAGAATAGAGAAGCTGTTGGCCTGGTGAGCAATACCCTGCAGTCGGTGTGAAAGATTTTTAACGCTGTAATTACGTGTGGTTAGTTATGTCGACAGTATTCTTTGTGCGATCGAGATAAAAAAGGCTGCCAAATGTTTAAGTATTCCATACTGCTTTTTCGCCCTGAAACTGTTTATATAAACAGTATTACATAGAGTGCAATCAGTTTTCCAACAAATTCCTTAAGTAAATAAATAAACTGTATTCTGAACTCTGCCTTTTGATCTATAAATTGTTTAATTAACAATATTCCACCCACTGACTTGTCTGCCAAAATTTGTTTAAGCAATATTCAATATACTACAATCGATTTCCCGCCAAATTATGTAAATAAATAACTAAACAACATTCTATACACAGCGTTGTATCCAATAAGTTATTTAAATAAACAATATTCCACACATTGCCTTCTCTACCAGAAATTGGGTAAACAATATCACATACACTGCAATCGATTCCCCACCAAAGAACCAATAAACTGAGCCTTTTTACACCAATTTCGATTGGGGGATGGGAGGAGGAGTGACAGGGTTTCCCTGAGGTGGAGGTGTTAATTAATTGATTTATTTAATTAATTAGTCAATTCATTTGGTATCAGAAGTGTGCTTGTATTGGCGACGGGAGTTCCCAGATGGGCTAGGGAGGAGGTGGAGGGGGAGGGGTTCTTGGAAGGATGGATTATCCCAGGGGGTTCATAATTCACTTAGTAGAACAATAGGTTAAGGTCCAGCCAATCAGAAGATCTCAATGGGTTTACCTCTGAAAGTATGCTTGCCCCTGATGTAGGCAATCCGCACTAACAAAATGTTCTGATACCTCCATACCCCACTACACTAACACTCACAGTGTGGTTAAAATACATATTAATATAGCAAATACTGATGATCAGGTGTCAGACATTTTCAGTTATAAATAAATGTCTACCACATGAAAGGTATTGCACTATCATTACAGTGAACAGCAGTCAGGTACGGAAAATTGCTGTAAAAATGCTGTTGTGAGCGTCACAGCAAGTTTTTGTTTCGGTGCGATCAGTTTTCTAAATGGTGTCGACTATGACACGAGATAGGGATCAGTTATGAACGGTAGTTTATCCAATCTGAAATAAGAAAAGATGAACAATGAAATGTGTGAAAGAATATGTCGTACAGAAAATAAAGAATTGGTATGTCTTCACCCAACTTCGCCTATCTTTCGTGTAGGTTCATGGCATAGATAATAAAATGCATCGCACCCTTCAGTGGGTCCCGACCCATACCTCAGTGGCAGTCCAATATTAGCTACCGCTGGCGACTGCCGCTTCCAGATGGGAACGTCAGTTCCGCGAACCGCCGCGTCCTCGCGGGAAATGTTTGCCTCTGGCGTTGCCGCATGCTGCACTACCGCTCTACCAAATGGAAAGACGCACAACATGTACCCACATGAACCGGAGAGATCACACTGGACGCCAGTTGAAACTTGCAGTGCATCGTCGTGGGAAGCTTCCTCACACTTTGGATGACTTCAGCAGGGGCGGCCGTCGAAGAACAGGGCAGGCTTGACGAGCTGCCTCAGCCAACACGTGTACGGCATGCGAAGAAGAATCCAAGCGAAGCACAGTGCTTATGGAGGCAGACGGTAATATCGAAGATATTTTAATTATTTTGGCTATTTTTTGTTATTATTTCAAGGGAAAGCAACTTTTTCTCAGTTCCTCCCTCGGGTCCTCTTGGTTCAAAGCCGACACACTTTTACTGAGCGGTATATACAACCTGGCAAGGAAAATAATATACCGAGAAGACGAGGTCCTATGTCAGTGGAAATACATTCATGTACACGTTATCGACGGGTACGTGAATGCCAGCAGGGGTGGCCGAGCGGTTCTAGGCGCTTCAGTCTGGAACCGCGGAACCGCTACGGTTGCAGTTTCGAATCCTGCCTCGGGCATGGAAGTGTGTGATGTCCTTAGGTTAGTTAGGTTTAAGTTCTAGGGCACTTATGACCTCAGATTTTAAGTCCCATAGTGCTCACAGCCATTTGAACTATATTGATACGTGAATGCGTGGAGTGGAGATCGCATGTGACAGGTAGAATGGGCATGAAAGTGAATCAGTGCTCTTTGTGTTTAGCGTTGTTACCAGGCCACGTATTGTGTATAAGTGGCGTAAATAGCGTCATATCTTCAGTGATCACTGTGAAGAACTGACAGATGATGTATATTCGTGCCAGATAGCACGTGAGAGAGTTTTAAACCGGCCTAATTATGGGTCTCCATTTGGCCAGCTGTTCGAATCGCACAGTACCCAGATTTTTGGGGAATTCCTATGTGACTGAGGCCCGACGTTAGCCTCATCGTGAAGATACCAGCCGACCACGTCAGACCAGTACAAGGAAGCATGGCCACCGGGTACACGAAGTAAGATTTGGAAAAACCGACCAGTTAAAATCGTTACCGGTAATTCATATCTGAATAACCGGTGTTGTCGGCACTCGGTTATGACGGTGTTTTCTAATTTTTACTAATAACCGAGTAAAAACGCGAAATATCAATTAGACATAGCAAGAGTGGCAAAATGTTTCGTTTTTAAGTAAACCTTCTTCTAAAATGGAGTAATCATTATTCGTAAAATTTGCAACGGTTTAAAATATTGCGTTATTATATGAAATGGGAAAGGCGATCAGTGCTGTTTTAACAACAATGCCGACAGAAACGAGCAACAAACACATGGCATAATAATTATTACAGCGTTGCTGAGACAATAGCATCTGTGTCGCCGTGTATTGTCTCTCAATGTACGAGTGTACGTGCAGTGAGCAAAACACGTCACACTTTGATCATACTGTATGTCCTAGCTCTCGTCGCCGAAGATCTTTTGTATTGCAGAATGGCACCATCCCTAGTCTAGAAATATTTTTAAGAACTGATGTAGCAATGAAACTCAGCTTTGAAGGAGTAAAGATCTGTCTTTCATTTCTATGGATTAATAAAAGAGGAAGGGACAGTAATAAATTAAAGACTTTAGAAGAATTTATTTATACTATAGAATAAATATTGAAACTAGCTGATCAGCTTCCTGTGGTTTATCTGCTGTAGCCCTTGAAAAGAAGCAACTTAACACGAGAAACTCTTTGGCACTCACTATTCGTAATGCTCAAATAGTGGTACGATCCCCGCTAATTGTGGAACAGCGTTTCAAAAAACTAGACTCAGTACAAGAATACTAGTGTTTTTTTCTAGTTTCCACCATTTACCACTTTTCGAGAGAAGTGGCGAATGGTTGGTGGACTAAGGTTTCTGGTACGTGGATCCCTATTCGTACCACGCTTACCCACCATATCTTACATACCATAAAAGAGAAAGCCGGATGGAATCATGGTTGGTAGTCACAATTTATAATTAAGACAGTTTCTTGACATTACGCCTTTTGAGGAATTTGCCAATTACAAATTTTGAACGAGCCACTAGATAAAGCTATGCAAATACAGTTAGATATCCAACTACTCAGTACTCAAATAAACAGACCCTTAAAAGAAAGTTATAAAAAACAGGCTTTTATAGAAACCTTAAGCATAGCAATTATCGATTACTTCACATAGCCACTTCATCAAACTCCTTAGAAACAGTTATTTTATTAAGACGGCCACACTTAAAATTCTTCACTAAAGTACCCTGATAAGCTTTCAAACCGTTAAAGAAGCACTTGTTAAAAGGTCAATTACAAACTTAACGTTGCCAGGCACTAATATCCCTCACTTTATTGTCCCTTATTAAGAAAACAGAATTACTGACAAACTTCAGAAATTCAAACTCCCGTATAGATTTCCCTCAAAACACATATAATGAAAACAGTTACCAATAAAGGGTGACTTAATGGAACTTCGACATTAGTGCCAAGCTAAAATTCAATTACATAATATGATAGAACCACTTACATAAAAAACTACAGCAGAAACACTGATCTTTAAAAATGAATGTTCACGTGCTCAGACGTGTTAATAAAAGACTACTAGAAAGAGCTGTGCAAGGAACTCAGCAGATGCCGTGCAATTTAAAGTTTAGCCAGTTGCCAGTCGCTAATATTTAAGGAAACAGGTTCGTATAAGAACAGATTACATACAATATATATTTATATATCTACCAGGTTAACCTGCCTTGGCGGAAGGAAGATAAATACCAAACTTTGGAAGGCGGTATGTGAGCAACTCCCGGTAGTGGTCAGGTTCTTAAACACTGCCAGGCCTAAAGCTCCGATGACATTTCCACCCCGCCAAGGCGGTGGCACAATCAAAGGTTTTTGCGCCAATCACAAAGACATCCGAATAACTCTGAAACGGCGGAACCTTTGACTCGAAATACGGGCAAGCGAGTAAAGGAACACGTTGCAGTACTGACAAATTGGCAACTTTAACCTTAAGTATTTTATACTTGGACAACTATTAATAGAGTGCAGGCTTTGAAAACGCCAACATAAAATCATTTGATTACAAGAAACACAGAACACTAGTAAAACTTCTGAGAAAATTTTCAAATAAAGGCTACCATTTAACTAGACCAACTGAAATCTTCCACACCCTCTTAAAGTTCGACTATAAAAGTCTCACCATAATAATAAAATTTAAATGCCTCTGAGTGCGTCAGTCAACAAAACACAATTACGACCACTTACTTCATATCACGTACACAATACGAAGGAGCGGGATCCACAGCTTCACTTCAAATTTTGTTCCCAGCGAAGTCACAGAACTCGTACCTCCAAGCTGCCCATGTCGCCAAAACGCCCGACCAATTTCACATCACAACGTGTAACGGTCATCACGCTCGTTCGGCAGCCGTTGACACTCGTCTCCTAGCTAATCTCACCAGATCTCGAAGGTTACCCTTCGAAGGCTAATACCAAATCGCTTCACCCGCCAACACGGGAGATAAGACACGCGAAAAGCAAAGATACCTTAGCTCAACCACAATCGATCTCAACGATACGTGAACAAAATAACACTGGCGCCAGCTCGCCAAGGCTCAGTTTCTTTTATAGGCCTATTTAATTCAGTATTTGGCACTATGTATCTTGAAACTGAGAAATTCAAAATTTGATTGCTACTTTTATCACGAGAAATAGTAAAAACATAAAAAGGAAATCGGTTACTTCAGAAGCCGGCTATATTGAGCGGATTTAAAAGTAAGGTTAAACTGGCATGGAAAAAAAAAAACGATGTAACTGAAGGCCGGTTGCTTTAGCGATAACCAAGCACATCGTAGCCCCATCTTATCTGCATTTGCCATCCGAGAACATGTAATTGACTCCCTGCAATATTCTGTCGTCCCTCACTATTGGCTGGAGACTCGGAGTAGCTAGACTAATGGGTTTAATGTCCCGTCGACATCGAGGTCATTAAAGTATCGCAACTGGGGAATTACTGCCACATGCGTAGGCTGCCGTTCACTCACTCACTCTCTCCCTCTATTCGTTTAGTCTGTTCCGACCCTCCTTGACCCCGTGAACCAAAGCACGCCAATTTCTTCTGTTCTGCACATTCTCCAGCAGGCTTTCCAGCCTGGAATATATTCCTTCAGTGGTGCCATTGATCCATCTCATCCACTGACGTCCTCTTCTTCTAGTACGTTTTATCTTCCGTAGCGATAGTGTTTTTTCCAGTGAAACATGCTTCTCCTGTTGTGTCCAAAGTAGGATACCTTTTGTTTTGTATCAGACATTCGGGGACCATTTTGGTTTTATGGGCTCTGATATTGACCTGTTCGTTGTCTTTGTTGTCCATGGGACTCTAAGAAGTTTCCTCCAACACCACACTTCAAAAGAGTGTATTCTTCACCGTTCCCCCTAACTAATGGTCCAGGTCTCACTTTGTACATCACAACTGGAAAGACCATAGCCCTTACAATACTTATTTGTTGCTAAGTTTGTCTCTACTCCTCAAAATCTTGTCAAGTTTTGAGATTGCCTTTCTGCCAAGCAGGAATCGTCTCTTGATTTTGTGGCTGCAGTCACCATCAACAGGAATCTGTGAACCAAGATAATTGATCCTAGATACTACCTTCATTGTTTCTCCTCCTATATGCCACGAAATGATAGGTGTAGTTGCCGAAATTTTCGTTTTCTTAACGTTCAGCCTATGGCCAGCCTTATCGCTTTCTTCTTTCACCTTCAGCAAGAGACCCTTTAACTCTTCTTCACTTTCTGCCAGCAGTATAGTATCATCTGGGTATCTAAGGTCGTTTGTATTAATCCCAGCTACTTTAATTCCGGTTTATTCTTCATCTAGCCCGAAATTTCTCATATCATGCTCTGCATACAGATTGAATAAGTAACGTGGTAATATGCAGCCATGGCGTACCCTTGTCAGAATCTTGAACCATTTAGTTATTCGATACACAGTTCTCATAGTAGCTTCTCGGTCAGAGTATAATCACCGTACGAGATGAGTGAGGTGATCTGGTACTCCCATATTTTTCAGTACTTCCCATAATTTATTGTGATCGACACAGTCAAAGAACTTTGGCATCATCGATGAAGCAGAGGTACACGTTTTTCTGAAATTCTTCATGTGTTCCTCTTCGTGCACCTGTTTCCTGGTGCAGTTTTCCAACACGACAATGCTGGTGCACATGTGACACGTATCTCTATGGACAGTGTGCCTGCTGCTGAGATACTCCCGTGGTCAGCAGGATTCCCAGACCTGTTCCACACAGTATGTTTCCAGGGACTAGCTCGGAAGGCAGCTCTGTCCCATTGCCACTACCCAGGATCTCGGGAACCAGTTACAACAAGGCCAGCTCGCCTCAGGAGATGAACAACGGCCTTACAACATCTGAACCGAATGATCTCGTGCATCCAGGACAGAGAGGGTGCAACGTCATTCTGATGAGTGTGTTCATACTGCCTTGTTTTTTTTTTTTTTTTCACATTTGGGTGGATTTTGTAATCACTGCAAGTTCTGTAATCATTGCACCCCGTGAAGTTTCATTTACTGTCTTCTCGTTTGGGGTCCTTATCCAGGGTGATTTTTTCCGCTTTGTGCAAACTCAGGGGACTGATCGATGAGAGGATACGGAACAAATAAGGTATAATTAACTCTTGTCCAGAAATGCATGGTTTCCGTGCCAGAGACCATTTATTCAGTCATACATTGTTACAGAGATTGCCACCTAGCACACGCTGTACCATGCAGCCACAGTTACAGTGTGTGTTGAAAATTGTTTCGACGTGCCTCAACGCATGCGTGTACACGTCGTAGCTTGTCCTGTCTCTTATGTTCACACAGGCCAGGCTACATCTGAACTCTGTCAAGGGCAGCATGAACACACTGCTCTAGTGTCTTCACATCTGAAATGGGCTCTGCATACATGGTACTTTTGAGGTGGTCCCACTACCAGAAATACGGTCGCCTATTATCCTGGCCCTCACATTCCGGCTACACCGATGCTGATGATTCGCTGTCACCACATCATGGGGGTTCTACGTAATATTCCACAGATGACTGTAATGAAAGTTGAAGACACCACTCCGTGTAAAGTTGGCCTCATCTACAAATAGGGTGGTTGACACAAATCTCGGAGTCGTGGTTGCCTGGTGAGGAAACCAGTGTGAAAACCGCTCCCGATGTGGAAAGTGATAAGGGTAGTAACAGTTGTGATGGAGAGTGTTCTACACGGTCGCCTGGCTTTTTCTGTACTGCTGGCTAACTGCCAGGCACTGACGTGGCGGTCGCCTTCCACAGTGTTAGTCACATTTTCCTTCAAGTCTGCTGTCCGAACATTTCGGTTACATCCTTCATGATTTCCTGCTGCCTGAAACGACGCTACCTCAGACATCAGGCGAAACACTGTTGGAAACATTGAATGCTGTAGTTATTATCGGTGGGAATAGATCTCCTGATAGAACCTTGCTGTCCGCCACACGTTGCCGTTTGACTTTCCGTAAGTAAACCCAATGTCAGCAAGCTCTCGTTTTGAATAGGGAACCACTGTGTACAACGCTGTATCACATCCACTACAAGGTGAGTCAGCAAGAGAAGTGAATCGGAGACAAAATTACCAGTAACTATGTCAGGACAGGGCGCTAGGACATGATGCAGAGGTACAGTGCCACCCTCTAGGAG
The DNA here is from genome assembly GCF_021461395.2 of Schistocerca americana. NCBI lineage: Eukaryota > Metazoa > Arthropoda > Insecta > Orthoptera > Acrididae > Schistocerca > Schistocerca americana. Next base: position 116,061,088 of record NC_060122.1, on the reverse strand, counting down.
GGGAAACCATGCATACTGTAACTGTGGCTGCGTGGTACCGCACGTATTATACCGCAGTCTTTGTAACAAAGTGTGATCGAATAAAAGTTCCCTAGCATGGAAACCTTACTTTCCCGGACAAAAGTTCATTAGACCTTGTTTGTTCCGTATCTTCTCATCGAACGATCCCTAGAGTTTGTACACGGTGGAAAAAAAAATCACCCTGTATTTGTCAAGCAGTTATACGAGGTGTCCCAGTATGAGTCGCGAGACCCATTTTTTTCTGGTAGTCCGGCAGATATTTGCAATCTAGTTTTTGCATTGCGTCAGCTGGAGTTAGCCTAACCAAATACTGCTGATGATGTGCGTACTTGGCCAGCGCTGACTGCTACCGCCGTGTAGCACTGCTGCTCAGTCGCTGCTGCACTCTTCGTGTCTTACTTCCCCTGCCGACACATACCGATAAAGCGAATATCGCATCGGACAAGAGGTCGACAGCCACCGTGCACCGCCAGCAGGCGGCACCGCAGCTCCGCCAGCAGCCATACCGTACCTCTTGGCTCGCCACAGGAAACAGGGACGGGAGTCTTGTAGATGACGATGTTTGGTTTGTGGGGCACTCAACTGCGAGGTCAGCAGCGTCCGTACAAAGTCCCAATCTTTACACAGTACAATGTAGCCACTTTGACGAATGATGATGAAATCATGAGAACAACACAGACACACAGTCCCGGGCAGA